>NW_008795441.1:634578-705835 GCF_000699145.1 Aptenodytes forsteri
CATCTGCAAACTTGCTGAGGGTGCACTTGATCCCACTGCCTATGTCATTGATGAAGATATTATACAGTACCGGTCCCAATATGGACCCCTGCGGGACACCACTCATCACCAATCTCCACCTGGACATTGAGCCATTGACCACAAAGGTGGTAGCATCAGCATTTTTAATTCTGTTCATGAAAGGAAAATGATAATGACAAACTCCTTTTATGGAAGTATCTCAAGAACCACTGAAAAGAAAAAAAAAAACCTGAAACTACCTTTCTCTTTTGAAAGTGGTGTTTCTAAATGTCATACATCTTTTCAGCAATTGAAAATATAATGATAGTAGAAAGTTTCCTTTATGAATTACAACAGCATTTTTTTCTACTGGAACATCTTTATCAGGTAAAGCTGCAGAAATGTTATGATTATACTAGTTCACAGATCTTTACCATCTTCCCAAAAAATCATAACTCTTAGTCTACCATAATAATTATCTTTGGCCGAACACAGTGAAAGGACACATACATGCCAGGAGGGCAAAATGATGGCATTTGATGATATTTCAGATATGCGTGCTGTAACAGCCAACTGGGTGGGGTTTGTTTCTTTAGATGAACTTTCACAAAACACACACTTTCTAATACTAAGTCTGGAGCCTATAAATCTATGAGAGAAATCTTAACTCAAGGCATGTACACTTTCTTAAAAAAAAAGAACTTTAAAAGAATTTTGCATATTATTGCTACACTCTTTATTGGCAGCTTCTGATAGCCCAATAGTAATCTTATTGAACCGGAATTGATTTGTTCATAAAATCCAGGACAGTCTCACACAGCTAATGAAGCAGCTGATGCTTATTCTAGTACAGACAGAAGTTTTTACGTGGGGCAACATGAAAAGTTTAACCTTGAGTTCACTGAGGTTGAAGAGATTAGAAGAGAACAAGAGATAAACATTAAAACTTTCATAAATTAAATCAGGTTTTCTCATGTATCAATGGAGGACTTTCAAATCTGTTTCACAACATTAGCACTTTATAAATAGTCTTAGAATTCTTTGTTTCCACTTCAAAATATATCCCTGATGGAGCATCTCCTCAGGTAAACTTCATCCTGATTTTATCAGTAAAACGTACCAGCCAAAAAGAGTCTTTGAACTATTCTTTTCCATTGACAGCTGAACAATTCGTTTCATGTTGGAAGGACAAATATTTTACCATGACAGGTATTTATAAAGCTAAGTCGAGGCCTGACCTCGGTATCTGCAAATGTAATATACATTTGCAAACTAAATTATGAAAGCAAAATTCAGTAACTGCATCTCCAAGTGCCCGATTCACTCTTTGATATTTAGAAACAAACTAAGATTTGTAAAGACAAATGCAAAACATTAGCTCACATGAAGAACGTCATTATTCTTCTGAATATTTACTCCTTACCTGACAAGTCAGTCCAAGAATTTAATGTCCTAACAACATGCCATCTTATGTATAATTGCTAACATTAACTCCTGTGTTAATACCAAAGTATGTAACTTTGTGATAGATTTAAGGTCTTAATATATTCATCCCTTTTTGTTTAAACAATAGGCTGGAGCGTGCAAGGTTCTGACGTTGTTTTGGCAAAACACAAAGGTTTATAAAGGTTTGTTATGTGCAGTGAATTAAAATGCAAATCTCCTTAGCATAATAAAGGCATATTGTACACAGTGCTGAAAATTTACACAAAGTACAAAAATTATTGAATAAATGGTTGCATTCTTAACCTATTCACTGACTTTTACTCTTCTAATTTATTTTTCTCATCCATGCTCTTGCTAAAGGAGTCATTTATTGAAAGCTCATTTCATAACGAAGACCAAAACTATTAAGAAAGGAAGCAATTCCTTCCACTACTTTGAAAGACAACTTGACCTGCTGTGTATACTGCCTGAATTTAAAGATATTTAGTTTGTCTTTCAAAGGAAGACTGTTACAAAGCTGTCTTAACATAACCCATCTTTTAATCACAAGTTATAATAATCATGAGATAGGATATTGATGGCCTGTTTCTACTGACTGTATTTAATATAAAATGCATCAGTCAGCCATGTCGGAAAAATTAGACTCCAGCTCCCATTTGTCTGCAATATCAAATCATCTGGTAATGCAAACAAAAACACAAGACATCACAACTTGTAGCTCAAGGTTCGGATTGCAGAATAACGGTATGAAATAATAACTGACACGTTTAAGTTTAGGGTAGTTCCAAAAATAGTTAATGCTTCATACTGTAAAGAAATATTAATAGAACAGGCCACTTAAAGATCAGAGCACCTGTGCTTTTTATCACTACGATTTGGCATTTTATACTTGCATATCAATGAAATATGTCATCCAAGACACATTGCTATTTTCTCATAGGGAAGCAGTCTTTTTTATTTAATTTAAACTGCAGTTCAACTCTTAAGGGGGTCATGGCAAAAACTGCTTACCTTCCTACAGATTTATTTTTATGTCCGGTTATAGCTAATATTTTACACTGTTAAATCTCTTCTTTTTCCCTCCTCACCCCATTTTTAGAGAACCAGTAGAGCAAGGAGCATGTGAGCAGGTTACTTGTCACCAGAGCCATCAAACCTGTTTACTATGATCAGAGTAATTATATTATTATCCATGTTAGTTCATTAATGATGAGTGATGCAAAAGGAGAGAACAACTGAGTTGGGCTCTCAGATCTCCATTTGAATTTCCATGAAGGAAGCAGAGAGTTCTGTGAACAGTAAAACTACTGAAAGCGTGCCCCTGTGGATTTATGCCCTGTGGTTCAACTATCAGTTGTCCAAAAGTGCAAATACTCATTGAGCTTCCACAGTGAGAAAAAATTTAAGAGACTATTTCTGTGTGGATGCTCTGCTGTCTAATAAGAGCTGAACTGCCAATAAACTCTCTCGTGTATTTGGATGCCCTTTTTCATTGAACATGCAGCATTTGGGAGGCAACATAAAAGTTACAGAACTGTAACATGCCTTACAAATTATCTTTTCGTAGCTGATACTACATAAAAGAACAAGCTTTACTAATAAAGCATCCATACGCTGCAGAATCCCCCACTCCTTCCATTTCTTTCTAAAATAACATCTTACATAAGACAAGTCAAATGCTTTCACTGGCAGTTGGGAATTTGGAGAAGACCTTTTGAAATTGTAAAAATGTAACAGCATGTAACTACAAATTACAATATACACCTTGGACAGTCAAATATACAACAAATTAGTTTGATCATTTCCTTACATATTTCAATAAATGTTAATTTCCTGCAACTAGTGTACCTGATTTTAATTCTCACACACTGTAAAACACAGTCCAGCCAAAGCTAACGTTGGCTAGATGATTTCCCAGTAATTTATGATAGGATTGATGTAATAATTGAATTTTTTAAGCAATTATGTTTAAGCTACAGGCCTATGAAGCTTTTGTAATGAAGTGTAAGACAGCTTATAATCCATTCTTTTCCACAGAAACATGGAAAATAGCTCTTCTTCAAGCATAAATTTTTAAGGAGATAAAAAAATCAAGTAGTGCAGGTCCTCACTGAAAGCTGAACACAGGTATATATTTTCACCGCAAAAAAAAATTTATATCAATCATTCAAAAAAATGAATGGCATATTTTCATCATTTCAACTACAAAACTGCAGGGCAGACATCAAAAAGCTGATGTCCTGGTGATGACTATGTGTCTAATTTACAACTTTGAATCATTTTGGACTTTTTGGTGCTACTTTGCATAATATCAGCACAAGAACATTCTCCAACAGTTACTCAGACCAAAATGCCTCGGTGGACTTATTCCTAAACATACCTCTGCAAGTGAGACTCTTGCTTCCCATGTGTCACGTGGATTCTGACAATGCGATACAAGCTTTCGTTGATGATTTCATTTCCGACACATCACCGTTGGCAGAATGAAAACAATTTCCCGCTGAGTTCATGTTAGATCCTTCTACTGTCTTCCTAAGAACTTAAAAATAACTAGATAACATTTCATGTGTTTGAAGTAACATTTCACTGATTTATGAACATTAATAACAACTTAAACTTTCAAATAATATATATACACATGAAGATATGCGTATACATGTATTTATGCGTAAAATTTACACACCTACAAGGGTGAATAACTGAAAATTACATATGCATATAAATATATAGAACTCACACACATATAGGCATAGGTTTCCTCCACAACTAGAACACCGAAATGCAATAAATCCATTTATAATCATCCTCCAAGCACAAGAAAAGTTTCCCGTAAATGTTGTCATTTGACCTTTTCAGAAAAGGTCACCAAAAGGCCATCGATCTCTCATTGGATTTCGATTACACACACTTTTGAACCAAGGATCTTTACATTTACTGCTCTCATTTATCACAGAACGTTGATTACAGGAAATGTCTAAATTCTGACATTTCAAAGGTCAGTTTGCAATTTTTAAAAATTCCCCTCCATTATTCATTTTACTGCATGCTCTGTTCCATGAGTAATCCATTAGAAACACGAGTTTACTTCTTGATCTAAATAATTTATATCAGAAGCTCAGATTTGAGTGGAATTAAAAAACACCAAAATGAAAGACAACCAATTACGCTAGTTATTCATCAGGGGAAAACATTTTGCTCAAGATAAACATCTTTAAGTTTGTATAGATGTAGGAGTGGTTGATTGGGGTTTTTTTTGGGGGGAGGGAGTTGCTGTTGTGGTGGGTTTTACTAATTGTACTGTACAAAGGTGTGATACCAAATTTGAAAACAAGTTTTAATTTCTGAGTTACAACATTGCCATGTATAATATCAGTAGCATTACATCTCCCCAGATTCCTTGAGTTCAAGTTCATGCTTAGGCGACGTGGCAGGCATGTCTAATCAGCTCCTACGTTCTGTTTCAGCATTTCAGTGAAACAGATTCTCTTTTTAAATGCTCATAACATAAAAGCCTTCTCCCATACATTCTAGTCATTCGAAATTTAATAAATGTCATGGATTACACAGAAAAAATAAAGAATTTATCCAAAATCTTAATTTGGTGTTCTGTTGCAATAATAAAGTGAAATAAATTTTGATAGTTCTGAACATTAATGTGATGCTCGATTTATTAAGAAGGGGGAACACTCATCTGTGATTTACTTTTTAATGAGACACAAAGGTACTTGCTTCCCTTACCAACAGTAATTCTGGGATTTTTGTATGAAGGTATTTCTACTCAAGCTTGAAAAATTCACAGGTGTACATCTTCATATAGATGCAGTTACTGTGATGACTTGTGAAAGGATATTAGGACATGAATGGCTTTTTATGTGCTTTATCAGCTATTTGATATGTGCAAATACCATTAAGTACACTTGCAAGATCACCTCCAGGTTTTCCTTTTTTCCCCCCCACTGTCCTACCTGCCCTGGGATTTTGCCACAAAATTATACTGCCCTTTTAATTAACTGTGGATATTTAACTTCAAGAGAAGGACTCATCATTTCTGAAGTGGTGGGTCCCTTGCTCCATAACTACTTCACATAGATGAACCCTGTACAGCTGTTGACCTCAGTGGCCTTGTTTGTAAAGTGCTCTTTCACATAAGTGGTCCAGATCAAACCTGGTGAGCTCCACTCACTTGCATTAACCAGGCATTTATACGCATCTCAGCAGGTATCAACCTGTTAGAAGAAAAGCCATGGGACTGGGGATTTTGAAGAATGGGGACACCATTCTTAAACTTTGACAGTGACAAAACATGAAACCTAACAAACTGTCTCACAAAATTGTGTTCAGGAATCCTACAGCATATTTTTGGTGCACGTTTTTATAGGTTGAGTTGACCTGTGGTATTACATCTTGACTTTATTTCAAGCATATATATACCCTGAGGTATATTTTGATAGAGACTATATGCGATATCAGGGCTTTGTATAATGCAGTGTTGCAGAGTAATGATATACTTAATCCAGAATAGCTGAATAAATACCAAACAAAATCAATCTTATAACTCTGGTATTGCCCCAGGACTGCAATAACATATGCCCTTTCCCTTTGGAATATTTGTTCAGTGCTCTTTAAAATGCATAACATAGATATGCTCAAGAGTGGTGTTATGACTTTTTGTGTAGGAAACAGTTTCTATATCAACATTTCATACTGGCTGCCATTCCTGAAAGCCATTTTTATTTGATTGCAAAGCGCACAGTTAAGGTCCAGAATCACTAAAACCTCTCAACTGTTTTAATGCTATAGAAGATGGTAATGACTGTGAAGTGCCAAAATGTGTATAAACAGTTGCTGTATGTGTATAAACAGTTGCTTCTGAACACACAAACTCACAGATGCAGGATCAGACCTTTCATGTGCCCATGTAACTTGTCTACAAGGCATGAGAAAAAATCTCCCTGCATTAGTAAATTCCTACACGTTAAAGATCAAAATGAAAGAAAAAAAAAATCATGTGCTTTCTATTCCCACAGCCCAGACTTTTTTTGACTTGTATTTTCTGGAGAGCTACAGCATGTCAGATGGCTGCTCTTGTTTAAACCAAGAATTGAGCTGGTCCCTCAGGTCCTTCAGATCTGAGAAATGAAAAAACGCTTTTAAATTACTTCCTCCTCCCTCACTTCCATGCCCTGCACTGATTATGGGTTTTCCTGCTTCGTAATTCAAATGAAAGAAGGGAGAATTCTAAACCACAGCTGGCAGGATATCATACTCCATTTCATTAGTCTTTTTAATACAGATTAATAATATTCTCTCATGTTTTGATAGGATGATCACGCTTCCTTATGCATCATGAGAAGCACTTTCTCTAGACTAAATTTCAACTAGCACTGTATGATCATCCAGGAAGAGCTATTAGGATTTCTTTTATTTCTCTGTGTTTGATAGAGATATGGTAAGTATATACCAACAGAATAGAGAGACCACATGCTATTCTCTCCTCCCATAAACTGTCCTTTGCTTTCCTTCTGCACTGAACCATTCAGCCCAGCTCAGCGCACCGAGATGCAGGGAACAGAGAACAGAGACGTTAGGGAGGAGATTAAAAAATTGAAAGCAGGCATATTTTCCACTTGCAGATAACATTTTAGCCACACAGGTTATCCAGGATGTACTTTACATGTAATATTTTCTCAATCCTCATTCAGAAATATTTAGGATTTTGTAGTGTTTGCAATGTTGCTTAGATGCTGTTAATCTTAACAATATAAAGTTAGGCAAACAGTAATGAGCTATACCTTTGTTATGTTACACATTTGAGCAATGTATTTATTCATAGCATTACAGCTCTTAATTATGCATTTGATTGAGTAGTCTGGATTTACAAGCAGCACCTTGATACTCTATGAAAAGTTAACTTTAGAATTGAATGGGGCAGCTATATTTTGCCTGAACTAATTTGCCTTGTTAAATGTAATTGAGCAACAGGAACATTTCCTACATCTAATATTCTAAGTAGAATTACAAATGCAAACTACCTGAAAGGGCTTTTCAATACTCACAATAGTATAATGCAATTCTTTTTATGTCCCTTAACTCAGTCCACTTCATAAAGTGAATTAATTTGTGCTGTAGATATATCAACTGTCTTGCATTGCATTCTACGTGAGAACTATTGCTCTTAGCTGAGTAAGGTTTTTCCCGTGCCGAAATGTACTTATGCACTAAACTGGTTTTAAGGTGTTTTCATTGGCATGTTTGATAGGTACTGGCTTTGATCTCATAAATACCTACAGCAGAAGGAGTTTTTTGGAACACCATGCCTCAAAAGATGTATTACAGACTAAAGCAGAACAGACACCTAAGTGTCAGCTATAAAGGAAAGAAAGGAAAGCATACAACGTTATAAAAAGGATGAAGTACTCCAAAAATATAATGTTGTGTAACTGAGCTATCTGATCTCCCTGTTCTGTTTCATATAGTCCCATTTCACCACTATTACAATTAATTGAGTTAGGATAATTTTAAAGCCATGTAGGTACTTTCAAGATACACAGCTGTAAGACACAACCAACTAAAGATGGAACAAAAATCCCAGTTCTCCAAATAGATACAGAGTAGGTCTCAACTGAAGTACAAGTCACTGCTGCTTGTATAAACCCCAAATCTGAGTTCAGCTAAACAGTGGAAAGTCTGGATCTGGACCTAATTTCTGAAAGTCTAATTTTCCTCCATTTCCCTCTACTACAGAAGCATGCAGTGAAACTAGCTACACTGAAAACTGACTATACGAAAAGACATGTTTTCTTATTAAATGGAGTGTCCCCCATTTCTCCATTCAGAACAGAATTTCTGATGACTTATGAAAACTATATTTTATTTTCAAACAGCAGTAAGTACCACTGAGATAACATCCTCAAGAAGAAGGAATGGGCCAGACCCTCGGGAACATAATTTAGTTTTACTGTTTTCAAAACCCTTACTGATCTAATAAAATCCCAGGTTTAAAGCATATATATAAATGTAGACACTTCAGTAAGCTTTTTTACAATCCGTGATGGGCCAAAGCTCTCAGGAAACCTTCATTCCCTGATACAAGCAGAGAGTTTGGCCTAATGTTATCACAAAGAGGAATTTACCATGAACTATTCAGTATTGTAAAAGTTGCTGGCAGTTTATAAACACATTCTATATATTGTAATTCCAGGGTTGTTTTGTTTTGAAAAAAGGTCTAACCTTCTTATTACCACTCCAACTGATTGTATTCCTTTCACAATGGCCTTTATTTAAAATAGCACAACCAAATATGCCCTATTAGAGAAGGAAAAAAGTCCTCATTTGTAAAATTCCTCTTTGCCATAAATGAAGTCCTCATAAGAACTTTCTGATCAGAAATCATACGCTTAAAATCCATTCTTCATAGCCAGAAGGCTGTATACAATTCTCTAAGTGCATTTACACACTGCTTCAGGACATGACAGGTGTATGCAGGAGTTATATTCAGCAAAACTCCTACATGCCACTTGGGTTTAGTTCAAAACTTTTTTTAAATTTGAGAATAGGAACTTTTTGGACTGGTTCAATATTTCTTGTGTGAATAAGCATTTTTGAGGCAGGTACCTGCCCACACCCCCCCCCCGCAATGCATAGAGAACTCACATGCATAACAGAACTTGCCAACTATCAGTTTAGCCAAGATATTAGCACTGTTTGTACCAACAAACACTGAGTGTCAGCATTAGATAAAGCACTTAAGAGATTATTGCGGAGGATAGTCTTTCACGATGCTGGAAGCAGACATCAAAAGACTGAGCACATCTTTCAAACTCAACCGCTGTGTAACTATGCTTTGTCTACTGTACACTCTCCTTATGCATTTTCTTTTTACAGCTTTTCATCTTGTGCAGCAAACAGAAAAAGCTTTGAAAAAAAGAATCAAGCTGAAGCCAAAGATGATTGAGGTTTGAAAGATGAGATTTTAGTTCCAGTGAGGGTAATTCCAAAATTGTATTTAACGGATCTACAGTTTCAGAATTTAAGTACCTAAGACACTGGAAACACCCATGGACTTAATTTGAACTTCAGGGTGGGGTTTGAATCTGTGCTGAAAATTTTTTTGAGAACAGAATCTATCTGCCCTCCTACTTTTTATTAAGCCAGAAACATTGTCAGAATTGCTTTTTTAGTGATCCTTAGGAAACTATTCCTTCAATAAAATGGTAAGTTCTAGGCACTAGTAGCCCAAGTGTTAATTTAGCTGACTATTGCTCACTGTGTGACTCGATTGCAGCATCTAACCAGGAAAATCACAATTGCTTTGTCATTGAGACAGGGTTTACTTCTGAAAGGCCAGCAAGAGCTTCATACCCAATATACCCAATTTCAGAAGACTACAAAGAGAAAGATCAGATTGTGCGTAAAGACAAGGTTGCTAACAAGCTTTGTAAGCTTTTTGTGTTGTGCTTTCGGTCTTTGTTAAATGAGAGGACAAGAAAAAGGAACTCCAACCACAGGCAATTTTATGGTCATGCAACACAATCATAAGATTACGGACTCGCAGGCTTGCAGCAGTAGCTGTGCTTCACGTCTGCCTGTTGATACAGGTGTCATTTTTAAACATGAGCTGTGAAAAATTGCTTAATGGCAGGTTAATTTCATTTATTCTTTAGCAGCCTGCTATTGTAAAGGAACAGCAGTAGGCCTGAAGTCAGAAGGGTGAGTTAAATTGCCTGCTTTTTATGTATTTTGTATGTTTTTTTCTGGGTGGAGAGCTGTGGTATTTCTTGTGGTTCAGCCTTGTTACACTCTTCACTGAATGTAGAAGTCTATATTCAGATATCCCAAGAACAAGGCGTACTGTGCACTTTCATCATAAGGCCATCTCTGATACAAGGTGTCTATATACTTTGGCTTTCAATTCTGTTGAAGTTTATTATAAAAACCCTCTATAACATCCCCTCACAGTGGGAAGAAAATTACTGAGCTCGGCAGAGCGTTTTTCAGGAGATGGTGTGAGTACTTAAACCAGCTGTGCTGAGCAGAGCGTCTCATACATTTGCAGCTCTTGACCATTTCAAGGGTACTCACAGGCTGCGGTACCACTATTTTCCATTTTCACTAACGTAATTGACACAAGAATAGATACACATTGTGCCACTTGCTGTTCTCACAGCCTTTGTCTGAAAAATAAAGACTCAAGAGTACAGTATCTCATTTGTCAGGAGATTGGTAGAAAGGCAGTGTACTTTCAGCTTTTCCCATATTCTGTAGTTTGATTCTCATCAATTTTGATTTTTTTTTTTTTAAGGCTACAAAGAGAAGAGAAATGATAATCAGAAGTAAGTAAAGATTTCACACCACCAAATACCTGGCACATGAATGTATTACAGCAGTCACGACCACGAAGATTGTTCTGGTAGACAGTGAGGAAAAGTGAACAGCAGTATCTCTCTCATGTCTAACAATTCCCTCCCTAATCTGCTTCCTCAGGGATAGTCTCTTCACCAAAATAAAAACCGTTCTCTGTTATCAAGGAATCTTACTCTAAAACCACAGTTTACACTTAATGCTCACTTTTTATATGCTGTCAAACCAAGATAGGGATGTACTCATTAACTTTATGAATCCGTAGTAAAATAAAGACCAAGGTACAATTAACTAACGTTCAAAATTAACAGCTAGTATATTTTAAGCAATTTATGCTATACTAATAAAAAAAACAATACCTGAAATTTATTCAGACTTTATGTCCTGAATGAACCAAATTGTTGAAGAGCAGAGGAAAATGAGTTGCTCGTGGACTGAGACCACACTGACAAACTTTAGCCAAAATAAATGAGGCATTCATTCATACGAAGAGAAATTTAGGATGGAAAGTTGGGCATGGCCTTCGGGCATGGCCACTGTAACAAGTAGAGCTCAATATGACACTGATGGGACCAAATTCTAACAGTGCACATCAGCATTAGCCAAAACCAAAACCTCCACAGGATAGTCTGAGTAGCCAGTGGGCTCACTTATGCATTTGCATTTTAATTGCGTTACAGGAATTGTTGCCGACTGGCACAAAACATTTGCTCTTGCGGATTGCCAGGGTGAAAGAGCAAGAAACTGGCAACACTTTTGTTTCCCCTTTTATCTAAAAGGCCCATCAGGGTCTCTAAGACCCAAAGTTCCCATTTTACAGGAGCAGACTTAAAAACCCTACACCAACTTACCTGAAATCCACAAAACTGACTGCACTTCTCTTCACCTTTTCTCGTCATTCCCATTGCTTGTCTCTTACTGTAGATATTTTTGTTTTCTTTCTTCACTGGCTCTCAGAATAATCAAAAGTGTATGGCAGCCTCCAAATATTTGCTTTCAAAGTAACCTTGAGGAGGAAAAAAAAGCACTGACATTTTACGGACAAAGACACTTTTAAAACTTTCTACAATAATTTCCATTGAGCTTGCTGAATCCACTGTCTCTCATGTGATTGACTCGTCGTTTCCCATCAGTTCCATCAGTGAAAATGATTTCCAATATTTTTCAGAAAAAAATACCATGTCAGTAGGGCGCAGTCAAACACAATGGCTGTGAATAACTCAATAGACTGAATTACTCTTTTACAATTCTCTTTGCCCTGCAAAAAGAGACATTGCAGCATCAATTAGGTTCAGCAAACATTTCGTTTAAAGTAAAGAAATGGAAAAATAATGAATTTCTTTGGAGTATGGTGGCAGCATAGGTAACAGTGCAACTAGAAAGAGAGTAAATAAACCCCGAGTAGAAATTATTCAACTGAATTGAAAAAAGTCATTAAAAGGTCAGGTCTCATACCATTCTGTGTGACACATCAAAAATAGGGGATCCACTTTCTAACCTGCAGAAAGGGGCATTTAAGATAAATTGCATCAATTTATCTCTTTGTAATTCAAAGCTTTCTATAAGCGTACTTGCATCTAGGGAAAGTTACAGAATGTCTCTTTGTGAGAAAACTAGTTATTCATCTTGCTTTCAAAAGACTGGAGGTGGGGTGGGGGGTGTCCTCAGAAAGAAGATCCTCATGTAAAACAAGCCAAATTGCCTACACACAGAAACATCTTGCTTTGAAACCTTACCTCATTTTCTAAAACTATGTTCTTGTTCATTTTCATTGTGGTTGCCATAAAACCAGTATTTGTTCCATATTGCAATTATTTTTAGTAATAACTGTGCAATAAATTGCACATTAAATAACCACATCAGCAGTAAAGGAGCCAAGACTGCAAGTTTTGGCATTTTACTGCTGCCAGCCACAAAAATTTAAAACATGCAGAAAGAGTAATACAATTACAATGGAAAAAAACAAACAAACAAACAAACTGAAGACAGAGCTCTGTCATTACTTCTTGTTAACTCTTTAATTCTATTGCATATTCTTGCTAGTGCCCTGGAGGATTCTTCTTGTTTCCTATTGCGTCTCCTCTGTGTCTCCATGTTCTGGTTGACTAACTCCCAGCAATAATCTCCTCCTCTTAGATTCCATTTCACCTTGTGTCTTCTCTTGCTTTATTTCTTACTCCACCATCTCTAACTGCATCAATTTTCTGTGTGCATAAGCTACCTGACTGATAACTCCTACCCTCCCTTTTCCTTCCAAACTTAGTGTTTATCTCATTTTTTACAGGTTACAGGTTACAACTAGTGGCTAGATCTTTTCTAAGCCTACTACTGCAGACAGTGCTTTTGCTACTGGTATGCTTTACCTCGGCTGGAGCACAGGCTTTGCACCTCTCCCAGTGTCTGAGCCAAATGTGGGCCCTACAAGCTGCTCCTTTCCCCTCTGAAACATCCAAAGCTTTTACTGGCTGAAACACCATCTCTCCTTCCTGCGGGCTATGGAAGAGAAAACACTGAAATATTGTGAAGTTTCCACTCCCAGCAAAGACAACGAGCTTTTCAACCTCGAGTCAAACTGAGAAATCTGTTTCTCAGAGTAGAGGACAGAAAGTAATTTAGTTGAGAGTCACAACTGCTAGACTTTTTCTATGCTAGACTATAACCATTTTTTTTAAGGTTGGAAGCATAGATTATGCCAGTGGTCTGTGTTACACCTTTGATAGACAATGGAGGGGGCAAAAATCATTCATTTGCCCTGTAGTTATTGCTCTGTTCTGCCTTAACTAGATGATGACTTTAATTTAATATTGGGATTAGAAAATATAAGAAAAACTACAAGAATCACTAGAAGCTCACATTAAAAAAAAAATCATTCTATCCCACAATTTATGGAAACATCTTTGGTTCCAAAAATGAGAATTACTGTCTTTTACTATGTTAATTACAGAGTATAAACAAGATAATTGATGTCTTTGAACTACGAGAGCCTACTCTGAATTTAATAAGTATTTGCTTTCAGTTTTCTTAGACCTGCTGTTTCAACAGTTTCTTTTGCATTGTTGAAAATAGTTTTTAAAAAAAAAACATTATGCTTGTATGATTATTAGAAGGACCATAAATAATATAAAAAACCTCATGAACTCTATAACATGTTACATAAACTACTACTGTGCGATTTAAACTAATATTTGAGAGACTTTATTTTCAGCATTTCTTTAATTTTCTTCAGACTTCTGACACAAACAGCTTCTCTGACTCATCTGTCTCCCCAGTCTCCTATCGTTGCTCTTTTTGCTGTGACTCACACAGTATCATTCTTTTACTTTAAATCACAATTTTGCTATGCTAATTCCACATACACAATAACCATCACATTCTTTTCTCTCTCTTACGACTTTGCATAGTCACAAGGTAGTACCATAATATAACAAAGATTCAAATAGCATTGTTCTGTCCTTTGCCTTTTTTATCATCTCTTTGCAATTGAATATACTTTTAATAGTCTCCCTAGTCTTTTGTGGCCATATGATGTGGTAATATTTCCAAGTGAATTGTAACCAAATAATATGTTTTCTTCTTTGTTTTTTGATCTGTTACAAAGGTCTAGTTTCTATTTTACCAGAAAAATCTTGTTTGTGAATCGGCAACAGGGAGTTCTGCTCAGTCATATCTAACGCTGCAGGCAGGTTGCTCCTTCACACCCCATTTCTAGCAATGAGACAGTCCCAAGCTGCTGCTATCACATATAGCATCCTTAGCTAAACTTGTCTGGAGCTTAGAGAGAGTTTGCATGTTTATCCTGAATAGGTGGACCTACCACCAAGGGAGACTTTTCTCACAGCACAGCTTTAACAGGAAAAAAAAGAGACACACATCTATCTCTGAATATTTCAGAACCATCTACAGCATCTCCAGGTAACTGTGCGAGCCCTAAATCAGAGATCTGATCCTCTCTTTGGGCAAGATACCACACCTTGGGGGTGTGGGTTAACCACCAAGCAAAAGGAGGTGCCACCTATTGACCTAAGCCATCTGGGCTCTTCTTTCTATGAAATAAACTTATTAAGTACTCCTGCATCCAGCCCAAATTCAAAGATCGGCCCTTTACCTTCCTCTCCCACTAGCAGCATTTAAAAGAAAGAAATTTTCTCACAACAGCTTTAACAGGAAAAAAAGAGACACACATCTATCTCTGAATATTTCAGAACCATCTACAGCATCTCCAGGTAACTGTGCGAGCCCTAAATCAGAGATCTGATCCTCTCTTTGGGCAAGATACCATACCTTGGGGGTGTGGGTTAACCACCAAGCAAAAGGAGGTGCCACCTATTGACCTAAGCCATCTGGGCTCTTCTTTCTATGAAATAAACTTATTAAGTACTCCTGCATCCAGCCCAAATTCAAAGATCGGCCCTTTACCTTCCTCTCCCACTAGCAGCATTTAAAAGAAAGAAAAGCTCTGTGCCTTTCAGTACATGCAGAATACTGAGATTTGGGGAATTGATATAGGCATATTTGACTGATTTTTCATATTAAGGGGAACCTGGAGAGATATATAAAAATGACATCTGGAGCTCTTCTCTCCATGAGCATTCCTTAAGTGTCTGTTAGTGAATCGAATTATTATATTATAACCGTGTTTGCTAGGTGTGATTTTATATTGTCCCACATTGTTTTATATGTTTGGGGGGTTTTTAACTTATACATAAGTTAGATGTATTTTGTCAGAGTTGTGCTGTCCCTCAGCAAGACACCCATTGCTTACAATAAAACAACATTGGGCTCTATCTCTGTGTTAGAAGTTCATATTAACCCATGATTTGAATTGCTTTCTTTTATTCTGCTGAATAAATTGAGTATTTTGTTCCATTCTAAAACCTTGTTTTAGAACTTCTTGCAGACATGGCAAATTGCAGTGGGATTTTTGTGGCAGCCTGATTAGACCTCTCTTTCCTCACTTGCAGCCTGGTGCATCAGTGCTTTATTTTAACTCTTGTACGTGAAGAGTCACAGCTGGGGATGCGAGCTGTATGGGCCAGATGCCTCTTGGCCTTACTCAGCAAAATGACTACCAACTTCAATGAGGTTTTTGCTCAGTTAATGAATGTAAAATGCAACTCTGTATTTTACTATGGTTTCCGTTAGGGCCCTGAATACACAGGCACTTACACACATGCTAAATTTTATGCATATGGACCCTGATTTCGTAAGGTAATTAAGCACATGCTCAACTTAAAATACACGAGTGTTCTCAGTGAAGTCACACTTCACTTGAACAATTTGAGTGCATACAATTAAGTGAATAGATGAGTGTTTCCAAGGTTGAAGCTGATTTTCTTTTTGCAGGTAACAGATACAGCAGAGGTAGGCTTCTGGGACCCTTTCTCTGATTGTGCCACTACAACCTATAGACAAAGCGAGAAGGAAATCCGTGAGTTGACAGGTAAAGGCTGAAAACAACTCAGAAGCTTTATTTTTAAAGTGAATTAAAACTGTCTGAAATATATCCAGTCATCACAGAAACAGTAGAACATACTCCTATAAAGAGACTTATACTTGGCTGTTCCTAGTTATTGCTCACAAGACAAACATCAAACTGTTTGACCTTAAAAACATTTGACAGGGATGGGAGAGAGCTATCTGTCCAAAACTCGTATCTTCTACAGTTTTCTTAGTTTGCCACTAGAGAGTTCTTGGACTCAGTTAGACAACTAGCTTTGAATGCTCATGGTCGAAATTCGGTCCCTGTGAGCAGTACAGGGTAGAGGGATATTAATGGGAGTAGAGGATACAGCTTTTCCAAGCCATCCTTCTCAAGGCAGGCTTGTTTGAAAGACTGGGAGGGGCAAGCTCAAAACCACTCCTACACAAGATTAACCAAGAGCCATGAGCACTTCTCACCACATTCAGTGTCATAAGGACCTGGTGGCCATGCCCTTCAACCTGCCAACCCGACTGCTGTCTGCCATCTCACCTGCCCACATAAGATCTCCAGTCAGAGAGGCATTTGAAACACCTCCAGACATTTTATATTGTGCAAGTGCATGGCAGTTTACAGGCAAAAGTTGCCTTTACTGCAAGTTCATCTAGCCAGAGTAGGGCGCAACAGAACCTTGTCCTTTATATTAAAACTATTTTATATATACTTTTAAAACAATCTCTTTCTCTCTCACCACACATACACTGTTAATATAAGATCCTGCTTGTATTAGGCTGGGCTACAGACATCTTTGTACGAGTTTGTGTGAGCTAGGCAACCCATGAGTTACTCTGGATACCCACTGATAGAAACTGAGTGCAGGTAATTTTGCACAGCTTAGTCCTTGGACTGCCCCTAGAGATAACCTTCTACTATTGCTATCCTATTCAATCTTTCATGGATAGGGCATAAATATATCGTTACGTTCCTCATCTGAAAAGATTCCAGCTAGAAAATCTTTCAATCAGAGAGTCTTATTTTGCCAGCATGATGTCATCTTAGAACCCTTTGTTTTCAGAAAGTTACAGTCTAAGGTTTTAGATACAGGGATTCTGGGACAAATTCTCCCTGAACTGGGATTGCTTTAGGCTTAGAAAAACAACCCTAAAAGATAAATCGATCCATAGAAGGAAGGAGCATAGGAAGATCATCAGCAACACACAAGCAGTATATTAACCTTTACCATAGTCATCACCTCTATGGCTGACATAAGGATGCGGCTGAGACAACAGGGACCTCCTGCCTGGGATTTCTGTGAAGGCCTGCTAACCAGACTTTGTCCTCACAGCCCCATAGGATCCCTGATGTGGACGTATGACATTTAGAGCAACATTTTAACTGTTTTAACAGCAGAATCCAAGTGGCACACTTGGATTCTGGGAAATCCAGTGGCGCACTGGAACTGGGAAAGTGTTGTGCAATAAAATAGTATTAGGGCAAGAATCTCTGCTCAGCTCCACTTTTCATTTTCCTTTTGTTCTTTTGAAGCTGTATATAAATACTGCTCTGGAAACTGTGTCACTGCTGCCCAGTCATAGTCTTACCATGTGAGTCATGAACTCCTCAGCCTGTCTGGAGAGGAGGAAATATTTCTGCTTTTCTTTCTGTTCTCAAGTCTCTGACATGCTCTTCCAATTAATGCCCTGTTTGTGAGCTGTTACTAAGTAAATCTGGTCAGATGCCATGTCAGCATAGTTTCACAGACTCCAGAAAATTTACTTCTCATTGTCTGGCATGAAAGCACTCTGGTCAATGGAATTACACTGATTTTAGAAAAGAATCGACCTCCAAGAGGAAGCAGTTACAGAAAGCCTAGGAGGCATAAAAATGGATAAAAGTAATAGGAGTTAAATTCACTACATGTCACTTATATGAGTATAATCTGTAATAAGCTACTTCTAAAAAAAAAATTCAACAAGGATGAAAATACAATGGGAAAAAAAAGTCAACCTATTCATGCAATTAATCATCAATCTAGAGAGAGCATCTCTTCCCAGGCAAAAGGTGTTGGAGCAAAACTACTGGAATCATTCAGCAAACAATTAGGTGATCCTATGGGGAATGATGCACTACAAAGGTAATGAGCCACCTAGTTCTTACTTTCATAATAAAAGTCTCCTGCTGTTCTTACAGAAAGACTCTGGGGAATGCAATATCCAGCAGGCACACCAAGACTTAAAACACACTCTGCAGAAAGCTAGTTGGCCTTTGGATACCATAGGTCCCTAACGTATAAGATAGACCATCTGTATTTAGAAAACACACACTCCATTATGGGCATTATTTAAAGTCCTGTTTGACTTATTAGAGACTTAGGTATATGCTAAAAGCTTTTCTTTACACTGCTACTCTTCTGAGCTGAAGAAAAGCAGTGATCACAATAAAAAAAATGCTTCAGATGACCAAATAGACACAATAGCTCAGCTGACAGCTGCCCGGGAGACGTCCATGTTCCCACCACAGGCACGCTCATCCCCAACGTCCACCACAGAAGGGGTCTGGGAGAGAGACAAGCATTAACCTCAAACTCTGGACCTCTTGGTAGGAATCTTACCTGACCTGCCTAACAGTTTAGCTATCCTGAATTTGGGAAGTGCTAGAGCCTGGCTAGGTGAGAAGAAAGGGGTTAGGTGCCTCAGGGCGATGCTCAAGGAGGGCACAGCCACAGAAGGACAGTTTAGTCTGTTGGTATGTTCGCTTATTGCTAGCTTGCTTGTTCCTTCCTCAGACAATGCAAATAACACCATTTTAAGGCACTTTCTGCTAAGTCTGAACATAAATGACTTATTTTACCACTGCATTTGTTTTCGTATGTACAGCAGAAGCAAACCCATATGGCAAGTGATTTGTTGTAATAGATGGGAATTTGAAGAACATACCTTCAAAACTTGGATCTGTTGTAAACAGGCATCAGTACCTAAGGGACAAGCACCACCACAAATGTTAGTGAAGGACATGTATTTTTATGTAGGGCATAAATCAAAACCTATTGACAGGAAGGAACTTTGGATCTGTGTTTGCCTGTGTGGCAACTATAATTGCTTAATCGTCACAAACTTTCATGGCTTCAAGATATGACTACAGTACTTTGTCTATTATTTAGACACTTCATTTTAGTGAGGAAAAATACAATACTGCATTACTTTTTAAATGACAGTATAATTACAACATAAGTATGCATAGATATTCATATTTTAAATAAACCCAGAAAGGAATTTTAAAGGTATACCAAAATCACATATATAAAGATAATATGCGAGCAAATGAGAGAGTAAAAAGGTCATCTGTAGTTGTTGCTTCATTTAATTTTACATAAAATAAGTATATACTTTCTACAAGTAGTACCTGTCATGAGGGACAAAATGGAAAGAAAGTGAATTTTATTTCTGAACTTGAGACAAGCGTTTCTGATGAGCAAAACAAACATCTGCATTTCACTGATGTTGTGTATAGCTCAGCAGGATTTGGTTCAGTCTAAATAGAAACAACATTTATTTACTTCACTGCATGCCAATATCTTTTTGGTGTAATTGTAGCACTGCTGAAGTCATCTAAGTCATGATAAGAGAAAGCTTGTTCTATGTCTCCAAGTCATTTCAGTATAACACGGGTCTGTATTTTATTTCTAATGGTGCCAGCACATCTTGGTACCTTTTGCAAGAAGCCCATTTTCTTGCTTAGAAATCAGCTGTACCAACACTGGTCTGCTGTGCTTGGAGAGGAAGGCTGAAGACTGACTGTCTCTAAGGGAGAAAGAAGAATTCCCCAAGAGGGAAGAACTCCAGAGTTTCTGTTATAGATGGGAATATGTAGCACTACTCACCTGTACTGATTGGATTTTGTGCCCTTCACACATTTCAGAGACATGTTCAGCTCTAGTGGAGAGTGGAATTTGGACTTCAGTAATTTAATAGTCTGACCCAGATTCATTTGTGTGCGCGTGACCCACTGCCTTCAGTCAGCACATGTGGGCATTGAAAATTTATGTAAAACAAGCTTGCAAGATTCAAACCTGACATTTGGTTGTTTCACAGCTGTCAATACAAAGTAGGCATTTTGTAGCAGTAGAAATTGACTTAAAAATGAATAAAAATGACCTAGCTTTAAGCTTAAAAAAATTCATTTATTATTGAGGCATTGCTTAAAAAATGTCTCATGTTTGACACACGATTAGCCGCTGGAAGAAGCAAGTTCTCTTACATAAATGTTATTACGTGCTATTTGTAGGGATTTTGGTTTTGGTTTTTTTTAATCTTTAGTTGACAGGAGACTGCCTGAAAAAATAAGTGGCTCACCACCGTAAGCCAACACGGAGCCAAAGCTCTCATCCACATTATTGTCAAATGCAGTGGAAAAGTAAACCCCCTACAAAGGGACTTCTTGGTAGAGGGTTGTGCCAGACTCCTGATTGCAGTACATAGGCTCACACAGTTATTTTCTTTGGCCTGCCAAAGTTAGATTTGAAATGGCATGGAAGAATGGTTCAAGGAAATGAAAGTATAATTGTTCCGTCAATTATATTTCTGACTCTGGCAATCACATGCACATTGTGAGAAGCAAGTTTTTTAGTCCGTTCATTATTTTTTCTGTTTTGTTTTCTTTCTGGGAAGGAATAATGGTGTCTCATTTGCATAATTCACTATAAGGAAGAAAACCACATTTTTAATAGGAAACAGTAAATTCTGAATTAGTTCACTTCATAAACACTCACCAATTGTTGCTACAGGATGAGGAAGGAGGAGGTCTTGAGGACTATTTGGCAGAGCACTGCATATGACATGGTTAAACGTTACTCTCTACAGAACTCTACATCCGTGACAGTGACATAATGCTCTCAGGATAACCCGACACTTAACTCTAACATTTCATAAAAACAATCCATGCATTTCAAATGAATAATGAGATTCGATTTAAGGAAGAACAAAGCTCAAAAAAAGAAAAAATAGAGTGCTTATTGAAGCATTATTTTGAGCAACGTTTTCCTTCACTAACAATTAGGTTCAAGTAAAGCAATAACAAACTTTCTTTGAAACAGAATACCTTCCTTTTCCAACATTTCCCTTTTCCAAGGGAGTCTGGTTTGTTCCTGTTTTTAAAAAGTCACATTTGATTAATCTGAACTCTGCAAAACAGAAACAACTTTAAAATGTTTTTCAGCGCTCTCTAACCACATGAAGATATTAGAAGACACAATCAAAATAGTTAATAGCAACTTTCCTTTAGAAGAAAAAACAAGATTTTAGTGATATCTAAACCGCCTTGGATTAGCAGCAGTTAATGAAGACCCACAAGCACAGTGGAGTTTCCCTTATTCCTTGACTTTTCACACTAGAATCACTTCTCTATCAGAATGAAATATCTTTTTTAAGCAGCAGAAGCCCAGTCCCTTAACGATGTATTGTCAAGAGGCTGAGTTAAATAATATCAGCAGTACAGAATAACACAGATATATTAGAGGTTATAACCTGGGCTTGAACCCATTCCTGTAGACTAGGGAATGAACTCTTTTCTCCTGGTCATTTCAAGCCTACCGTGACACTTCAAAGGTGGTGGAATTGACACTGGAAGCTGTGCAGAGCTTCGCCTGAATCTTACCATAAACACAAATATGTTTGCTCGTATCATCTTCTTTTTATAGTCTAGGTGTAGGAGTCTGCTTATGTTTTCTTACATTAGTTCACATTAATTTTTGCCATTGACTTAAACAAATGTATTTTTGGTGTAACACTTGGGGGGCTGGTGCTTCAGGGCAGGGGGAACTGGGCAAGAGGGAGGTTAAACTGCATAAACAGAAATAAACCTTCCTGATTTTCTTCAGATGGTTGCAGAAAATTATCCCGTGCTTCAGCAAATGCTATTTGTGCATTCAGTTTCCAGTGGTACGGTCCCAGCACACCAGGTATTGGTTTCCAACTTGAAAAACTCTGATTATAATAATCCTAACTGAATTCAAGGTTTATTACAAGATCCTGTGCCTTGCACTGGTCCCACTCTGATCTTGTTACTCACTAAGATCACCTCATTGGATCTCAGGAACGGGCTTTGCGTGGTAATACCTGATATACTTGATCTGAATGGAGACTTCAAACTTTTCTCATACAAATAACTAAAATCTAAATAAAAATATCAAATATTTTCTCCCATTTTCCTCTTGCTCTTCAAAGGCATTACCTAAATATCCACTAGTTCAGATACTCTAAAACAATAACATGATTTAAGACTATATAGCCCAATGTAGATTCACTGCCGAGTTCATTAGTGAATTATTTTAACTGGCAATGAATAAAATTTTAAACAAGTAATTCCTAAAATTAGTTGCAGGCAGATTAAATATATACAATATCATAAGAACTTCAAGTTCTTAAACTTGGAAGTGCCACTTACTTCTTTCCCCCATTAGCTGCACATGCCAAGGGCCTCATTTGGATCAACTTCATCTCTATAATGCATCCGCAATATTAGCTGCCTCAGCCAGACCGATGAACCACTCGGCTTTATTAAGTTTCTTAGCCATTTCCCAAAACTTGCTACTTAGTCTTTTGACAACTGTTCCGACTGCTATAAAAAGAGGTCATGCAATTTGTTAATACATAACATTTCCTGCTCATTTTCAATTCAGTACTCTTGGGATTCGCAGGTGAGGAGCCTACATTACAGGTCATGAAGCATTACCATGGTGGAACCCTCCATGCAGCACAAGACCATACATGGAGATCACCGTACAGGGCTCGTGAAAATTTCATTAGGCAACACTATAGGAAGTCTAACTGTAGTTCAGAGTAATTTTAACTGCCAGTTAAAATCTCTTCCCATTACTACCCAAGACTGCCAAGAATTTCTGCTCGGCCATCCCCAAAGAAATTATTCTTATGCTTTCTGGATCAGAGCCAAGCATCAAGAATCAAAGCCCCAAATCTTCCTCATTCTCTACCTTTCCTTACTAAATAAAGATGAAAAACAGCAGCCTTGTTTTTACTAGGCCAAGTTCTTATTTGTTTCAAAATTGTTTGAATACAGCAGGAGCTTATCATGAGGCAGTAAAATGCCTCTTGACCTCTGGCTTCCATATTTCTTCCTACCTTTTGCAGTTCAAATTTGTGTTGAATTTCATAAGTCTGACGTCAGATACAACTACATTGTTATTGCCAACAATGTTTTATGGGTGAGAGGGAGCTCTTTTTTAGTTGTTTCTGCCCAATTTCCACCTACCATGGAAAATGGACATAAACAGGAGAATCCTGTATTACCTATCCACACATGTTAACAGAATAAATCTCTGCTTCCTTTTCCTCAAAAACCTCACTGAAAACCCCTTTTTCATGTCCTTCATACTCTTACTGATTAGGCAGAGTTTACTGAGATTTTTCTTTTGTGATACCTAACATGTTTATGTCCTGAAAAAACTATGCAGAAAATAAGGGGGGGGGGGGGGGGGGGGAAAACACAAAACAAGAAAAATCCAAAGAGGACAAGGAGAAACACCATTGAAAATGTTTTCCAGTTCACCAGGTCTCATTTAAATTAGTTGCCTTCTCATTGCTTGAGACAACTTTGCCTGTTGCAGGAAAAATCTCAGGGCTCCCTTTGACTTTACCAGCAACTTTCCTAAAGATTTCTTGTCGCTGCTGTTATTTTAGATCTTAACAAGTAGCTGAACTCTAATGCCTTTCTCTCCGCTAATATAAAACCCACAATTATCTGCCAGTTGGCTTAAGGATTTAAAATTCTTATAAAGGCTTTGCTGCCAACTTTTCACATTACATTTGGGAATTAAATCCCTCAAAAAAATAAAACATAAATATAGCCTTATCACCTTCTACAATGAAGTCAAAGGATACAAATGATTTTCTTGCCATCCTTTTTGCACAAATAAATAGACTGGAGTTCACAGCTCTGTTTCCAGTTCTCCTTTGACACAGGCAGTGCCTGAGACTTACCAGCTGGAAGCCTGCCAGAGTTTTGAACTGTTCCTTCTCCTTCTTCTGGCTTGGTGAGTCAGCACTTGCTCTTAAAGGTAAAGAATTACAGAAGAGGTTGTTTTCTTCAAAGTCTGAAAAGGAAGGGGGGGCGGGCTGTGGGGTTTTGGTTGGTTGGGTTTGGTTTTTCTTTTGTTGTTGGTTTGGTGGGTTATTTTTGGTTTTGTTTGTTTGTTTGGGGGGGTTTTTTGGTGTTTTGTGGGTTTGGGGGGTTTTGGGCAGTTTTGGGTTTTTTTTTTGTTTGGGTTGTTTGGGGTTTTTTTGCACACAATAAGAAAATGAGTATTTGTCCCTTGAACTGATGTCTCTGACCTCCCTTGGGCTCCCCGGCCTTTTTGTTTATTTATTTAATAAAGAGTATGTGTAGCATCAGATAGGAAAGGGGAGAAGGGAACTGACAAAATTTGAAACTTTTCCCAGGAAATCCAATAAACAGGCATTTATAATGCAGACATTTCTGAGCCACTTTGTTGAGCACCATTAAATTCACCTTTATGCTGCAAATCCACTGTACCAAAACATCTGAGAGATGCCAGCAAACTGAACCACGAAGGAGTTTCTGCCAACATACCCAAGCCTCTGAAAACTAGCCTAGAGACTGTTATTTATATTTTAAATCTTTGACAGACATAAACCAAACTTTTTTGGTGCACGATATGCAAATGTGCTATCAAATACTGGCGCCTTTCAGATTTCAAAGCACGTATTTTCTTATGCTGTTTTCCACATAATCTAGCCTCAAATAAAGGCATCAGTAATTTTGACTTGATTACACTATAATTATTCAAATATCTTTAATTTTATACTCTGGACTAATTTCCATATCTGTTGTTATCATTAAAAGAGATTGTTGTAGATAATGTATCTCATGTATTTCCCCTAATTGAAAAATGCAGTTCTTGAACAATAACAGTTATGACAACAACAATCCTGTTTAAAGGCTACTTTGGCAATATAGCTGTAATTATTGCAAACATAAGCTATGGCAAGCCACCATAATTAAGAGCAGAGCAGAAGGACAAGCTGCCGACAGTTAACTTTGTCCTTTTTGCCTTGTTTCTGTTTCTTCACCATGATCCAATAGACAATGTTGGAGCTTTGCCAGGGAGCTCACAAAGTAAGCTCTTTTATTTATTTATTATTTATAAAACTATAATATCCAGGCTATATCCCAAGTAAATTTAGTGTAGTTGTCTTGCACTGAAGACCCTCCAGAACCAGAACCCCCCCAGTTGGACCTTCCAGCAATCGATGACACCCAGCACAGCCCTGAGTCGTGGTGCAGAAGCATCTTCTCTATTAAAAGGTATGCTTTCCCCAAATAACCTTTTTTGTTGGCAGATTCTTGTTGGATGTGGAAAGTGAGGAGGGGTAGAACAATTCACCAGAAGAAGTGCAGCTCGGACAAACAAAGACAAGAGTTACTTCTTCCCAGATCTCCCCCAAAATTGGAAAGAGAATCAAGAGGGGAAAATGTCAGACAAAAAGAGTGCATGGAAAAGATGTGAGAAGGGCTAAAAAATGGAGACTGAGCCAATAGAAGAAATAGCAGAAAAGGAGACAAGAAAACAAAAGAAGGGGAAAATTAACTGTGAGAAAAGGAACCACATGCTGAGAAGAGGAAAACCAAAGGATAGTCAGAGACATAAAAGAGTGCAGATGCACGAATTTCATATTTGCCAAACACCAACACAGCTCTGAGGAAGAGGTTCAGGTGCCATGTATCAGAATAAAACAGAGGATGGAAATACCAAATGAAATGATGAAAATGAGAAAAAAAACCCAGTGTGAATGAAGAGTGGCATTAAGATTAAAAGCTCTTCAGGGGAAAGATTGCCTTTTTATTGTGTGCTTTTGCAGAAGTCAGTAGAATAGGATTTTTAGCATAACTCTTTTCTCCAAGTGCTACTTCAGTACAAATAATTAATAACAATAACAGTCAAAATAATTCATAAGACTAATGACTTTACAAATGATTTTGTACAGTTCTCAAGGGTAAGTGCTCCTTTCCCTCAACTTGCTACCCAAAAATCACCAGCGAATCTAGCTGCTTCCCTTGACAGCTCATCTTATCTTTCTCCTTTCCTTATTTCAGGTTGAATTATGGGCCAATTAATATACTTTCTACCTTATAAGCGGAGCCAAAGAAACCCCCTACAGTTAGCTCCATGCTGAAACTGCATGTTGTGTTGAATTTGTAATGAAAACCCTTCTGCTGGCACTCGGCACCGCTTTTTCAAAGCCAAGTATTTTGGATAGGTAAATAACAAATGCTGGATATGTCAGATCTCTGGAACATTGGCATTTTACCATGGATATTGCAGTGTCTGATTACCACGCTACAGTGTTAATATCTCTTTTTAAACGTATGCTCTCAAGAAAACGAGTTTCCCTACAATCACATTTGATCATTAACTTATACTTACAAAATATGACCAGTTCCAGCTGAGCCTACTCACTCTTCTTTCATACTGATGTTCTTCTCTTCCATTACATACATTGGGCTGATTTTTTAGCAAGAACAAAACCGCAGAGAATGAAAGCCCAGAGAGTATTATCTGGTCTGGTTGCAGATATGAGCCATGCTCTGAGCTGTCTAGATGCAAATCCACTCCAGTCTAGATGCATCCATCCATGGCTTTCAGCACATGCCAATGGCCCCACCTTCATCAGATGCACCAGCGTCTGCAGTGTTCTGCCAAGGTCGATCCAGTAACACTGCATTTCTGGCAGTGAGCTGTCAGCTGAACACGGGAATGATCCTATACATCTGCTATCCACTGCGTTTGTCCATGTTCTAGTTATCCAACAGCACTATGTTGTAAGAAAAGGGAGAATTGGATAACCTTAGTGTTGAAAGACTTTCGTTATCCTTCTGTGAGCTCCTTCTAGTTTCTTACTATCTTGATTTCTAAGTGAAAATATACTTCAGGTGCAATTTCTCAAAAAAAACAAAAACAAAAACAACCACCCCAAAACCAAACACCAGAGCATATCATCACTTTCTCTTACAGCCCTTTCGAAGTAAAAGAAGAGGACTAGCAAGGATTTCTCTTTCTTTACAGTCATGCCACTATTGTGCATGTGAATGACTATCTTCCCAAATGCCAGTTGTCAGCTAGCACTGTTGTATTTGATCAGTGCAATTGTAATTTCTGTAGATGAAATAATTGTAATTGAAATAGAATCAATACAGATTAAAAGGCAGGCAGGCTGCTAGACTGATCTTCTCCAGGATCCTTCTCCATAGTTGTCTCCATCCTTCCTCTGTTGTTACCTATTGACTAAGATGTAAGATTGAAGGGAAAATGGAAGGCAGTGGAGATTTGTATTTACAAGAGTAAGTTATTTTGTTTGTCTGTGCATTTTCCAACATTGTGGACTCTCAATTCTTGAAAAACTGGTGGACATATTTTAAGAGAATCTAGGAAGAAAAACTAATTCATGTCACCTTTGTACTGGTCTTACTATTTTACCTTTCTGCTAACTGTGATCTCAGCACAGAAATGTCACCAATTCCATTTATAAGCAGAAGCCGAAAGAATAGATGGGACATCCATCTGTAGACAAAGAGTTTCCTCAATTCATAAAAGAAACTTGAAGAGATTTAGAGGAATGTCACTGTGCTGAAGGTCAGTTGCCACATCCACTGTTATGGGGCCACTGCCACCACAAGAGATTTTTCTGAAACTTAAATGCATGCATTTTTAAGTCACAGATTCATTATTTCTAAATAAAACCTTGCCACTATCTCTAAAGAACCCATTTTTGTGCTAGCAGCAGCTACATTGCAATAGTATAAACTTTTACTAGTGTGCATGCTGATCATGTCTCAGTGCATTTGAATGAGCAAGGCTCCCCTGTAATTGCAGTTTTGTTATAAATCCAATAAATAATAATGCAACATGAAATTACATTTGTTCTTTATGCTGCCATATCACATCATAAATTCATATGGAATGATTTGTCTAGTCTCAAACTAAAGGACCCACTCAGCAAGCTGCTCTCCAGTTTTTCCTTCTGTGTTTCTAAATAGTATTCTCTAATGCTGATGGGAGAGCTAAAAATGAGCTGGGGGCGGGGGGGCGAAGTGTGTTGCCTAGGAGGCAAAATATCCTCACATGTTCATAAAAATAAGTGAAAACAACAAATCTGAATCAACTTTCCTTAAATACCAGCAGTCATACAATGGCAGGCAGCAGTACTCACAGAGACAGCTGGTCCTTATTTTAATAAGGAGGGGAAAGATGAGAAAACAGAAATCAGCATCCTTGAGTACTGATATGGTTCGTTTTGTAAATTGTAAATGTCTCTAAATAGCTCCTACAATGCGGGACACAGTTTTAGACAAACCTATGATAGAAAAACATTTCCAACTTTTCCTACATCAGAAGAAAATAGGATTTGTAGCAGCTTCTGGCAGTACTAACACGGGCTAGTACCAGTTATATCCAGCAAGTAATTTATAGCTAAGCCGGACTGACACTTCAAGAAGCACCTTTCAGCAACAGGGAGGAACTGATCAGTTTGAGGAATATTCTTAACACTGGAGCTGCTTCCTCACTTTGAAAACTACCTTCTGATGGAGACCTCCAGTGACCTCAGATCTGACACTAGGTCCCAACAGCCCTTGACAGCCTCCCACGTCTACTGTAGGCAGTAAGCAGCCTGTTGCCTGCTCTTCAGAGGTTCACCAATTAACAATTCATTTTATCATGCAATATTAACAGCTGTAATAATAAAGCCAACCCAAGCAGCAGCAATATGAATAACAACAAAGGAAAAAACAAAACCTGCAGCACTCAGAAGACAATTAAAAGGAGCTGGTTCCTTCAGAAAAGCGGAAGTTGGTTGTTCAGCGACGAAAACGGGGAGAAGAAAGGAGAAAGGCTGGAGCCAGAACAGCTGCCTCCCCACATCGGTTCTGGGCTGAGAAGATGCAGCTGGTTTGACTTCTTTGAAACCAAATACCGAAACACATTTGCATTCAAGGCAAAACAGATGCACGTACCAATCCTGCAGCTCCCCATACACATCACATTTCCCAGCTGTGGTAAAGGTGCCACATACAGAGACCACCACCTCTACCCAGCTCCTGGGGCTGCCTCACTGGCAGTGACGTTGCTAAAGGGACCTGTTTGGAAGAAAAGAAAGTGGGAATAAAAGAGCTTAGCCAGTTGGCTCACTAGATGGGATCACTTGACCTGTAAGCAAAAATCACAAGGAGGAAGGGTCTGAACATGCCACAGAAGGACAGAAAAGCTTCGCTTGTCCCCTGGTTTCTATCGCAACTACATTAACATTTTTCTTTCTGAGTTTGGCAAAGGTTTTAATAAACTATTGATAGGGCAGGATATTTCTGGTAGTTTTGTCTTCAGGCTGGTACAACCAGAGGCCTGAACTAGGGAAGAAGTGGCTCACCATCCTCTAATCCAACAAATGCCAGCAACAGGCAAGATCAACTCCTCAGTGGAACAAAAGACACAAAAACAGGGGGGTAATTTTACATATAGATATAAATACAGGATCACACAGCTACAGGTGCAGAACTGCCCTTTATCAAAATACAGCTGTCCTATTTCCTCAGCCCACTGCAGAGCTCCACAGGCATTCTCAACTTGTTTCACAACCTGAACTCCTACTGGAAATTATTCATGCAGACCAAACACAGAACTGAATGCAGGTGATCTGCATTGCAGATAAGGGAGCTAAAAGACATGTTTGGGAAGGAAAAGTTTAACTGATTGGCTAAATTACTTGACTTAAATACTTGTCTCCAAAGATTATCTTATTTAATCCTGTTGATATTTGCATGGTGATAGCTGGGTTTTATGCTTTAATCTGTCTGAATTAAAGTGAATAAATTGGATTATAAATCTTTAAAAATCAAGCCTGACCTCCTATCTCACCAATTTTATCTTTCCTTTGGGACTCAATGCTGTTTTGATTAGATACTTGCCCTTTTCTCTGAATTCCATATTATACCAAATTCATTATAATGATTGCTATAATTTGTGTAGCCCTAACCGTAAGCCTTTTCAATAAATCTCTTCTGCTTTGAAGCAGAACCTAAAGCCAGGTTCTGTAACGTCATCAGGACACGTAGGAGAAAATAGTCTCAGGCAAGAGCCAGCCCGTGAGTTCACTTTGCCCATCCCATCCCTGCCCCAGTTCTGGTGGAGTCAAGGAGCCACGTTATCGCTTGCAGTGAAGGCCATACAAATGATATAAAGGAAAAGCCCTGACCCAGGGGAGCAAGTCATCTTTGTAAAACCTACAGAGATCATAATAGTAATAACTTACTGCTTTAAGATATATGGAAAATGCCAGTTTCCTGTTGCCTGGGAAGGAAGAAAAAGGGAGGGAGACTTTGTGAATGCAGTGGATATTTCAGTTCGAAGAAATCAGCTTTATAAAAACCACAGAGCTTCAGAAGGGGAAATCTTAAAATATTTCCCATTGAAAAGTTAGTTAAGATTTATTTAAATAATTACAAGGCTAACTCAGTTGCCATCAGAAAAGTTATTTAAAATTAGCATTCTAAATCAAATCCTTAAAAAGAGACAGAAGGGGTCCTAGTCCTGCAGCACTGCTGCTTAGTCAAAGCATTCTGAATTCAAATCAGACTATTAAATGCAAAAAGATAAAGAATAATGCACAGCGATTACTTTTGTTCACTGCTTCCAGCTTTGCTTTACAGATATAAAATATACTTAAAACTCTGGCACTTTATTACCTCTAAAGTTACTACTTGTTTATAGTGAAGTCCTGGATATGCTTTCCTAACCATAACTGGGGTGTGGTAGAAAGTTGAGCTTAAGTGACAATGACAGGCTTAAAATTATAAACATAAGATGCTTTCTATATAACCAGTGCATAAATTTTATCAGGAAATAGTGGGCTGTATACACCTCCCTCTCCTTTGCTGAACAGATAAATCAGCAGTGCTATTCCTAAATCTTAATACCAAATAGGTAAATAATCTGTTTAATTTAGTAATTAAGAGTTTGCCTGGGGCATTAATATGTGAGATTAAAAGACTTGATTTCTGAGTATTAGAAGAGTATTTAATAAGTAGCACAACTCTGCAAGCCTCTGACTTGGTTTTACTTTTCCTGACTAACTATAATCAATTGCTGGAGTCACCGATCCGTGTTCGTTGCAGTGCGTGTAAAACAGCAAGTGCCTTTGCCTCGCTGCAAAGTGTGGGAAGAGGAAAAGAGCCTGTGCAGTAAAGGAGTCCATACACGTCCTGTGAGCTTAAAAAGCAGGAATGCCTGCTGCAGTCATACTGGATGAGTTGGAAAGCAAGGGTCTGGTAACTGACTGGTCTGTGCTGGCTTCCCCAAACAAACATCTTGTGTCCAAATTCCCAGAAGGAGAGTAAAAAGAAGCAATTCCTCAAATTATCATTCACAAAAGAGAAATCCAGACCATCTGCAGCAACCTGCATTTCACAGCCATGTGGGCACAACACTGACCCAGGAGAAAAAAATATGGGGACTGCCAGCCAAGGGGCAAAATGGCAAGGAAAAAGAGGACATATGTCCTGAGGAGCAACCAAGAAATGAAGACAGGCTCATTCACACACTGGACAGCCCATTTAGGTACTTTATCTCTGTGCTTATTTACACTGAATGCCAAGTGTGCCTATCATCACCTTATTATTCCTTACTAACTTTGCCCCATTATGCTGCATGAGAGGAAGATGCTCACCTGTTTAAGTATTGCTAAAGCTCCAGCTATACTGCATATCGATTTGCAGATCTTCCAAGGAACGGGAAACCAGATGCTTGGGGAAAGGAATACTCCTGTCTGTTCATGAAGACCACGCAGATCAGCCACATGTAGTGGCTTTTGACATAAATTCTAGTGTTGCTTCTAGCCTAGAAGACAAAACAGAAGGAAAGAAAATGGTGACTTGTCTTATTAAAGAACTGACTTAAGAGATTTATCAGATTTTGATTACTGCAGCATCAGGTATTGAGTCTATCTTTATACAGACAACACACAATCAATGGGCTTCAGGATTTGAGTCAGTAATAATTACACATTGAGAAGTGCATTGCTTGGGTTTTTAAAGTATTTTCATAGGTTTCCTAAAAATTCCAGCATTACGGACTACTGCCTTTTGGCAACAATTGTGGAAGAGCTTATCACCTGAATCAGTCAGACCCTGAACATCTCCAATCAAAAAGTCATTACACTATTGCTGTAACACTCTGCTTCTCACCAAGGATTATTAGCTTGGACAAAGCCTTGTGCTAATGCAATTACAGAGTTTCCAGTTTAGACCAGGTCTGCATCTGAATGGCTTAAAATGCAAGCAGAGCGTAGCTGAAAAAAAGACCATATAGGTCTTAAAGGTGCTACAAATGTAAATTAGTTATAAGTACAAAAAAGCAGCTAGGGAAGACTCATTTTTCTTTTGCTTTTATATATTTTATTAATCAGGACCAGTCTAGCAGGGAAGCACTTCCAGAAAGCACATCAGTCAGCAAATCTGCCATTGCCTCTCAGTGAAAAGCCAGGTTGATGTTATGTTGCAAATTAACCTCCAGTATGACAAACGAGAAACTCCCCAACTCAGAAATAGTCACAGAATTAAAGGCTGAAGAACAGTTCAAAACTCAGTAACATCACATATTCTGTAACAGCCCACAAGACGTGACAGATGTACTACTCTGCACCCTCATAATGTCTGTGCCACAGTAAGACTTTCCAGCTAAGACACATCATACTCCGTGACTTGTCACTCATAACCAGGAGTTGCATCAGTGCCTGCTAAACTAAAAGATTTCTATAAAATGACAACAAGAGCTATATTTCCTCCTACAAGAGCTAAGCTCACTGCTTCTTCCATGCTTCCACCCCACAACAGCCTAAAAAGTTAGTCTTTGAACTCTGGATGTGAACTTGGATCCCAGTACTCACATTTGTTAAAATAAACACTAAGTGCCCTACGGCTGATTTACCACCAAAATCCAGCAGACACAAGAAAGTAGGTAGGTCGGTATTAAATTGAATGTGATTGCATTTCACTGGGTTTCCCAGAAGCATTTCACTCACATTAGCGCTGCATTCAGGAGCCCACAAAAGGAAGAGTTAGAAACACAATTTTAAGCGATTTAAAATATTTATAGACTGCAATTTCATGATTACAATAAAACCTATTGCACTTTTGGGGCATCTCCATTGTTCAGGTCTTCAGCTCTATGAGGAGTTTTCCATTATTAACGCAAGATTGGCAAGTAATTTAATGGTTCTTTTAAATACTATGACCAAATTGTTGAAGCAAGCCCATATAACCCCAGAAGGAATTTGTGCATGCTCTTCTAGATAGAGTTTGACTCATCTCCAAAGACGACATGATTTTCTCCTTAACAACACTTCTGGCTTCAAAGCTAAATTTGTGTAAACTTACTCAGAAATGGAGTAAAAGAGAACATAGAATAAGCATCTGCTGCAAGGGATTTAAGCCTCTGTAGAGTTCTACAACTTCTCTTGATTCCTCAGCATGCATTTTTCAACATCACAGCCTCTCAGAAGTTTTGACAAACTAGAGGGCACATTTCAAGAGAATCAGAGAAGGAAAACTAATCCATATCTTTGCGCTGCTGTCTTACCAAGATTTTATGTTACTGTGGTTTCTGCTAATTGTGACCCCAACGTAGAAATACACACACACACACACATATATATATGTGCGTGCAGGGATTTTGTTTGTTTGTTTGGGGGGGGTTGAGTGAGAGTTGTAAAGGGGCCTGTGTTGTGATCAACTCTGCTCATAACCAGAAGTGATATCTCAGGCTATTCTGTAGAAAGCTGGTCAACAGCATTTTGGCCTGCCATTTCCAGCACCAAATTAACCCTTTGGTTTTGTATGAGAAGGGCAGCATCAGGAACAAATAGGCAGACCGTTTATTTATCTGTGCAAAAAGCAGTCTTCTAATTAATTGTAATTAATTGTTATTAAGTGGAAATATAGAGATGTCTTGTCTGGCACTGATTATTAACATCAGGAAATTACTGTTTGGGGGTAGAAAGTAACTGCTTTTAAACTACCGACCGGTTTTAAACTGCAAACATACTATACTAGGAACTGACTTACTCTCCTACAGACACAGCTTTAAGCAACTCTTGTTTCTTACGGGAGGCAAAGGTGCTAAAACCCACTTTGTCAGATGCTGCAATAGTCATGGGTGACAAAGACTGCACTTCTCCATTTACAGGGATTAAGCAAAGTCATGGCTTCCTTAAAAATTTCGTTCTGTTTTCAGAAGTGTTTATAAGGACAGGGGAGGTATTAGAGAATTGCATATCAAATTCAACTGATATCTTTAGCAAAAAAATATAGAACCTGTATATTCTTAGTTCTAAAATTTAATTTCTTAAAATGTTAGCTTTAGATCAGAGCATATAAAATTATTTCATTTATTTTCAGCCCAAAGGAAACCTTGAGATCTAAGCATTTCTGTAGCTAAAAAAAGCACATTGCACCATCTACTGGATACTTTTTAAACCAAGTTCTGAAAAAGAAACCACTGTCCACAGGTACAGGCTGCTTATTTCACACCCTGAACTCAGGCAGAAGTACTGTGTCAAAATGCAGTAACTGCAAGCATTTAATATCATTCTGAGATTCAAGATTTCTGCTAAAGGTAAAAGTGAAGCTGGAGTTTACCAACATCAAGGGTAATGCTTCTGAGCACTTTGTTTTGATATGACAGCCTGGTAAAAAGAAGGATGACCAAGCTCTCCAAACAACGTTCAGCCATGCATCTGCAAAGCAGAAGACTGGCTTGCAGCAGGCTTTTTTTGTTTTGGTTTTTTTTTTGTTTTTTTTGTTTTTTTTTTTAAGAAAGCTATTGCCATACTTCCCACTGCTGCAAACATTTCCCCACCTCTTTGACAGGTTTGTACATGCAGCTCATACCAACTGGTAGTGTATCTAGTAGATGGCAGATATAAACAATCTTTGCATAGGTTTTAAAAATCTGAAATCGTTAAAACCTGGGGGTATAGGAAATCAATTTTACAAGTTCACTGGCAGGTCTAGAAGAATTTATATAAACTTTTAGTATGATTGTGTCACAAAAAATCCTGGGTCCTAAAAAAAAAAAATAATAATCCTCAAGCCCTGCAGATAACTTGAATCCAGACAGGATCCTGAATGTGAATCCTAAAATGGGCTATATGGCTGTCCTGGTTTCGGCTGGGATAGAGTTAATTTTCTTCCTAGTAGCTGGTACAGTGCTGTGGTTTGGATTTAGGATGAGAATAATGTGATAGCACACTGATGTTTTCGTTGTTGCTAAGCAGTGTTTATACTAAGTCAAGGACTTTTCAGCTTCCCATACTCTGCCAGCGAGGAGGTGCACAAGAAGCTGGGAGGGGGCACAGCCAGGACAGCTGACCCAAACTGATCAAAGGGCTATTCCATACCATGTGACGTCATGCTCAGTATATAAGCTGGGGGGAGCTGGCCGGAGGGTCAGCGACCACTGCTCAGGGACTGGTTGGGCATCAGCCAGCAGATGGTGAGCAATTGCATCGTGCATCACTTGTTTTGTATATTCTTTTATCATTATTACTATTTTATTTTATTTCAATTATTAAACTGTTCTTATCTCAACTCATGAGTTTTCCTCACTTTTACTCTTCCGATTCTCTCCCCCATCCCACCGGGGCAGGGGGAGTGAGCGAGCAGCTGCGTGGTGCTCAGTTGCCGGCTGAGGTTAAACCACGACAATAGCTATACAGCCTGACTCCAGGAATAAAACCACTACTGTCATGGAGATTATTTTTATTTTGCCAGATAAAAATTCAGCTGATTTCTAGTCCATGTTTTGATGTCAGTTTTAACCGGAAAACCCTACATGGCTCAAAACTCCCAGTCCTGACACAGGGATACGCTACATCAATCCATCCAAAATGCCCAAACATCTTTTTTTAAAAAGGACAGAAGGGAAGAAGTGGAGGAGAAGTAGTATTATATTTTTACATTTAAATTTATCTGGCTGTTACATTTCGGTTAGCAGTTCATTTCAGACACAACTTTTCAGCTGACAGAAGCATTGATCGCACTTTGAATTCCATAAAAACATGCCTATCACCTGCTTGTTCATTTTATGCCTTTTCTGTCCCTGAATGCTCTCTCAGCAAGTCTGAAAAGACATAAGAAAGTGCAATTACTATATTCACAGGTTTTACATTTAAATTTGGACCTTTGAGAAGCAGGTATTAAAAGTTAACACAATTAATGAGGATGAGGAGCAGAAAAACCTGCTTAAGAACTCCCAAAGACCGTACCATAAAGATCGCATTTCCCTGTAAAACAGTTTAGGCATCACAGCGATTGATGCTACAGATAAAGCAGTGATGGTTGGCATGTTTGGAATTTCATGCAACATTTCTTCCCTGTATTTGTCTGTCTTGCCCCTAACCCAGTGGTCAGGGACTCCAAGTCAGTTTCTGCTCAAGCACCCCATTATTCTCCTTCTAGACTATGGAGAAGTCACATCTTCATCTCAATAGCTCTGTATACTACTGGCCAAATAAATAATTGAACAGTGCTAAGTAATACCTTACACCATTTTTCAGTGGCAGTAGTACCCGAAAGCTACATTTCCTTTGCTCTTGGTGAGAGGGGCTCTGAAGGGGGAGAAGAGCATCCTGCCTGGCAATCCCAGGCTATTCTAGAAGATGTCACTGAAAATAATCTCTTCCAGCCCCAGCCTGTAATTTTATTCACATACAGTTCAGCTGACACCATTGCCCTGGATTCCTCCTCCTTGTTAGAGATTAAAATAGCTGAAGTCAAACATGAAATACTACACTATTTCAAAAATCTGTTTGGGAATTCAAAACCAGGGACAACTGGACTCTGCAATAGCTCTTATACCCTAGTGACACTTTAAAATCCTTTCCTCCCTCCAGTCTCAGCAGTAAAACCAGCTTTAAAACATTTCTGTATTTTCAATGTAGTTGACGGATTTCTGCTGAGTGTCTTTGCCCTCTCCTCCCCTCCTCCTTCACTTGCAGCAAGTTCACAGGCAGAGAAAGAAGTTAAAGCAAGAAACATCCAGGAAAAACTGAAATCCTAGCTCACTCTGCCTCATGCAGACAAGGCAGGCATGAAAATCATCCTGAAAATTCAAGTTTCCATAATTTTTCAAGTGCCCCCTTGAGAAACTCCCTAGTAACAAAATTGTTCCTAGATCTGCTGGAGCTTATTAAGAAACACCTCTGTAAGCAGAAACAACACGACTTCTCTGCCAACTGTTTTATCTTAGTGGAGAATTTGTTGGGTACGGGTCCTAATTGGCTTCTCCATAATCTAGTCCTGACACCGGCTGCGTATATGGAGAGGTCTCCAGGGGCTGAAAGACTCTACTGCTGTTGCAAGCACAAAACAGCTTCCAGGGTTTACAAGACTGAGGGCACTCAGAAGGGATTTAGAGATCCAACCAAAATTGTACAGCAATGAATCAGCAGTCAGTAAGTGCAGGACCTCTAGGAAATAAACTGGATAGAAATATGAGTGATTATCATTTCAAGCATCTTTTATCCTGACATCCCTTACGTGTATATCAGACTACATGGGTACAGCTTAGACACTAATATGATCCAGGTAGAAATCATAGCCAGACAAAATAAAATACAAAGTAGTTTTGGCTTCACTGAGCTGACAAAGCATCAGTTTGGGCTTATTAAGTACTCAGCTGGGAGGCTGGAGAACTGGGTTCCCCATTCCTGCTAACGACTTCATGCCCTAAACCAAAAGTATTAAGTACACAATGTATTTCATTAGAATAGACATCATCGTGGATAGGGGTGTAAAAAGCCCCACTTGATTCTCAGCATGCAGCACTGTTGCTAGAAGACAAATTTAGAGCTAAGGATAATGGGGAAATACACAGAATTACAGCTCTACTGCACATATGTGCATCCCCAACTGCCCAGGAGACCCCCAAGTACCAAACGCTGCCCATCTATCTGGAAAAAAAGATATTCATTTTGCTCCAGCTGCTTGCCAAGAGTTTGCACGCAATTTCCACATGCATTTCCATACTTTCCAGTCTTCCTATTTTTATTTTTTTTATATGACACTAATATGATCCAGGTAGAAATCATAGCCAGACAAAATAAAATACAAAGTAGTTTTGGCTTCACTGAGCTGACAAAGCATCAGTTTGGGCTTATTAAGTACTCAGCTGGGAGGCTGGAGAACTGGGTTCCCCATTCCTGCTAACGACTTCATGCCCTAAACCAAAAGTATTAAGTACACAATGTATTTCATTAGAATAGACATCATCGTGGATAGGGGTGTAAAAAGCCCCACTTGATTCTCAGCATGCAGCACTGTTGCTAGAAGACAAAATTTAGAGTAAGGATAATGGGGAAATACACAGAATTACAGCTCTACTGCACATATGTGCATCCCCAACTGCCCAGGAGACCCCCAAGTACCAAACGCTGCCCATCTATCTGGAAAAAAAGATATTCATTTTGCTCCAGCTGCTTGCCAAGAGTTTGCACGCAATTTCCACATGCATTTCCATACTTTCCAGTCTTCCTATTTTTATTTTTTTTATATCAGACCTGGAGGGGAGTCAGCTTCCAGAGGTCGCAATACATGCAAAGGAGACCCACAGTGTTTAAAAATAGAAGATATATATATATACACACACACCCCAGAACTGGTATTCTCAGCAGCAGAAGAAAAATTGCTCATCAGCTGAATTCTTCTTCCAAAGAAAAATTATACTCAAAGGCATCCAGAGACCTTTGAAATAATGAAAAAACCTCAAAGTGGTCCCAGAAGGAGATGGTATACCAAGTTCTCAGTCCCTGCGAGGGAACAGCAGGTTTGGACCCTGTTTCATCACCAGGGCATGTGTGCATTGCCACACTTGACAGATGGCCAACAACCAGAGCCATTGTTTGAACCCTCTCAGTCATACTTTGGTTGTCTCTAATCTAGGGGAAGCGGAACCATAAACATGCTATTACAATAAATCATCTACTGTTTTCATGAGGGAATCTCTACACACAAATAGGCTGAAGAATGATGCAGACGGAAGGTCGTATCACTAGAGCAATGTAGCTGATGCAATTCCATTTTCCATGCACCAAATGGTAGCTATTTTTTTTGCCAACTCATAGACATTTGGATAAGACACCTTATTCTGTCTTGTGATATAAGGCCATTCCTAATCACTTACCCACTAAAGTATAGTAAAACAATCAATGCAATTAAGATTAATTATTCTGTTAGTGTGAAAAACAGTGTCCCAGACCTTTATATTATAGCTTAAGAACACCAAAGATAAAAAGCTACTCAAGAATCCTCTCCAGAGGACAAAAACTTCCCTTTTCTCATCCAGAAAAAAAAAGAAAAAAGAAACCAACTGACTTTCTTCCAGAAATGGCTTCCCATACTGCCATTATTTAATCCTCAAGGTGACCCAATTTAGGCTGAAAGTACCAATAGATTACCAGGAGGAAGGAATAAAAATAGCACAGAAGTGGTATGTGCCATTCTCCTGAGACTCACTGTCGTGGTTTAACCCCAGCTGGCAACTAAGCACCACACAGCCACTCGCTCACTCCGCCCCCCGGTGGGATGAACAGTAAAAGTGAGAAAACTCGTGGGTTGAGATAAAAGACAGTTTAATAGGTAAAGCAAAAGCCGCGCACGCAAGCAAAGCAAAACAAGGAATTCATTCACTGCTTCCCATGGGCAGGCAGGTGTTCAGCCATCTCCAGGAAAGCAGGGCTCCATCATGCGTAACCGTTACTTGGGAAGACAAACGCCATCACTCCGAATATCCTCCCTTCCTTCTTCTTCCCCCAGCTTTATACGCTGAGCATGACGTCATATGGTGTGGAATATCCCTTTGGTCAGTTGGGGTCAGCTGTCCCGGCAGTGTCCCCTCCCAGCTCCTTGTGCACCCCCAGCCTGCTCGCTGGTGGGGTGGGGTGAGAAGCAGAAAAGGCCTTAACTCTGTGTCGGCACTGCTCAGCAGTAACTAAAGCATCCCTGCGTTATCAACACTGTTTCCAGCACAAATCCAACACATAGCCCCATACCAGCTACTATGAAGAAAATTAACTCTATCCCAGCCAAAACCAGCACACTCATGAACACGAAGGACAAGGACAGAATCTTGCTGTTGGTTTAAGCAAAAATAAGGTGAAAGAAGGAAAAGAGTAGCAGAATCCAACCCCCACTCCACTCTCTAAACTTCCACCCTCCCAAAAAAGCCACATTTTGTGAACAGAGGGGCTTTGCTTTCTTTAACAGAAACTCTAGCAGGATTTTAAATTAACCTACAGATTTAAGAAAGCATCATTTTCTACAGTTTTGCTGAAGCACGGGAAGGAATTATGAATCATTTCAGAAAGTGATTAGCATGGTCTGAATTCTTTGTATTTAGATCAGGAAACAAACATACTAAAAAATGCCCCAAAGTAATCCCTCCCCCAGAAACCCTTTCTGTTGAAGCTTACCATTTTAGAATATCCAGCACAGTTTGCACATAACACATTTTAAATATACCTTAGTGAGGTGGTGGGGTTTTTTTTCCCCCAAGCATTCTATATCATCATAAGTAACACAACAGCCATAGTGGCAATCACTTGTTGAAAGTCTCTTTTCTACCAGAACCACAGATGTCAAGAAATGGCAACAACTGTGACTTCATCAGTAGTTTAATATCTGGTTTGTTTTGATTTCTAGAAGACTGCCCTTCCTCTAGTATCAGAGGAGAAGACAGAATAGGAAGCCCAAGAGAGACAGGAGCTGGAAACAGACCCTTTGTACTCCTCAAATGTAAGGTGTTTAGTAATCAAAGAAACAAAATTTTTTTGCTGCTACACATCTGAAAATGTAGATCGAGTACAAAGGCAATATGGTAAGATCTGGTTTTCACTCATTTTTCACTAGCAGGAGCTTGCCTCACCCTCCTGTGCACAACGAGCTCCAGGAAAGGCATATGGTGCTCTTGATGTCCAGCAGCAAAAGAGAGTACATGTCCTAAGCTATTGCGCACACTGGTCACCTTAAATTATATAACGAGCGTAGCAGAATTTGATGATGTCTACAGTGCTTTCATGCATATGTAGAGGAGTCTCAGCGTTAGGGGGAGCTCTACGTAAATCCCCCAGGGAAAGTCCAATTGATAATTATAGCCAAACACAGCCCTACCTTACGTAGCTGGACCTTAAGTCCTTCATCTTTAAACACCATGAGTCTCGTGACCGTGTAGTAGGGCCTTGGGAAACTGGCTCCCCTGCAACACAAGTCTGTGCAGATCACACTCCCAACACCTTACTGAGCACCCTGCTATACCCCACATCTAACGGTGTGTCGCTGCCGGTGATGGTGCTTCCAGAGCAGAAAAGGTACTGACAGATGGCAAGTTTCTGTATATGTACAGTGCCCTGCCCACTCGTCGTTTGAACTTGATTTAAAAAACACAAGAAAAAAAAATGAATGAATACTTGCCATAGCTAGACCAACAAAATAAGGTTTACAAAATGCAGAAAAATGTATGTACTTACCTGCACGTGATTGCACTGAAAAGCACTTTGTTTTGTGTGTTAAATGCATTAAAACATTACAGGCTTGCATTTCGGCATATTGCAGAACTTCCTAGCCAGCATAATCGTCCAAGGAGAAGCTTAGAAGGCAATAGCAGAAAATTCCTTCTTTGCTTTTTTTGCAGTATTTTTACAAAACCAAAACCAATCCTTTGAGAACATCCTGAAATCCAAGAATAGACATACTTCCCCAAGGATCAAATCAGCCTTTAGATATGTACACACTGTTCACTGACTGCTGTTCATAAATATCTAGCAGAATAACAGCCCTTAGTGAGGGTTTTTAACAATGTTGAGACCAGGTTTTGCAAAACAGAGTGCAAGTTCAGAGTAAAACCTATTCTGAGATCTAATTCTCCAGATAGTGGGTTTGATTCTTGTCTTATCTGCAGCAATAATTCCACAAAAGCCACTTTGCTCCACTGATTTGTTAAACAAGTTCAGAGACTTCAGAACAGGTTTTCAAATAGAGGAATATAAATCCTGCACACTGCCCTCATGTATACACTGAGTGGAGGATTTCTCCACTAATTACAAGAAAGCTTGGTAAGTCAAAGCAGATGAAAGTTCTGCTATTAAGAAAATCATATTTGCATGAAGCTTTTCATTTGTTTGTAACAATTTCACAATATCTAGATCCCAGATATTTTTAATACAGATAGACAATGCACATTGAGAGTAGGAAGGATGAGCCTTAAGGATGTGTTCACAGCTGGCACACACTGACACTGCCATCCTCCTGGGTTTTCTACCCCACTTGCTTAAATCATCGACATTAGAAGACAAACAAGCAGTGCACAAAACAGAACCCTTCCAAACTGCCACTTCTTTAAGAACAACTGCTGTTGATGAAGCCTGACCCAAACGACCACTTAAAATTAAAATCTAAGTTGAGTGTAACAGATCAACCTCTGCATACTACAGGTAAAATACATGTATGTACCCCTTCAGTTTACCATAAAAGCCACAGCATGTATCACCACCACATTCTCATCAGGAAAATTAAGTATACACTCAGGAGAGAAAAAAATGTGGTCAAATGACAGACTTCGGCAAGGCAAGCTGTGGTGAACACTGTTGTATGTCAAGTTGAGCGTTAAATCTTTACTCTGTATCTCAAGGATTAGTCCAGCTTTACCACTATATTCTCTGAGACAGGTTAATTCACCTCTTTACATCTTTTTTTTTTTCCCCCATCCCTTCTGTTCCTCTCATGCATTTTGATTTTTGCCGTCGGTGGAGGGATAGTGGATCCCTCAGTCTGTTTTAGCCTATAGCCCCTACTATAACAAAAAAAAATAATTCTTAATGATAGTTATCACAAAACCAAATATGCAGGCGGCAAAATGAGTGATTATCCCAATATGAATATTTGTTTGTTTTTCAGTGCCTTTAAGTAGAAAAGGACTGCTTAGAAGTTACAATAGTCACAACCAAAAATCAGAAAGTATACATATTTGCAATCTAGTTGCCAGGATTGCTACTGAGTAAGAGTCAGTAGCCATTAAGTTCTCCCCACAGCTCCTCTGTCTAGGTTACCTCCTAGCATCAGTGGATTTGCACCACAAAAGGCTTCTGGGAGCAGGAACAGGCTTCTCAGCCAGCTTTTTTTTTTCCCCTGTTCCAAGAGTTACTAAAAATTTAGAGTTTAATGCCTTCTTAGTTATTGCTCTATTACCCAACATGAATTGTATCTACTTCTTGTAGTTGCAGGTTGCTTTGTAGAAGGGAGGAAATTTGGTCGAAAAATAACCTGTGTATGAATTTCTGCTCTTTGGTATGCAGCTGAGTCCCTGAACATGATAAAGAAATAGTTAAGAGATAAATTCAACCATGAATCTATTATTTCATGGAGTTATGTATACCCAATTCCTCAGCAGTTACAAAAGTTTATATTTTATTTTAACTGGAGGGCAACAAAATTCAGAACAGCATCCTTAAAATATCACCATGGGTATTTGTTCTCTGAATCAGGAGCTGGGGGGGGCGGGGGGAATCTATAGCGAACTACTCATTTTGATTCAGGCAATAGCTACTGTGTTTCTTTCTCCTTAAGCACACAGAAACAAAAATAAATGGCCCCACTGGCCAGTAATTTTCCTCTTCTCTAAGGAACTCTGAGAATAATCTGTCACTTTCAGACAAAAAGAGACGGGCTGCAGGCTTTTTCAACACGCAGAAAATGACTCTTTTACTTCTGGGATTTTGTTAAGAAGGCAGCCTGCCTCTTTTTATTTCTCTCTTCATTTTGTTGTTTCAAAACACTCAAACAAGCAAACAATTAGCTCAATGGGCTACTACTGATTACAGTCTCTTTGGAAGGAGTGAAGCATGAGCTCTTCAGTTGCAGAGTGACAGACGTGAAACCTCAGATAAATACCAAAAAGGAAAGGGGAATACTGTCTCACCATCAACAGCCCTCTCCTGAGGTCTTTCTGTAGCTGATGTCTCTATCTCAAAAAGGCTGACAAACACAAAATCCTGGCGGCAAGTCTCGCCTTCACAGATAACTATTTCTAACCACAATGAAACTAAACAAAATGCCTTTTTGCCTCCACCACCATGCCTGCCTCTCAGTACTTTTTGTGCTAATTTTAACCAGCTAGCAAAAAAGTTTCCAAAGCTTATTTTTTAAGCTTTTTTTTTTTCTTTAAAGACTCCATCATTGCTGTTGGAAAAAATTACTCTCGCCAGATTGCTATCAGAGGTCCGAGGCTATAGAATGAGTGCTCACTCTCTTCAGGACTCCAGCAAGCTCTTGGTTTTACAGTGTGACCGCAGATGCAGGCAGTGCCGTACTCCTTCTGAAGGCTGTTTGGAAAATAAGAGTCTCAACACTGAGATTTTATCCACTGTCTCTCAGTTCAAAGGATCCCCAGAACAACAGCAATCTATAGACCCAGTGACAAATAGCATTTTTGTAAAACAGCAAGTATGAAACACATTACATCATGTCATGGAGAAGAGTACTTTTCATAGATGAAATTGGTATAGATCCCTGATACATATATATACAGCCATATATATAAAAATATATATACACAGAGTCATATATAAAAATATATATAAAAAAATAGAAGACTGAAAAACCTTCAGTCTGCCCAAGAAAAACAACACCCAAATTCTTATTTATCTACTTTGCCTGGAGAAAAAAGCAAGCTATAACTGGTGGATTTTGAATTTATGGTTCTTAAGTATTTAGGAATTAAGTTATACTGTGAAGAAGAAACTCAGTCATCTCAAAGCTTAAATCTGAGGAAGGTTCCACCTTCTCTGGGGTGGTTTATACCAAAATATTGAAAGTCTTAAAATCCAAACACTGGGTTTTGCTGTGGATTATTACTGTGAAAAAGTCTGAAGGAAAGATGCCCACCACTGGTGCTTTAATCTTTCTCAAACTGCTATCCCTACACATGCCCAATACCCTCCCACCCCCCCAGTTCCTGTATAGACTGGTGGGAGAGTATCCATGGAAAGGAGTTCACTCAATCTTCCCACACTACACAGAGTCTTTACTAAGCAAATTAACACCACAAACCATTTGGCCAGTTTAGCAATGGGAAAACTACAGACGTTATAAAACGAAAAAAATGAGTCTATTGCATCTACTTGGTGACAGGTCACAGCACATTCAATTTCGGTAACAGCAAGAGTATTTTAGACTTAGATTAAGAGGCTTTCATAGCCTCTATATTTGCGGCACAGAACATGGGGTGAATTGATTAATCTTCATCAAACAGTAGGTAGTACAGCAAACAAAAGAGTAGATACCCTCAATTCTAAAGCCGATTGTTTTTCCTGGCCTTATAAACTAGTTACTCCTAACCTAGAAAAATCATGAGATCATTTGATGTCAAACTTCAAAAAGAATGCCTTATAGTACTCATCTATTTAAAAGTTTAATTAAAATTTGTCTGCCTGTTTTCTGCACCCATGCTACTGCAGAATAAGCATTTGGATGTTCGTTCGCACGCATAAGATAGGAAAAGTGAGCTTTGAAAGGAATGGCTATGGGATTGCATCTACCGCCCCTCCAAATAAACTCCAGGTTTGCAGTAGCTGGAGTTTGTTATCCTCCAGATACACTGGGTAGTTTCTGTCCAGTTTTAGAGTTGCATCTTTATTGTGAAAAGCATCTATACAGCTTTGCCATTTGTTAACCCCTGATATTCTCTGACACAACACTGACTGAACTGGTTATATGGACCATATCCTCTGCTTTTTACTAGTGATCCAAGACTAAAGGCACTTCACCATGGATACACTGAGCAGCTCAGTTTTGTTGCTCATATTGCAACAAAATTTTACTCTATAAGCAATAGTCACACAAGTATGACTGCTTACTTCTATCAGTTTAGCACCTCATAATTCCCGGCATCTATCACTGCAAGGTTTTGGTCTTCTCAGACATGTGAGTGCTTACAGCTGTTGAGCTCAGATACTCTGTTGTAACTTGATTGCTTTGTGTTCACAGCTCTTCAGGGCACAGTATTTGTACAAACAGGCAAACATATTATACCACAAAGATCAGGTGAGTTCTGCAGCACACAGCCTAATCTTTGGTAATGCTCAACATCTTTGGTCCACTACAGAGAAAACACTTGTTTCACTACAGGGTCAAGGGAAAGCATCCTGAAGGTTATTAGCACTACATTTCTGAAGTTTAAGTACCCTACCATTGGCAAACACAGCAGCTAAACAGTAGTCACAGTGCAGTGCAATAACCAGTAACATTCATAGGAACGCAACTAAACCTTTAATTCCTTCTCAAACAAAAGGAGGAAGGAGGCTGATTATTTTAGGATTCACAGCAAAAGCTGCTGAACTATTTCTGGAAATTCTCAAAAGGTGATTCAGACACAGACTTCATGCGGGAGATAAGTTTTGTTAGCACTTCTAGAAGTTACTCTGAATTTTACAGAATCATATTCTAAAGTCCTAGGGCAAAAGCTAAGGGACTTCTTTCCTCCATTGTAAATAAACCCACACTGTCCACCGGGCCCCTGCAGAGAAGCTGTAACCAGGCATGTTTAGTTCCTGTTTCTAGTTTTCACAGTTCTCCCTACAGCTTTTCTGACAAGCTTGTCAGATTTCAAGAAGCACCTCAAAGGTAAGCCTTATTTATTTTAAATTATCATAATTCCATCCAATGCAATGGAGCTGCCTTGAGCAGCACAGATGAAAATTTTTGTTTCGTCTGGTCTGCTTTCCTATTATACTTTATACTATACTATGTTTATACTATAGTATTATACTATTATCTTTAGCATGCCACACGTAAAAGCATATGGATAGGTTGTCTTTTATACAGTTTCTTTGATTCTTTTCTACCAAAGCAGAAAATTAACTCCTCTAAGAAACTGTATTGCTCTGTAACTTTTTTGAGCCTACAATGCATAGAAGTTTGTTTCTTTCACCTGTAACAGCAAGAAACTTAGGAACTACATAACCAATTTACTACTGTCAGTGCCATACAGAATAGTGACACAAACTCCAACCTGAGAGTGAATAGTTCTGCAAGGTCATCCCCACCAAATACATCTCAAAATGGAACAGAGGTACCCTGGCAGAGGTATTCTGACTAAGAGACCTCTTATTCATCTCAGAATTCACTTTTTTTTCTAAGACACAGTCAAAGTACCAAAACTGCAACTATAAACATCTGAATACAGCTGTTCTTGAGCTCTGACAACAGCCTCTACTCACTCAGTTGTATTACTCTCTACTGTAATCTGTATGTTCTTTAACATTATTTTCTTTTCACTTGTGCATTTATTATATTTTTGTACATAATCAGACCCTTTTTAGTGAAGCTGGCAGTAGAAGTGGAATGTGAAGTAAATTGGTTTTCAAAGCCACTATGACACCCCAAAAATAGCAGGGGAAAAAGGTAGTAAAGTGCAGCCCTCTAAGATTTTGCTTCATTAGAAATAAAGAAAAATAGTGGCTGTTAATAGAAATGCCAAGTGAGTTAATGTTTCTTTAAAGCAAAAATACCAGCGGCACAAAAGACTAAATTAGGTCTTAACACACCACATATTAACTGTTTACTATTACCGTAGATAAAGGTTAAAATATGTCCACAGTCTGGTTGTCTGTATATATATTTATTAAACGTAAGGCAGCTACTTTGGTATGTCACTGTCCTTTAGAAAACAACTACAACAAAAAGTTACCCTATTTTAAAACAAAGTTACTTGAAAACCAAGAGGCACAATAAATAACGCTCTTCACAGCCCATAATCTCGACCTAAAGACAAGTCATTTTGGAAGTGAAAGACATTTACCTCTTGAATATTTTCCTAAATCAGAGACTTTGTTCATAAAGTATGGATTCTCAGTTTACCTACAATATATTTTTGCATTGTTGGAAAGACCCTGGAAAACTGAATAGTTGTTTCAGAAAAAGAAACCAAACCTAAGAAAGAAAAGAAGGCATGGGATAGGATAAAAGATTATGTTACACTGCCCTAATTCTGGGCTACAGGCTAGCATAAAGAAGTGCTGAAGGGCAGTATTTTAATTTGGTTAAAAACAACAGCTATAGCTTTCTTTGACCTGTTTCCAGGCTGCTCAGTACGGTCCATTCTTTATTCATGAAGTAGGTCACCTTTTCCTCCAGTTTAATAAAGGCTTACAGGATGACTTATGAACTTCCATGAAAGCTTTATATCCGTAGTGTTTCTAGTTGTGTCTAGAAACTTCCAGGATAGGAACACCCTTACAGAGCCATGAGAAGACCTTTTGATCTCACGGGTTTGTGTACTTCGTTGGTAAACTGTTAACACCAAACTACTATTATAGCAATCAGGAATGACATCACTGAGTTTTGAAAAATAAACCAGAAAAAACAAAATCAAGTAAACCCCATTGTGCTAGGAAGATATGGTATACGGTAAGATGTACCATACACACAGAACATTTCAAATTCTTTCCCCACAAAGTCCATCATACTTCCACTCTAGCTTTCAGATTTCTTCTTGAAACAGTTTTGGGTTAGGACTAACCCTTCCACAATAGGCTCATAAAATAGCAACAATTAGTATGAAAAGGGAAAGCATGAAATTAAAATTTGCTGTCATCTCTCACATCTTGCTAGCTCACCTCTCAATTTTCTAAGTCCTACTTCCCCAGTAAAGGGATTTTTTCCCCCCTTGTCTACACAAGTTATACACATGATGCATGTAATTATGCACAAAAATCATAGAGCAATTAAAATTATTTAATCATTATCTGCTTCAAAAAGACACTCTATTAAGTATGCACGCTCTCCCTCCATGTAAGCGAAGTATTTCTCTGCTCTGGAATTAGCTATAAACAGCTTGAAGTTTTATTGTCGAGTGAGAGAATGGTAAGAGTGTGAGAAAAATTGAATAGGTTTGAGGCTGATTTCACCTGCACATAACAAACAGGTTTACATTAAAGTAGATGGGTAAAAGTTTATTCAAGTAATCCTTTTTCATGCTTAAACTTTTACCAAAAAAATTACTTATGTCTGGGAAATACTACTGGGCTCCTTGCAGTCACACATACGTAACTGAGAGGTGGCTGCTATTACAGAGAGGGGGAGACACACATACAGACTATGTTCTTCATGAAAAGGCTGCCTGTTAACTTACTTTGGGTCACAGCTACTTATTTTATATGCTTTCAGACTATGGGAGTATGATTGTCACACAGCACGATTTTCTCTATTTGTTTCCCAACTAAAGCTTCATATCAAATATTCTGGAAACAGATCCATTCACTTCCCCCCCACCTTGTTTTACTGATCACTTCGTGATCTTGAATCCATCCTGGATTTAGGTAGTTATTCACAAAGCTATTTAGAAAGAACAATGGCAAATCTTTACTTTCAGTTTGCAGATCCAATTTCCCCATAGGGCACAGTCAGCAGTGTACAGGGACTCTAGGGATCAAACCCTGGTCACACAGGAATCAGTGTTTTACCAAAGATTAGTTTCAGTGGTGGCAGAATTTCTTGCTCTCTTTAAAAAACACTGGAAGAGTTTGAGAAAAGCCAGTATTCCAGGAAATAAATATTACTGGAACTGAAAACCCTTCTTTCTCTCCCTTCATTTTACATTTGGCACATTTTACTTTTTATAATGCTATCCCCTTTACCCTATAACATGACTACTTTTGTCAAACAGTATTGTTATAACCACTAGGATTTATGTGGGGCCATAACTTTGCTGGTAAGCACAAGAAAAAGTTGGTCTTCCACAGGTAAGTTGAAAAAATGTTAACATTGTTTTCCATACTGACCTGTTATACAGCACAAATTATTCTTTGAATTGTTTTCAACCTCACAGAATACATTTTAGAGATATCACTTTATATTTTAAGAAACACACGAGACTTTTCTTTAGAGATCATTTTCATTACAGCATCACAAGTGAAGACTACCACTTTTCTAAATAGGTAATTGTTGACAAGAGCCATTTAAGCTGTCACACAAGCTAACAAATAGCCATACATTCCGCAGGCATTTGGAAAAGAAAAAAAATGCAAATGCTTTTAAGCTATAGAAGAAGCTGAGCTGCGTAAGTGGGAATAGCTTGTTTCCAAGAGCAGGGCAGTGCTCTAAATAAGAGTACTGCCAGCCCACAAACACAGCAGGACAATTACATACTGCGGTGAAAGCGAGGAGTTCAAAGTTGGTATCAAGCTCTCAAGGACAACTGGAACTCTGCTGATGCAACTTTCTTAGCTTTAAAGCATTATTCTGAAAAACTGACCTCCAAGAGTTCTTGAAGCAGCTAGCGGTACTGCAAATTTCTATCCATTCTTATTGTCTGCTGCTGCCAAGGAAAGCACTAACTCAAAATAAAAGTGTAGCACAATACGTCCTTCAGCATAAAAATCAGCAATTGTTATTAGTAACAAGTGCCTTTATTATTCAGAGGAATTTTCATTCCAATGCTTTTAAACTGAAGAGTGTTAACTTGCCAAATGGCGTCCTCGGTTTCTTTTTTAAAATTTTGATTCTTAAAGCTCACAGTGTTTCCAGCTGATGAATATACAGTAACAGTTTTCATTTTCAGAACCGACATCAGTTTGCTGCACCATTGGTTAAAATCCAAGCTTGTAGTCAAGCTTGTTTCCCTCGCTGCCTGGCTTAGCACGTGTAATGAGAATTGTCTTTCACGTTCATGCCAACTTGAATACATTAGACGCAAGAATAACAGAGTCAGCACTATATCAAGACAGACAGCACTGCAGAAAATAATCCAATGCATTCTTACCCAGGTGGCATTCCAATTCCAGATGTTAAAACTAATGAACCATAAAGAGCTAATGATAGAATAGAGTTTACTTCTACAGTCTAACCTTGCTTAGTTTAAACTGTTGCTGGATGCATTTTAAAAAGTATTACCTTGGGAACATATCCTGTTCTATACAGGTTAGGTATTGTCATAACATCGCTTAAGTAATAGAATGAAAACAGGTTTTGGTCTTTGTCACCTCGCATTCAGATTGCTAGAAGAAAAAACAACCCTTGAATTTCAACCTAAAACACTATCTTTTGGCTAATTTTCAATAAAGACTGCAATCAAACCTCTGCTTTGTGTACATTATTTTGCAAACATACTTTCAGACCTGAAAACTACAACACAGGTAAATTTTGCACATGAATGCATGTAAGTACAAATGAAAGAATGAAAAAATTAAGATTTGTATGTATTTTCTTGTTACCAAATATAATTCAGTTTTTAACATAATTCTGATTTTAATTGTTTTTTATTCAGCAAGGTATCAATGGAAAACCTAAGCACTAGGCTTCCTATGATGCCTATCACCTGAAAACTACAAAACAGGTAAATTTTGCACATGAATGCATGTAAGTACAAATGAAAGAATGAAAAAATTAAGATTTGTATGTATTTTCTTGTTACCAAATATAATTCAGTTTTTAACATAATTCTGATTTTAATTGTTTTTTATTCAGCAAGGTATCAATGGAAAACCTAAGCACTAGGCTTCCTATGATGCCTATGCTTAAGTCAACACTATTTAAGCACATGGCTTATGGAAGGAACATATCCCCGAATAATTTGCTAAATGGGGCTATCATAAGAACCTACACATTCCCTCCTTGAATTGGGACCCTCATCCTCAGACTGGCTGAACATGAACCTGAACTGATCACTGCCGAGAAACAGTATTATCCAGGACTGTTGTCAGGCTGTTCTACAGTATATGTTTAAACAAGAAATAAAGAAATAGTTGAGCAGTATTCAACAGTTCATTTCAATAGTATTAAGGTATAAAATACACCAAAGATTTTATTTATTAATACCAGAATATATTCAAAGAAAATCCTCAATGAATTTACATAGCAAGACACAAGAACGCTACATTTGAATAACTGAAAACATTCAGTGGAAATAACTGAAACAGTGCTGGGTGGACAGTTTGCTGTCTCCCCATGGCAGCCTTCCTTGTCAATCACAGTAGTGCCAGTGCCACCTTCCTCCTTTTTTTGGTAACTTTTTTCTCTTCCATTTGCTTTGGTTCTTTTGCTTTAAGTTTTCTTAGGACATAAAGCAAGGCATAAACATCTACATATGGATGAATGACAATTTTATCTCTGTATATATAGATATGGAAAATATATTTTTATATAATATAAAAAACATAAGATCACTTACCTTACCTGTATGACTAGTCTTCCATTACATGGGGTAGTAGGCAACTGGGACAAATCGAATCTAGATACCCCACTGCCCACACAGGACTGGGTGCCTCTGTGCCTTGCTCCCCTGCAAGCCGAGTGCCAGGACAACTTACTAGTTTCAGCACAGCAAGATCACGTGAAGCCAGCTCCCTTCCTGAACTGTATTAACACAATGTGACACTGGAACTAGTAATCCCAGGTGGACAACGGTACCCCCACGAAACCAGCCTGATACTGACAGTATTTGCAAACCGGTTAAGCCAGACACGAGACAGCAGAACATAAACCCCCTATAATTCAAAATATGATTTATTTTCTTGAACAAAATTTATTAAATTTAAAAATATTTTTAGCACTTTATTTTGATAAACTTACTTTGTATTTCCATGAATAGAAGGATTCTCTACAGCACTAGAAGAAGGATGGCCAATTAAGGAATGAGCTGTTCAACTGCATTAAGTGACATGGGACAACCTGACAGACTACATAGGTGAGCGCCACTTTTTTCTCCAGTAAGACTACGTCTAGTAGGGAAGGATTTACAAGTGGAAACTACAATCAGTTATGAATTAATCGAATATCTGACTTCTGATTGGGCCGAAAGCAGATTCCCCATTTTAAAACAACATAATAAATTTTGTATTTCAAGCACTAATAATACTGTAAAAGTTTCCTCAATTTTGCTAACGTAAAAACGGAGTTAGACTATCATCATAAAATAAGACCACCAAAACAAACTGACTGTTCCTTTCTTTTAAGTCAGCTTGACACAGAATTTGTAAACTGACATCAGATAACCTATTTGTTGCTCTGCTTTAGGGTTTTTTGGTTTTGTTTACTGTAACACCCTTACCCAAGGCGTTATCCTGTGAAAGTACTCAGTCCATTGAAGAACTAGGTTCCGTGTGCCCTCATGGTGATACAGAAGCAAAACAAGAGCTTACACTGCCAACATCTGATGAAAGAAAATATAAATCTAAATGACATCACTAAACTGATCACACTATAAAGGGGTAGATGCACACACGGTTTAGATTATTTGGCTCAATTTTGTAAGAAGTTAGTTTCACCACAACAGCAGTTATCCTAATTATCACCCCCATACCAATCTATTTCCAATTTTTTTATCTTTTTAAACACATGAGAATTTCAGTTATTTGATTCAATTCTTTATCTCTTCTATATGATACAGGACCTGCAGTCCAAAATCAATCTCTCATCACCGCTATTAATAGGACCTAAATCTTGAAGTCAATACAGTAATTTTAGAGTTCAGTGAATCAGACTTTTTTGAAGTCACTATCAGACAAAGTGACATCCTTTTCTCCCTCATATTTCTAGTGGGTAGAAGCAAGACTAATGTAACTGACCAGAAAACGCCAAGGGGAAAATGTGCAAGTGTAGGTGCCCAGTTGGCAGCACTACCCCAAACAGCACTGGTGCCTCAAGGCCTGGCGTCCTTTTTACGTTTTGCACAGTTCTTTCTCATCTGGGAATCTTTTGCGGAGATCTTTGCTCAAAACCAAGCTGCCAGTAGACAGACCACATGAAATCTAGCAAAATTCTTAGCTGCAGCAGCCACTTTTGTGATCCCAATTAGACACGTCTGGATCAATATCTGAGACAGTCTCTTGCACTGCTTCAAAACGCCGGGTCATGAGCTCATTACTTTTTGCAATCTTCTCTGCCACCTTTCAAACCCACAAGGCTTCTCCAGACGTCAAGGCCTGCAAAGCCTGTGATTCACACACACACTCTGCTTTTGTACAGGCTATACAGAAGATACATTCTTTCCTACTGCCAAGATGCTAATTTTAAGCTTAAACTCCTTATCCTTGGGAAGAAAATATATACAGTATATTCATACAGATTATTAAAAACTGAAGAAAAAAGGAAGAATGGGAAGTTTGATGTATCACTTCTATTTGTCACTGAAATCTCAATCCACCAAAACACACACTCCTACCAAACTTATGCTTTCAAAAAATTAATAAATATTTTATGCAAATACTGGGATATATATCAGTTTTGTAGAGTAGCTTGGGCATTTAAATCTCAAGCTGACAGGGCCTCTGCTGGGAGAAAAAAAAAAACACCCAAGCCTTCTTTCCCCTCACTTACAGAAGCTGTATTATGCAGTTAATACTTCAGATATGGGAGTATTTTCTCCTCTCTCCTTTGTGTAACACAGTTTCTTTGTTCTCTTTTATTGAGAGATTTCTATTGTTTCTGCACGAGAGTAGGACTTAACCTTCATGTACGTAATATTTGCTACTGCTCCGTGACACACCAGCTCCCCTTTGCTATTTCTAGTCTCTTCTTTACTATTATTCCACAAAAACAGCTGCATTGCAGTGACAACACTTGTGTATCGCTCTTGATTCTTGGCTGATAGGAGGAGCAAGATCCTTTCCACATAATAGTGAAACTAATATGGAAACATATGCTTTTATAATAACCTAAAGCTTCTAGGCCATCATGTTTTATATGATTTCCTATTCCCATGCTTTTTCTTCCTGCATGGTAAAGATCAGGCAACATTTTCCCAGCCTAGAATCTTGGCAGTTAAAATGTATAAAAAGAATTCACTGTTTTATCCTATGAATTGCCAGGTATTGGCATCTCTTTATATTGAGGAAGGCTTTTCCTGCTGTGCCAAGGTCAACCTGAGATATAATGAGAACAGATGTGATCAGTGAATCTCTGAACACTGACACAACACAAAAGGAAAAGGCTTTATATGCCCACTGAAGTACCCTTAAGAAAGGGATAAAGGCAGTGCAATGGTAGGCTACATTTTCCACTGCAGAACATTTATTTGTATCCCACAGAAAGTAAAAGTATTTCTTTTGAACTTGACCATGCAATAAATTGGGAAGAAAACTGTTGGATAAAAATAATGGATAGGATAGAAAATCATGATCAAGATGGAATCATGATCAACCATTCACAATGATAGCATGCAGGTTAATAACAGATACTCTTCTGTTTTGCAACTAGCTGTAGGAAAAGATGTTCATACTTAATCCCAATATATGTGAAACTCTAGATCCTGTCTACGCAAGCACTCTGACCTAATATGCCAGATCATGTTGCTGCTTGAATTTGCTGCAGTAAGCCATAATAATTTCTTTTACTTTTAGAAAGAAATTTTATGTTCTCCTCGTATTACCGAACACAAGGAAAGTCTACACCATTAGCTCTAACAGTGCTGGGCTGCTGTTGCAAAAAAAACAACCAAACAACAAAACCAAAAACATTTAATGCAAATGTTAAGACAACTTAAGAGGTAGTGCTGAAAACTTGAGACCGTCTTCCATTAGTTTGTGAGCTGCAAAGAAGCTTACCCTGCTTTTACTGAATTTTCTTTTTTGTTATTAGCACATTTGTTTGTAAGAGGTTATTAAAATAATAAAATATACCCACAATTCATTTAACACACTGTCAAACTCACCAACTATTTAAGTCCCGTCATTACATAGCTGGAGATATCAATTTTAGGATTCCCACTGACTTTAGGAGACAAAAGTTTGAGAAAATATTCTTATGATTAAAACCACAGAATATGAAATATAATATTGTAAGACTTCAGAAAAGAATAATTGGATTTACAGTTGAAGTAAAATCATTTTTTGGCTCTTAGTGGCTTCAGAGAACAATTACAATATACTCTGTGACTGGAATTTCAAGTGCAGTTAACAGTAAATGATCTGGTCAATGATCAGTCCTACCCAAAAATCGAAGTCTATACACACTACTTGCAATAAATAAGTTTTGGGGTTTGATTTTTTTTTTTTAAAGAATAACAGTTCTCTACTCCTATTGACTAACTTTTGTGGCAGTGTTCCTCAGGTTTTTAATAATATATCTTCAAGAACTCCTTCCTGCCATCAAACCACACCTTCAGTTTTTTCTGCCTTGCATGCATTATGAAGAAAATTTCTTTTAAATTACATCTGTAAATTATTGTATAAGTTTACCACAATATAGCATTTATATATACAGAATTAGAGGAAAACCCCATAATCTTATGGGGAGCATCATTCATGTTCAGTAGCAATATTTGACCTGAAGCTAACACAGTGACTGCCAGATGTTATTTACACTGGTAGCTCAAATTTCAGTAGGCTAAAATACTGGTGCAGTAATACCGCTGCAAGGAAGCTTGTAGAGCTTTGGTGCATCTTTCTCTTTAGGAGAGAAATTGTGTTTTTATGTCTGAACAACAGCTAGCATTATCTCCTTTCTTTCAGTTCTATAACAAAGCTGACACATCTTTCAGTGGAACTGACCTCTCCCAATTCACAATGCAGAATTTTTGAGAGGGGAGACAGAAAAATGTTACAGAACCTAACACAGGGATTGTGGAATCAAATCCCTACACAGAATTTTTCTCCAGCCCAAAGAGTTCAGAGAAACTACGTGCGTAGTTGTTCCCAGTCCATCCTACAGGGACTCAAATGTCAGCAATTCCAGATGGTCAGAGAATGATACCCACAAAACCACTACTAGTTGTTAAAAAGAAATCCTTCATCCAGCAAATAAAGACCTGGCACAGAATGCCAATCAAGAACATGCTATGTAGAGAAAACACTGTGCATTTCTTTCACTACAAGCATTTACAGCATTGCTATGTCGACCATATTTCATGGGCTTCCCACTTAACGCAGTGCAGAGGTGGCAATTTTTTCAGAAACAGAGGCGGCAATTTTTATCACGCTACTTTAACTGCACAGAAAAAGAGCAGAGGAAGAATACCAAGAAAATGCTGCTAAACTGTATTTCTTACTCTCTTTATGCTGTGATAGGTCTGAAAGCAAATGACATTTATGTAACCTTGTTTTTTTCATGCAAGGTGTTAAGGTTCAGAGATAAGTGCACCATTGTTATAGTTGTGTGTCAAAGTTAAATTTAAGTCAGAGTTTTAAACTTTTCAAACGCATCTGAAATGGCTGAAGATATCCGAACATAAGCTTCCAATACCTATTGAATTTTACAGTAGTTTGATGATAAGTATTTGTACAGCAGAAGAGTTTCCCCAATCACTTTTTCAGACTATTCTTCATGCCTTACAAATTTTGTTATTCATTTTTGAAGAAACAATTATACTTCACCTTGTCTTTGTGACATTATGTATTCCATTAATGATACCCTGAATGTCTGGTATGGAGGTTCATTATATGCCCATCAGGCAAGGTCTGACTTCTGTTGCAGTCTGGATTGCTGAGCATTTTTGAGCAGGAGACTGGAAACTGACACTAGTTGAATTAATAATGTATGTTATTAACATATTAAAAGATCTAAACAGCTTAACAAATTCATTTTACAGTGCTTTATGTCATGACAGTCGGTGCTGCAGCCATGATTCTTTCAAGCCAGCTATATGTTTAGTTGCCAGGAGGAAACAGGAGTTTTGGCAAAAGAACAACCACCAGTTAGCATACCAGCACACAAAAAAAAACCCAGTCTGGGTTCCAACTAAAATATTCAGCTACAGCACTTTATCTGATAACCAGTTTAGAAAAAGGTATTTTGGACTATCTTTAGGTTTCAAAACAAATATAGTCTATTAAAATCAACTGAATAAACCACACTACAGAACTATTGTTTCCAAGATCTCCAGACACCCATTTGCCAGGTTATCCTTGCTTCATGTAGTCAAGGTTACCTTCTTAACACCAGGGGGTTGGTAAGAGCCTTGAAAAAGAAAACAGCATTTTTTGGAACTTAATTTTGCAACAAGGGACAGATTCTCACAGGACACACGGGGCTCCAAAGGCAGCTAAACAAGATGCTAATTAGATGGCTGACATACACATTAGAAAGGAAAAAAAATCATTGAAAAGTTCTGTTTTTCATACTGAAAATTCAATTCATCCGTACAATGAAAGATATGTTCATAAACTGATTTCTGCAGTAAACTTCACCAAAATCTGATGCGATAAACAATTGAGCAAAATAAAACGACGACTGTTCAGAGCAATTCCTTACTTTCATGCTGTTTCTAATCACAAAAGTCTCCAACTTCAAACACAAAAGGACTGTAATGAACAAAAAACAGCACTTCATGTACGGAGACCAGAATTTCATGGTCACTTTAACTGCATCTGCTTACATCAGCAATAAACTATTTAAGCAGAATGTTCACTTACAAAACTGAAGAACTTGAAGAAGAATCAAGATATTTGCCATTACATAGCACATAAGAACTTACAGCTTCGCAGACATGCTCTTGATTTCAACACGAGTTTTACTTGCAGAAAAGTGGAAGATAATGACTTTGTTGATAGAAGCACAGTTTATATGCATTACACAAAAACGTACTTGAGTCAAAGGATTCCTTAATAGAAGGTCAAAAACATTTTACAAAGTTATTAATTATGCACTCATTTTTAAAGGTAACTTCACCAGCTGAACTCTAATTTATAAACTTTAACAGAAGTTTGACAGTCAGTACTGTTTGCACTTTGATACTTACTGAGAGATGCACCACACCAGAAGAACACCTTTTACTCTTGTCCAAACAATTAAAAAAAAGGTATTACCACAAAAGCCATGAAGTTGCCCGGGGACTGATGTTTTTACTAGAGATCTAGAATGTTTATTCCAGAGCCTTCTCACCTGCAGTCTGAAATTGAGTAAACCAACTCCTGATTCCAAGTTGTTTGTAAGCCAGTTTATTTTCTTTTCACTCACTTAACAACTGAACAGCTTACTAATTCTAAACATACTTAAGCAGTACATTTTTGCAGACTCATCTGTGGTCTAGTCATCTATAGTCAAATTAAAGAAAACTGATGCAAGTCTTGTATTTTTACACATGTACTCAGACTATCAGAAAAAAGGCAATTATGTTCATACAAAATGGATATTGTGGTATATTCTGCTAAAATATCACTTGGTCAATTTATCCATCTCAAAATGGAGATGAGTGAATACTGGAAAGATTTTAAACAAAGTTTAAGAACTATTTCATTGAAGCAATATTTAGAAGTCTGAATTACTCCCAAATTAAGATATTTAGTAAACTCATCTTTGTCCTTTCTTATTAGGAAAACACTTCAACTAAGAGACATTTGAGCACTGCTATTTTCTCACAGTACTGTTTATGCACTCCCTAACTAAAGTATAATTAAGATACCATATTCCATTCAGTATCAGTTAAACCTCTCATTAAAGTTCTGAAGAACTGCCACATGGTGGAGGCAGATGCCTACAACTTGAAATGAGGCAGACATGATGTACTCTATTTCATCTTCATTTAATGATTGTGTACATGGATTACCCAAATAAACATCACTCACTTTGAAAGTTACTAAAAGCTAAATTGAGGAGGGGTGAGAGGGAAAAAGGAGGACAAAAATAAACACTATCTCCAAGTTATAGAAGTCTTTACCATAAAAAAAGTTAAAATTGTAGTGAAATTACCATTGAAACAATACAACAAATCCTTCTAGAATTTAAAACTGTGCAGATCCTAAGAGAAGTGAATTAGATCCCCGAGTCACATACTTGTGATGAAGGCAGACAACAGAAAATAAGTATTCATGAATTTTATTTTAAACTAAAGCCATAATTCTATGGAAAATGTAGTCCGCAGTCTTACAAGAAACCCCATACTACTGAAACCAGAACTGAGTTTCATGAGTATTCACTAGCTTAAGTCTGTAACATTGGTTTTAATGTAAATCACATCTAGCTACAGCTAGAAGAGAATGCTTCCTTATTGCAAAGTAGCAGGTACATAGTTAACAAACAGGAAGAACTGGATTTTTAAATGCAATGCTACGTTAACAACAGTAGCTAGCCTTGAAAAGGTTTACTTGAAGACCTTCCAAGTGTTTCAGAGATTCTTCACACATGTACTTCTCAATATCCTCTGCCCTTTCACACATGGCCCCTGTACACTCATACAGTAACGGTATTATCAGGAACACATTGCGACAAAGCTGTGCAGTGGTTTGTGCAGTGTGGGACTGTAACGTTCTCATACTTCATAAGCCCAAATCATTGATACCAGGGTTTAACTAGGGCTCGACACTAAGACAACATATTCAGTCTTACCAGCAGTCTGTACCACCAGAAGCCATATGAAGATAATTTCTTAATGATACTGTCCAGAAGTACAGATTTCTATGTCCTAAACTTTCTTCTCCTCCTATTTACTACCTCCAGAGGAAAGGAAACAACATCCGCTACTCCCAAGTGCTTTTAGTCTACAGAAAGCTGCAACGACCTATTAGTAAAATCATTCCTAAAACTATGAGAAACAAGAGACTAAGGTAAACAACTGGGGGAAAAAAAACCAACTTAGCACAGTTTTAAGTCTGGTACTTATTGGTAAAATAGGTCAGCCAAACTACTGACTTTGGCTCCAACTCCTTCCTTATGTATTTAGCTTCAGACTTACTTGATCCGAGTTCAATCTTATTCTTCATCACTTCACTAAACCCTATACACATCATTACAAGTCTGAAGTGTACCAGAAGTGTATTTTGCAAAGCAACTAGCAAACTAAGAATTTAGCTGAACTACTTATTTTCTTTCTGAAGTCACCTGCATGACAAATATTTTTCACCAAGAAAAAGCCAGATGTATTCTGAGAAAACACGTTCAGATATTAATTAGGTTTGAGCAGCTCCCTTTGATCAAAAGCAAATGGATGAGTAGCAATCAATATTCCAAAAGCATCAGCCAGCAAATACAGTAAAACGCATCTCAAAAATCTCTGAACCTGCCTGCATGTAGGTTACTTCTAAAGCATACAATGAAGCACAAAGTGCCCTGAGGTAGAAACCTGACTTCTCACTAAGTGCTTTGGGGATTTTACTCAGGACTATCTCTAGCTTAATCCTGTAAACTGGATGCCCATTAGCATCTGAGGGACATTAGGCATGCTCCTAGATTAATCTTTCAATCTAATTTCATCAGAGAAGTGCAGTTGAAGAACTCAGACCGCACCGCAGTGTGAAGCAAAGCATGGGAATGGGTATGACTGGATATTCACCTAACCAACACACTATTGACCCACACTAACACAGCCACAAAATCAAAAAAGTTGCATGTAGTTTCCCAAGTATTGGAGAAAAAAAACTGCTCTCTTCCCAGATGAAAGAGACTTTATCTTGAAGACTATAAGCTTACATGACACGATTACTTGAGAGGCTCACCTCCAGAAGAAAACTTCAAGGGGGGAAGTTCAATTTAAAAACAAAAATCATCATTCAGCCAATACCTTAGAGAAAATTTCTTAGAAGAGTCTTGAAATGAAAGCAGCTCCGGTCACTGACACTTGGCATTTTTCTATTCAGCTATTTCAACTCAACATTTTATAGCTTAGAATGCTACAGTTTCTTACCTGTTAAGTGCACACTGCTATAAAATACCCATGGAGACAACATTTAAACATTAGCTAGTTTTAACACTGATTGGTACTACTTCAGTAAAAATCAGCAGCATCTGCTCTGCTGATAACACTTTAATAAACGTTAGGCAGCATCATACTTAATAGTTAAGAGTACTGCAAAGAGTTTTTCCTAACAGAACTCATACTTGTTTAAAAAAACAACCCAAGAAAAACTTGACTTTATTTAGCTTTATTAATAAAACAAAGAGTTAAAAGGTTGCTATGATATTTAGAACATGATGCCAGAGATAATAAAACAGCAATGAATCCTAATAAAAAAAATTAAAATCACATATACCAAGAACAGTCCCTGTCCTTGGGAGCCAGCTGCGCATAGTGTTCTTCCTGCAAGTAGCTCATCATCTTTCCAGAAAAAAAACCCAAACAATAAAATTAAAGGCATCAGTAAATAAAGCTGCCATTTTAAATATCTCCAACTTACTGGGAAGTAATTCACAGAAAGTAATTACAGTGGATAAGTCAGTGCTGATATTTTTTCTACAATCATGCAATCAGAGCACAAATGGGAAAAAAGCACTTATATTTACACTTACTCAGTTTTTAAAACCATGTGTACATTGCCATCATTTAAAGTGCAAGCTACATGTCTGCTGAATTAACTGAAGGCATAACAGGTGAGATGCAAGTTAAAATACTGCCACCAGTAGTTATACAACTAACCACAGATGCCAGTAGCATATTTCAAACCCTGACCAACTTAGTGTGTTACTTCTTATGTATTACCAGCCGAACACATATTCCATCGCTTTAGATACAATACTTTCATCTTTCCTAGGAGTTTGTCTGTCAGAAACCACCTAGAAGGCGGGGGGAAAGAGGAAGAGAGAAAATAAAGAGAATCAGTCAACATATGGTTAATTCTTTTTAAACTAACCAGGTTTTTTTTCTTTTCTTTTCCTAAGTGCTACTATATTTTGACAAAATGTTTGAGAGATTTTCAAAACAAGGCCTTAACATCTGGAAAAGTGACAAGTCATTAATTTATTATTTTTTATTATTATTATTTTAGAGACTGAACAGACTGAGTTTGTACTTGAACCACATCTTTAAGGAAATGACAGGAGAAGATAAAGGCTAAGGTCACACTGAAGTTAATGTGTACAGCCTCATACAACTAAGGGGAGATAGCACAAAAACACGTGCTTCTGTTTCCCTTAAAATACCTGATAGTCACTAGTGGAAGCTTTATATGCTGTTGCAAGAGGTCTCATTGTAGAAATCCTTGTAGTATTATTTGCAGGTTGTACTGGTGTGCCAACGGATTTTGTAGGTGGAGTGAAAACTGAAGACATTGAGGATGTAGAGCTTCTTTCAAAGTTTTCCATCACACTCTTAAAAAGAGGGTTAATATAATGTAAACAAATACTAAAAAGCAGTATTTCAACCTTTATTATCTAGAATTACCTAGAATTGTTTGATAAAATATGTTCACATCTCAAAGTAAGCAAAGACCACAGGTAAATTGCCTGTCAGTACAGAGCACTCAAGTACACACCACCACCAAGCATTTTCCTCACTGCAATCATTTATATGTTGGGTTATGCCATTGCAAAGTAGTGGAAGCTTGTAATTTGTTCACTGTATGTACTAAATGTCAGCCAAGTTTGAAACAGTATAGAGAAAATAAATTGTTAAGACTTGCAACAAAAACTTCAAGCAGTAACTTTTTTCAAGCCTGGTTGAACTAAGTAGCATAACATGCTCTTTCTAAATACTTCTAAAATATTTTACTTGATCCATACAGGACAGTCTCCAAGCCTTTACCAACTTGCAGCTTTTTGCTCAGATTTAACTTGCCAAGGAGTTTCACTCAGTCCCCTTAGCAAATGCTAGAAAAGGAGTCAGAAGGCTCCATTTTGTAAGCTTATGTTTAGAAAGGAATGCATGTGGAATGGAAGAGGCAGCAAGTGACTTGATGGGAACCATGAGTTCCACAAGAACCCACAGAAAGCAAGATGGGAAATGATAACCAGCCTGGGGAGACCCAAATAGCTGCATTTAGACTCAGCGGAGTACAGCATTCAACCAGCCTAAAGACAGCAGAAATTCAGAAGCACATCTGGCCAGAGACAGCTATCCAAAATACAGGATAGGATTGGTACGCAGTGTGGGTGGCAGCTGACTCTGCTCAGCACACGGGGAACCCATGGAACTAACTGCTACTTTTAAATCAGAAGCCTAAGCACTGATGTCAAATCCATCATATCTAGTTTTCAATTGCAAGGAAGAGTTTTACAGGCGAATGCCAAACCCTCAATGGATTAGTCTCCAGAAATCTCTCTTGCCTCCAGAAATACAGGTTAATGATTATGGGTTTATTTATGGATATTTGAAAGCGGACACTATCCACAAAAGACATAATCAGAATTCAAAAGCAACAAAGATCAGATGCCTGACAATTAAGTGTCTTAGATCATTACTTCTAGAGTTTCAGCTTACAGGCAATTCAGTCACTGATAAAAACTGGACACCAAAATAGTAAATAAGGTAAGAAGAGACTGGAAGTCCTACCATCAGCAGCCCACAGAGGAAAGGGGCACTGAAGTACATTTGTTTCTGAATTTTAATCAGTATAAGAAACGTTTCGCACTGATAAAAATTGAAGTAATTGCAAGCTCAGTTTCTAGGGCTGCCTTCTCAGAATGGTTTACATTTGAAAGCTTATTTTACTCTTTAGCATCACTTATCCTTAGAGGACACAAAAAAAATAATCTGTGAACTACAAAAGAATGACTGTCATTTGCTTAAGCTAAGGTACAGTACCCAACGCAAAGTGCTGCAAGAATTAACGGTCAGGGCATTGTCAATGCCTAGAAACTAATAACTCATGCTAAAATTAGACTGAAGTACAGCCATGCCTACCCCAACCACTACTTACAAGAAAGGGACATGTTTTTGTGGGGGTGGGGGCAGGTGGGAGAATAGGATCAGGACTGTCTTGCTAACAAATTTTCAGTCCGATGTACTAAGATAAACTGACAAGCCAGAATCAGATAAATACTCACATAAAAGAGAGGGACAATTAGGAGCCATAACAGTCTTAATCTGCCATCACGTATCTATTGCAGCCCCTAAATGCCACAAATTCCAGTCTGGGAAACTCTTATCTCAATTGCCTCTTATGTTATGGTTTCACTTCACATCTTGTACAGCAATATAATTCTGTGCATTGTAACATCCAAGGAGCACAGAGATTTCCCATAAAGATCCTTCTCAGGAAATTTTGTCAAATACTTAGGAAAAACTCGTGTAAGATATAATAGACTATACCAATATAACTGAACTACCTATGCTTGCAATTCAAAAAGAAAAAAATCAAAGAGGTCAGGGAAAATAAAGAGGAAGCCCAAAAGCAGAGTGCCTTATATTTAAATAAAAGCAGCTGTTAACTTACTTTATCTATACATGGCTTGACACCAATCATGATAGATTCACCAAAAATTCTTCCGTCTTTGCTTAAGGCTTTCCGGGCTTGAAGCTTAGACTGATATCGAATATGCATCCAGTTTCCTGTGTTGGACATCTGTATGAGATTAAGTGAAAATTGTGAAATTTAGCCTTTTAAAGAATGAGCCAGAATGTTTTCCGAACTAAGTCTCAAACTAAGACATACCACATGCTTTAATATGTTTCCATACTGAGCAAACTGTAGAAGAATATATGAAGCTGATGCCTGAGGAAATCTGAAAGACAGAAAAAATACTCAAAAAATTATAACGAGTAGTTTAAGAATTCTGTTGTTAAAATACAACCCTATGAATGGCTTTTAGAAATCCAAAAGAGACCAGTGTGTTAATGCCATTTTAGAAGCAGTGACTTGAGGAATATTACCGTCTAGGCATTTCTACTTCACCACACCCCTCAACGGTAGAAGGCTGCCTTTTTAACTTGAGAAAATTGACATGTAGCTTAAGTTAAGATGCTTCACTAAAATATACGCATTTGCTGGCTTTAACCACAGTTGTATTTCCTCCAGAACCCAGGAATGCCAGACAACACCAGCATCCAGGTACTTCTTTCCATATGCTGCAAAGACTTCACCCATGGTTTTTCTAATACTTTGGAAATCAACTTACCCAAATACAGTTACCCATGTGTCATCAAGTTGATCTTCTGAAGTCAGGGAATCACCCTGAGTATAAAAAGGATCTAGCTGAGCAGGAGACAGAGTAGTCTTCCTAGGCTGCCCAATACTTGCAGGACTGAACATACTTGAAGCTGTTAAATTGAAATGGCATTGTTTGACAAATTACTTTTGCAAGACAGATAAGCTTAAGAGCCTATAGTAAAAGAATAAATTCAGTATCAAGCATTTCACTTGTATATGGAAGTTTGATGGAGATTTATTTGCAGACACAGACAAACAGTAAGTCAATTCAAACTTCACGTCTGCAAGCATGCTAGTAAGTTTTATGACTAGCAACCTAGCTTTCTCCCTGACCTCTAAACACCAGCAGCTTAATACAGAAGCCAAATAGGAACAAGACAGCAGAATTAAGCTTAGCAAGAAGCCACGGGTTCATACACAAGATAGGAAACCTTATGAAGATGGAAGGTGACCCACCAGTCTCAGCTGCTTCACTCAAGTACAACCACCAGTGTGCTCAGTTCAACAAGTTTTGAATAAGGAATGACTAAAGTTGATTGAAATTCAGTCAGTCTCAGAGTGGAAAAGTATTTCCTACTCACATCCACACACCTTTTGAAAAGCTAGTAAATAAAGATGCAACTCCTCCACACATTAGCAAGGAGTTGATGTAGCTTGAACAGTGATGATTTGTGTGTATTAAGGAAAGCAGTAAGAAAGTAAATTGTCTATTTTGACAGGACATCTACCTGTTCCAGGAGTTGATGGCATAGTTCCAACCAATGGGCTCTGTGTTAGAGAAAAGCTGGCCTGCATTAAAATACAGAGTAACAAATCATTCTTACAGGTACACTTCTCAGATCCGAAGAGATCATTTTCAGGCAACTTAAGCATCAGGCAAGAATGTTAACTGTTTGCCTTAAGTTACTCCTAACTTTCAAGAGTAAGAACAGACATTTACATGTATATTTAATACAAGATTATTAAAAGTTGTTAATGAAAAGTTATTAGACAATGTTTTTATGTTTTATCACACAGCCCAGCAGATAGCCTGGACATCCAGTAGGCCTCAACTATTACATTCTGGAACTTCCAGCTGATTACTAAGCCTTAGAAGTGAATGCAGTTAACTTTCCTGATCAACGGCTTAAATGCAACTATCAGAGATAGTATGGGAGCGTAGAGCAAACTACAGAAGAGAAGCACAACAAGCAACAGGATTCAGGGTCTGTCTACAATATTTTATCATCTAACAAGAAAGAGCTGCTGGTATGCAAGAAGAAAGCTTATTTAGGCTTAGGGTGAGCTTCAGGTAATAGGAACTGAAAAATCCATTACCTAACACCAATCACATATGCTTTGTGAAACCAAGTAGCTTTAGATATCAATACTCACAAACCTTATAGTTTAACTTTTTCAAAATAGGCATCTCGCTATTGCTGTAGTATAGTAATTCACACATTCACACACATCCTGATGGAAAGGATGCCAGTATCACAAGTTACCAGCATCTGATTTTCACTGTCTAAAAGGCTTAGAAATCATGGGAGCATAACCCCCACTTGTATTCCTCATCACTAGACTTACTTTTCCTCTCAACTACTTAGTGCAACTGCACTGAAGGAAAGCATACTTCGAGTTTTAGCTGCTAGTACTTATTTTCTTTTTGACATAGAAGGATTTCAATATCCAAAACAATTTTGGTGTATTTTTAGCCTGAATCATGGCATTTCTTAAATAGAAGATCAAACAAACTGGAGCACTTGTAGACCTAGCAACATGCATTCTGATAGCTGCTCATTATTTTGTTTTTTAAATATCCAGTCCTTTAAGACAATATTGGATTCTGTCCTTCACAGAGAACTTGAACTTTCAGAATGAACTTTTCAGAAGGCAACACTCAATAAAAAGACTGCTCATTCAGTGAAAGGCCTTCTCCTTGCATCAAAAGAATCATGTTCACTGAAAAAGAACCTGCTAACGCTTGACTGCTCAGTTGAGGTAAGCAGCGGAGCTTATTATTAGAATGACCTTCATAGAAATTTTACTGTTACTCTTTCAAAATTAACCCCACCTCCCTGCCCAAATTTTGATTAGATATTTTACTCAGCACAAAATTCCTTCTATTTCAGTAAGTGCCTCTATTGCCCACTAAAAGAAAAGATAACGCATATTTGGATCCTTCTGGCAATCAGCAGCCCAATAAATTTACAAGAAGGTGAAAAGCTGCAACAAGTCTGCATTTGTCACGTACAAAGCATAGCAGAGGCATGATATGCATTTTTCATTCTCTACAGTATCGAAAATCAGTAACGACAGGAGATAGCTCCACAACTGCAGCTCTCATTTAGACTACACAGGAACAGGCACACCAATCACCCAGATTAAGCAACAGCATGATCTGAAGACTCACCAGTCATTTTGCTACAGCAGTTTATACAACTGAGTTAAAGAATTCACTGAAGCAGTAAGCTACCTCACATCTTCTGCTAAGAATAGGCCAGTACCTAAGCCACTTACTGGTCTTCTTGAGGTTAGAGGTGTTGATCCAAGTCCAGGACTAGATAATTCATCATATATGCTTCTAACTGGTGGAGCACCGCTTTTATCTTTATGCGTAGGAACTACTGGTTGTGGGGGAGATCCTCCTGCAATTAAAAGGAACAAATGAAGAGCATGAGAAAACTTGTAATTTTATTCCACTGCTACTTGTTCTTGAAACGTCAACAGTAAATTCAGCCACGAAAGACTGTTGATTGTTTCACTGGGGGTTTGTTCGCAAAACCATCTGGCCTACCAAACCGTTCAGGTTTGAATGTTCTACATAAGAATATCACCTATGTGTCAGAAATTGCTTCCTTACACAAGTATCATCTAAAACTTTAAGACCTCTTATTAACTCAGTATATGCACTACTTACATGCACTTGCTCTTTTTACGAAGTTCTGAGGAAAACTACACCTTCCTATTTTAAGGCAGGTTAGTAGTGTATTTTAATTGTTTCAGAGACTAACTTCCCTGTAGCAGAGATGCAAAAGTAAGGTTTTTAAGATTTGAGACATTCTACATGCTAAATAACCATACCAAAATGCACACAGACATTGCACATGCTGTCACTCTCCCACTGTCCAAATTCCTTTTTTCCCATTTAATTTCACATTAAATAAAAATGTAAGCTCTTGAGAGCAGGGACTAGCTTGCATTTAGACAGGATGAAATTAAGCCAGCTGCTCTCCCATTTTGTAAACTTTGGGACTTCCAGTATAACAGAGAATTAAACTGACAGAGAACTTGACATATCTCTGAACACTTTGTGTGGGTTCACCCCAGGGGGAAAAAAAAAGTAGTTTGACTTAAGTTTTCACTTGCAAAACATTTGGAAATTAAGCTTTTCCAAAGTACTTTTCAATCCTAAATTCTGAGCTTCAAGACTCCTATCTGAACTGTTTAACACATCCAAGAACTGTTACAGTGTATTATCCTATCAAGGTTTTCAGTTTAAGTGATATACTTAACCACTCATTTTGGGAGGCCTGTGTTAGTATCTTACTGGTTCCTCCTTTTCTAGAATTGACACTCTGAGGCTGTAATAAACCCTTTTAAAAACAATTAGGTGAAATTCACATTTCATAAATGTTTTCCTAAGAGGCTTGTATGTATGGAGGAGAGGGGGGATGGACAAGAGCAAGAAGCAGGAGACCACCAGACCACCAGTCATCGAACATCTCAAGTTGGAAGGGACCCATAAGGATCATCGAGTCCAATTCTGCTTGAAATTGAAAGAAAAGAATATCTAAAATTATCTTGCAGTACTTTAATCCTCCATTTCTCCTTCAAAACAACTAGCACACTAACACCATATTTAGATTACACCAACTGATTTAATACAAAAGCCAAGATCACTCATGACATGAAATAAATCAATGAAGCTATTAACTATTTACTCATACTTCTCAGAGAAGAAAACAGACATATAATACCACCATCTTAGAAACATGGGTAAGGACTTTTTCTAGTCAGATCAATTAGGTGGCTGGAAAGAGATGAGCATCTACTCCAGCCCAATTACAGCAGACATCAAGACTGTAAATACAACCACTACATAATAATTAAGAAGTATTCTTTAGTTTTTCCTCCATCCAGTTTTTAGAAGTCTGACAATCTGTAAGTGACTTTTTGGAATTTCATTGCAAAGAAGTCAGCAGGTTGCACAAGCTGCATTTAAGTTTGCCAGCAGACATCTCTGTTTTAAACAAAGAGAAAACACTGAAGGCTGTATGTCCAACTGACTTGTAAAGAGCTGTATAAATTGATTTTATATTAGGAGAGGTTCATATTACCTTCCTTGTGAAAGCAACCTTTCCTGGTACCAAAACTGCCATGTTTAAAACATTTATTAAACTTAAGTCTACTTCGAAGAATTTAGCCAAACTCCATTGAATACACTGGAGTTCACTGTTTATTCAATGACTTGAGTTCATTTATAGCAAGTTATAAAACTACAGGAATTCAAGTCTGCAACAGTCATGTAGAGCAATAAGACAAACCGAAGTTTTACTTTCAGGACAATTTTTCCCGCATTGAACCAGTTCTGACCTGCAAGTAGCGGAGACCTCATTTCCATTACACCAACTGAAGGGCCGCTTAAAGCACGTGGTTGTGGAGTCACTGGCGCAGGTAAATCACCCATCAAGAATCCAGGAAGAAACTGAGCACTAGCTCCTGGTTTTGGAGATGTCGGGGAGCCAAGAGTCATTGGCTCAGCTCCTGTGTTAATGAAAACAAAATTTAAAAACATGGAAGGAGCCAAGCAATCTAGCCTTTTACATTGCCTAAATAGCGGTTCTATTAAAGAAACGTAAAACAATATACAGTAAGTGACTAAGTTCTAATCATTTATTTTCCAAGTAAGCAAAGTTTATCACAATCTTGCATTTTTTGCAACTACAAGAACTGCCAAGCTGAGACTTCATTCTTAAAATATACTACTTTGGTTACGGATAGATTTCTTGTTTTGAGGGCAATATGGTTTTGGGGTTGTTTTAAAGCTGCTTCTTATGTAAAAGCAATCATGCTAAGGCTGGATTCTCCTCCCCTGCCGGTCGGTTCCGCGCCCCAGCCCGGAGAACGTGCTCCGACATAGCATCGCGGGCCCACGCCAGCCACATCGCGGCTTCCCCGCGGCCCTGCCGCCCCA
>NW_008795441.1:706317-706571 GCF_000699145.1 Aptenodytes forsteri
ACACAGGCGGGCTCGCCACACCCCCGAGCTGTCCTTGGGTTTCGGGGTGCTTCAGGTACGGATCTTACATCACGGAGCACCGGCGCGGCAGCTGCTTGGTATAACCCCACGCCCCCTTTCGCTTTCCCCCAGAGGAAGGCGCTCATCTTGGTGCGGTCTCCCATCACCCACTTCAGCCCGGCGGCGTCCGGACTCCCCCAGCGCGTCCCCCCGCCTGGAGCAGGGGACCAGCCCCGGCCCCAATCCCCTCAACA
>NW_008795441.1:707501-714677 GCF_000699145.1 Aptenodytes forsteri
GGGAGGGGGAGGTGGGAGTGGTGTAACATAAACCTTGCATTAGCATTTAGCATGAGCAATTAATATTGAGAACAAGACACAGTGTAGTTCGTACACAATGACATGCTACAGTTCAAACTAGTGGTATGAGGAGAGAATACTGTATCAGTGCTTGAAACCAAACCTTTCAAATCATGTTAGCACAAAATTTATCCAAAAACAGTGTTCTTTCTATTTTATTGTATATTAATATATTAAACCATTTAGAACTGGCATGAAGGCCACAAAAAATACTATTAAAATCTTTTACAGATTTTTTTTTTTTTAAAACATGCCATCTTAAGACAGTAATTCCAGCCCGAGATCTGTCACAAGGGTCAGTTACCCATCCTATGATGTCTGTTCTCTATACATGATGCGGAATGGAGTGAGGGGACAGCAAATGAGGACCGAATGCAAAGAAAAGGCAGTAGCAGCAAGTCAGATAGGTTGTTATAAATGTTTTTTGTATCTCCACCAAAATGATCTACAAAAAAACCCCAATAACCTGGTTCCAGCACTTTGAAAACAGCACGTTAGTGCACTTCAAATCACTACTTGATGAGAAACAGTAGAAAGACAGGAAGCATTAAAGCATCCTACACATTTTGAGCATCCTCAAAAGACCATCTGTTTTAATTTCCAAAAATATTTAATGGCTGGCTAGCCCACAAAATTCAATAAAATCCTCCTTAGTTGCAATATAAATTTAAAATCCAATATCAAGGTACTTTATTATATGAACATTTTATTACCTAGATTTTACAACCAACTAGAATGCAGATTTGGTTTAGTATTAAAGTAAACCGGGCAACTTATCTCAGTTATTTTATTTCCTTTCTCTATTGCCTGCATTTTCTGATGGTTCAATAAAAAAACCATCATTCTGGTTTTTTCTAACATTTCAAGGAAAATTGAACTTGATATTTTCATTAGCACTCTAGGAAGAGCTTGTTCTTGGGCAAAATCATCTCTGAAGTCAGTGGAATACCATTTGGCCTTTAGACTACATGCTGAAAAAAAGGGGGTCAAAGGGGGTTAAGAAAGAAAAATATGTAAAGACTTTAAAATGCACATGTGAAAGCGGACTGCAAAATGACAGATTAAAGTACATCCAACATCTGTTACTGTAGAGTCAAAACAGATTGTTTCACTTCTCCCTTTTGATCAGTCGTGATCATTTATGCTTCCATTTGCCTTTATATTCTGTTCTTGGTACTTGTGAAGCTGCTCCATGAAGCCAGGATTTGGACAAGCTGCAGGCCTTGCATTTTTCACCACGGAAAAGGCTCTAGCAAAACTCAGTCTTTCTGAATTCATTAGAAAACCAATGACTACTGCCGCTGCACGGGAGACTCCTGCATTACAGTGGACCAGTACCACACCATCCTTGAAGAAACAAATGAAACGTAAGTTGGGATACTCATTAAGTAGATAGCAACAAGTATTAGAAATTTTATATTAAAAAACTATTAAGACCTATTAAAAGCTCCTTGCTGAGCTCAAAGCAAATATTTACACATGTAAGTAGCTCCAAACACAGATATATAAGCCCCAAATTAAATATTTTTCTAACCAAAGCCACTTTAGAATTATCAAATACTTCAAACCTAATTCATACCTTAGAACTAAGAAAACATTCCTCTGTCCCTTTCCCCAAGACCTTGCAGCAGCCCCCTCATGTAAAAACCAACTCACAGATGTCTGGGATACTAAGATATCTGATCTAATTGGGTGCCAATTTTAAAATAGATTTTATTTGTAACATGGAAAGGAACTTGGCTGTATCTTGTTACCAGGTTAAAAACATAGCAAGGCAGCAAACAGCTAGGCACAGAGGCAGATTTTAGAACATCTTGTAGTTTCAGTCACACGCGTCTTGTGCACTCTGGAGTTCTTGAGTGAAGATTCTGGGTAAGCAGGATCACGCATAGGAACAGAAAAATCAGAAAAGATATTGTGTGATTTGCAACAAATCTCTACCTCCCTATCACACTGCTGGTACAACTGTACTGGCTGGTACAGCTGGTACAACTAAGGTTCCTTAACTGGGGGACTAAGGTGCGAAATCCAGAACTACTGAACCTCCTATAAATTCACAGATGTTTCTCCTGGGGTTTAAATTCAGGCTTATCCTGAATTATCTATAAAATTAATGTTTTTATCCTACTTAAAAATTTCTCACACAATCTTTGAGACACCTGAATGACTCTTCAAAAAGACACTGCAAGTTTCGTTAAGAAATAACAGGCGTGAGTTAACACAAAGACAACTAGACAATCTAGTGTGGCTTAGGCAATGTTTGCAATGCCCAGGCTTCATGATGTTGTCATGTTTGTATGTCAGACTATGACCTGGAAAAGGCTTGGTCCAAACTGTCTGCCAAATGCCACTTCCACAAAAAAAAAAACCAACAACTCCAAAGCCCTAGCATCTCCATATTCTGAATAACAATACTGAAACACGACAGAATGTGCTCAGATACTTGAGGCTAAACAAATATATTCCAGATATAAACAGCCTGCTCTGTCTGCCCTTAACAGGCACAAATTATTCAATGGGCCTTTTACCCAGAGGAAAAAAAGACCTTATAACCACCAGGGCTCCTCTCCAGGAAGTTGATGGCTTATGTTACAGACCTGGGAGTTGCAATTACCTGGTATATTAATAAACACACAAAGCAGAAAATAGTTCCCGCTCCAAAAATCTTCCAGTTTAAATAATAAGACAAAGAGGTATGAAATTGAGTGTTATTATCCTTGTTGAAGAAATGCCAAGCTGAGACTAGAAGAATGACTTGCTTAAGTTAACACAAGATGATTATGGCAGAGGTAGGAACTGAATCTAAGCTCCTTCGTCCCAGCACAATGCATCACAATACCACCCTTTTTTGCAATGGAAATCACATCCCCTTTGCATTGCCTGTTGGAAATTGTAAACTCCATTCCCTTTCTCACATTCACAGGGGCATGATTCCTGATCACACAGACCACAGCAGAGTGCAAAGCAGACTTGTACGTGTATTTCAACTACCTGAGGAAGTGCCAGTAGTGACCTGTAAATCCACTATCTCCTTTATAATAATGACATTAAAATTATGATGTTAAAAATTATATTTATGCCACTGCTAATGAAGCGCTCGCTAAAGCTTATCCACTGTAGATCTGGAGTAGTTTTTACTGATTTAATGGGAGTTATTTCAGACATAACATACCATAATCAAGACCAATATCTAGCAGTGGCACTAAGGGTAAAAAATAAGCATTGAAAGTGATACTTTTTTTTTTTTCCTTTGTACAGTTCATGCTTTGTTTTCCTCTTTCACATTTCTTTTAAGTTTTTTTTTTGACTGTTTTGTTGTACATTGCCAAAAATTATATAGTGATATCCATGGAACAGACCTGAAAATTACTGAACATGAATGAACGTGGGCAATAACATTAAACCAAATTTAATACTGAGAACATTTATCTTTCCTTGCTAAACCCCATTGTTTCTTTATACAAAGATGAATTTGGCATGTAATTCTTAACTAATTTTCTATTAGATATGAATACAGAATAAAAGTGAGAAACAGATTGCAGATATGGAATTAATCTCTATTTACCAAGAACTCCATGCTCTGATCCTGATAGCCTAACCTTCACCTACCCAGAAATGGTCCATGGTCTTGCAAGAAGCTCTTAAGATTCAAGACCAAGTTGTTTTTTTTAAATTTTTATACAGAGGGAAGCAAAATCACCTTCCACCAAGAGAAAAGGTGATTATACAGTGGTTATACACAGTGGGCGAAAAGCCTCACCAAGGAAAGAAATGAAAAAGAGGCATAAAGCTTTTGGTGAAGAGCCACGGGCTAATGTAGTTCCTTAGGGATCCACTTTACTTTGCAGTAGTGCCAGGGCTTTTTCTTTAGGAGGGACAGAGGGGACAATAAGGAGAGATGTTCATGAATGAGCTAAGATCTCCTCCCTGAAAAGACAGGATTTTAGAGGTTTTATAATTAGATATTAAACAGAAAGATAAAAAAATATCCCTCGTTCATAGCACTATGATCTGACATGGGTGACCTAACATGTCATGGAAAATCTGCCTGCCAATTTGGAGCCTGGAAGAAAAGGTGAGCTCTGATCAGTATCAGAATTTGTACCATGGTGTCTACAGACTTGAGCAGCTACAGTTTTAGAAAAGTCTGTTGCAAGTACCAGCTGGCAGTGACTTACTGAACAGTGCAGGCTTTACTTGCATTCTCAAATTCAAGTACTCTCATACTCCTTCATTACGTTAACCATGTTCTAGTAATAATTTCTCACATATCGCACTCTCTCAACATCTCTGCCCCACATTAGGAGATGAAACAGTAGTATCTCTTTGTGATTACTTAAACAGAAGAGCACTTCATGATACAATTTATCATAAGCTCTTTGAACATTATTTTGACAAAGCAAATAAAGTGATTCAAACCATCCAGAGATCTGCCTCCGCATACTACTATCACACACTTCATGAACTGATCCTGGAGAACATCTATTCCATCAATTACCTGCTCTTTTACCCAGCTCTCCCATTAAAAAACTATTAATATTGCTCTAAAAGTTTTCAGGAAAACTCCTTAGCTTACAAAATAGTAACTGGAACATAAACACCAGAGGCAGAAAGCAACACTGCAGTTATGAATGGCAAGTCTTATTTAGAAATGAAGTGGAAACTGTAACTAGAAACCTTGAAAAGATCATTAAGTGACAATGCGTATCACATCGCTCATAAATGATAAATGAGGGAAGGAAAGAACATTGTGTGACACAAAGAAAGCCGGGGCAAGATTATCTTCTTTTATCCCAATCTATGTAAATAATGAATATGGTAGATATGGTGGAATAACATGCAATAAGGTTTGGTTGTCAAGTCACAGTGTTGATACCAAAGCAATGGTTGTCATAAATTACACACTAAGCCTGAATTTAACAAATAGGAGTCAGGGATGGTCTTGGTTACAGACAGGGTTGCCGAGCAACCCCAGGAGGAGTCCCTTCACCCTATTTCCTATGTCATGTCTTTTTCAGGGGTTTGTTAGCAGTTAAAATCACTGGTTGGCCCCAAGACTACTACCACATTCTCTGGCAGTCTTGGTACATAATCATACGTGGATTCATAACTCAACATGTTGCATCTTCAATGGATGATCAAGGAAAAGCACGAAGATGGTGGATGGCTGCTGACAAACCACACAGATCTGTAAAAGCCCTGTTAGGCTTGCTTCTAATCCAAAACAACATCCCCGACGGATAAATTATAGAAAGTAAAGTTTCTCCTTTTCCCTCTGTCAGATGTAGTGACTTGGACTTACGATGGGATTTCTTTATCTAAAGTCAGCCACTGGTCCAACTGTATTAAAGAAGCATTTCTCTAAAACATGCAAGATAGTCATTCTGAAAAAACAATACTGGAGGGAATGGGGATTAACAGCAGTGCCACGTTCTCTAGGAATGCTTAGAAATTGCTTGGGTTCTCTATTTAAAATTAAAAAAGGCAATGGCAAAACTATTCATTTGGTACCATACTTTCTTTTGACAAAAGAAGCTGCTTGAGATTTTAAATAGTGTAATAAATAATCTAAACAGGATAACTACTAACATTAATTATTGATATATCATACCTGGATCTTGGCTTTCTCAATAAACTCAAAACATTCTGGGAAATAGGAAGTAATATCAGTTTCTGGGAGGTCCAGAATAGAAATGGTCTTGTATATAAAGTCATTGAGGAAGGCATTTTGGACTCCGTATGCCACATTTAGAACATGAGTAACCTAAGCCAAAAAAAAAAAAGGGGGAAAAAAAAAAGAAAAAGGCGTTTTCTGAAGACAGCAAGCAAAATGAGCAGTAGCAAAGGTGAATTATTCTTTATGACCCCGTATCACATTTAGAACAAGAGTAACCTAAGCCAAAAAAAAAAAAAGGGGGGAAAAAAAAAGAAAAAGGCGTTTTCTGAAGACAGCAAGCAAAATGAGCAGTAGCAAAGGTGAATTATTCTTTATGCATACATAGACTATACCTTACACAACTGCAATGTTCAGTTTTACATACATATGCTGTCTATGGTATGCTTTCCTCCAAGCAAAGTTTTAATTGTGTGTTAAAATATATTGTGATAAATTTCAGTTTCCTTGTTTTTTTGAAAGGTAATGAAAATATCTGTGCTCAACCAAACACAGACCAAAGTAAGGATTTTCAACAGAAAAGGGAGTTGTCAGCGCACAGACAGAATATAAAAGGGAAAGCAATAGGAATGAGAGCACAGACCACCCAAGAATCCCCCAAATTTCAAGCCTGCCTTAACCCATCAGCTTAATGTTCCGCCTACCGAGTTACCAGTACCATCTACTGGAGCAGAAGGGTTTCAGAGTAAACTATACCTGCCCTTGGCAGGCGAGACCACCTCTGGCCTCCTGCCATCTTTGCTCTGCTCAGGCTATGGCCAGGCTGTGGGTTCTTTTGACTTACAGTGAAGTGACATTTAGATGGCACCAGCTGCCAGGCTGGTGCACTCTCTGTCCTGCAGAAGCACCACTGTCCGAAGGCCTTATCGCCCCATTATTGTAACAGAGAAGAGTAAAAAGACCAAAGTTTGGGACAGACTTAGAGCTGCTGCTTTGTTTTTCTTGTTTCATCGATCCCCATAAGGCAAGGGGGCCTAATGCTGCTTAGTGCCTGAAACTGAAACGCATACGGCAGTGCAGGAATCCGTTCCAGAAAACCGCTCTGAACAATCACTAGTCTTGCAGCAAAGTATTTCGGCTTCTTGTGAAGCTCAAAGGCATCCATCCATCTGCAAACGGAGCAGCCTTTTAAAAGTGCGAATATAATACAATTTTTCTTAAAGTTATTTGAGAATACGTTAGACTTTTTAACTTAAAAAAGAAATCCACTAGCACGCACTGTGCGAGATGCATTTTTATTTCCCTGTCACGTTACCTTATATTTCTTCATCGTCTCCAGGTCGTGAGCAGCATCCTGCGACCCTGAAGAGAAAGCGAGCCGGTTGCCACGCTAAACCCCTTCCCGCCAGGCAGCACCGCGCCGTCAGCTCTGCCGCTTCGGGAAGCTCCCGGACCCGCCGCCCCCAGCAAGCGCTTGCTTTGCGGGACGAACGGCGGCCTTT
>NW_008795441.1:715086-731585 GCF_000699145.1 Aptenodytes forsteri
CGCGCTGCGCCCGGTGTCGCGCTGGGCTTGGGCTTGGGCTTGGGCGTGGGCTTGGGCTTGGGCTTGGGCTTGGGCTTGGGCTTGGGCTTGGGCTTGGGCTTGGGCTTGGGCTTGGGCTTGGGCTTGGGCTTGGGCTTGGGCTTGGGCTTGGGCTTGGGCTTGGGCTTGGGCTTGGGCTTGGGCTTGGGCTTGGGCTTGGGCGCGCAGCCTCCCCCTACCCACTGTGTCGAGCCCTTGGAATGACAGGTGTGGGAAATAACTCCCTGTGAGGCGTTTGGGATGCCCTAGAGAGCAGAGAGCGGCCTGGTCTCTGGTGGGGTCAGTCACAGAAGATTTGCCAATGCTTTTTCTTTAGTACTTACAAGCCTGGGAGAAAGTTTTGGGGGGTTTATTTGGGTTTTTCCTATTATTATTATTTGTGGGGTTTTGGTCTGCCAGTGATGAATGCAGCAAGTGTAATTAAAGCAGCCTTTCAATTGAAAATGCTGGTTTTTTAAATAAGTGCTGCTGTTTTGAAGAACAAATCATGCAGCAATGCCTGTCTGACTGTAATAGGGACTTGATTCATGGGAAAATATTGTAAGCAGTTAAATGGAAGATATTAGAATTAAATACTTTTTTGTTTTTCTCAGAGTCATTGGGCTAGTGACCAAAGGCTAAACAAAATCAGCTTCTTACATTTACTGAAGAGGCAAAATAGAAAGAAAAGGGAGGCAAGGTGAGGCTGGTTTTCCCTTATTCCCAAGCCACTTAATGCCCATGTTTTCATGTATTCTCTACAGAGTGCTATTTGTAATGTTACACAGCTAGTACATAAATATGTGAAATTTTTGTTTGTGAAGCTAAATGGTAATATTGTTAACTTAAATTGTGCCAGAAATATATTTCATTTTTTTAACAACCCTCCATGCTGGTTTGTAGAATAAGGATGTATCACTACAGTACTTCCTCTCTGATGTTATAATATTCCTCAAACCTATGCTGGCAGGATACGATGACTCTGAAAAGATCCTTCTGATAGTTCCCTAGAATGCAGTACAGAACAAAGGCAACTTAGTTTGATGTAAAGAGGTCTACAAATGCCTTGTCAATTCAAGAAGCAGAGAGTAGTGTTAGGAACTGCAGGAGCGTAAGTTATTTCTAGGAATGCCAGAGGCAATCTTCTGACAGGAATTAGACATAAAATCAAGCTCATCTAAAAAAGGCAGAATACCCCACACACTGTCTGGAAAAGCAAGAGTCTAAACCAAGAGATAAAATCAAGGAAGGTGCTTAGGACAGGGAGAGGAACAGAACAGAGATCTAGGTTGGATCAGAGATCAAGGTAACAAAGGTGCCAAACAGAAGGCTCCAGGACAAAATATAATTCTCAGCAACCACTTTCTGCAACAAAAATTAAATTTTAGATGCAAGTAGGAGGTTTTGTAACATTCTGCATGGTAGATGTGTATTCAGTAGCCTCTCTGAAAGTGGACTGTGGCTCATAGCAGTTAACTTAAAACAATAATGATGTAGAAGTTGATTAATTCATTTTTGCTAAGGTCTAATCAATAATTTTGATGCAATTGATCAGAAGTAAGCAATGGAGAGCTTTAGGTCTGTGGGTCAAGCCGGCAATTGCATAGTATTTCATGGATGTTTTTCAAGCTGCATTGGCTTGCTACAGCTGTAGCAAAGGTGAAAGACCAAGAACAGCAGGGCATCCCACAAGAATGCAGAGAGCCTCATGTGTCAGGAAATTGCCAAGGCCTGAGCAAAATTTGTTTGCAGTCCAAACCCAGAAGCTTGCCATTAGAGTAGCAAGGCTGTAGGATGTGCTTTGTAACCATCTTCTGCCCCGTATATGTATGGGGCATGCTGTGTAAGTGTTTGCAAGACTAAGCTGTGACAGATCTGTAAGATACTTAAAATTAAATTTAATAATATAACTGTATGTTGTTCCTTAACCTCGAGGAAGAGTCTGCAATATGTGTGGACACAGAAAGGCAACTGATTCCGAAGTAATTGATTCATTTTCTGCCAGGAATGTTTATCATTGTTATAACTACCTTAAACACCAGAGGTCACTACTGGACATAAAATCTGTACTATTGTTATCTCTCCGAAATGCAACTCTTATGTGGATGTTTATATGCAGAATTAGTATATTATTATTTAATTAGTGTGTCTGTATCTTAAGCATTAGATCTAGCCTGAATATTCATAGACGCTATTTTTTGTGATGCAGGCATTTACATGCTGCTGTCAAGTTGCTCATACTTTCCATTAAAATATAGAAGAGAAGATATATTTTTTGTGATGCAGGCATTTACATGCTGCTGTCAAGTTGCTCATACTTTCCATTACAAGATAGAAGAGAAGATAATTGCGAGATTAGAGTTTAAAATTGGGATCTCAGTTCACAGATTAACACTTCCTCTTGCATGCTTTGCTGAGTGTAGAAGAATTCTCTAACGATATGGCAGGAGCTGGATGCTGTCTCCACTTCGTTGGTTGAATGCATTTATGGCATTGCTGGATCTTCAAGTTTTGAATAAGCTACCTACTAATGCAAATGCAGTAGAGTTTTAAAGTCATTTTTAGTTCGTGGTTCTTCTGTTTTTTTCTGTCAAGAAATTCAGCACAGCCTGTTCTAGTGGGTATAAACTACACTAATTATTACAGAAAGCAGCTTGTACACATTCAGAAAGCTCATATGATAATGTCATCTCTCTGTTGTATTTGTTTCCTTCCACTATTCACTTTGGTCTAGGTACTGCCTGTACTTATCAATGCAAAAGAGTTAGCTTCTATCGGAGAAATGATAACCAGACATTCCAGATAGCTGACTTTGAGAAACCAGCCTTGCATTCTGAAGAATGCATATGTTAGAGGGCTGAACTTGATCGTAAAATGCACCAAAAATTGAAAGCTGATTGCTTATTCAGTAAAGATAGAAGAGAAGATAATTGTGAGATTAGAGTTTAAAATTGGGATCTCAGTTCACAGATTAACACTTCCTCTTGCATGCTTTGCTGAGTGTAGAAGAATTCTCTAACGATATGGCAGGAGCTGGATGCTGTCTCCACTTCGTTGGTTGAATGCATTTATGGCATTGCTGGATCTTCAAGTTTTGAATAAGCTACCTACTAATGCAAATGCAGTAGAGTTTTAAGTCATTTTTAAGTTCGTGGTTCTTCTGTTTTTTTCTGTCAAGAAATTCAGCACAGCCTGTTCTAGTGGGTATAAACTACACTAATTATTACAGAAAGCAGCTTGTACACATTCAGAAAGCTCATATGATAATGTCATCTCTCTGTTGTATTTGTTTCCTTCCACTATTCACTTTGGTCTAGGTACTGCCTGTACTTATCAATGCAAAAGAGTTAGCTTCTATCGGAGAAATGATAACCAGACATTCCAGATAGCTGACTTTGAGAAACCAGCCTTGCATTCTGAAGAATGCATATGTTAGAGGGCTGAACTTGATCGTAAAATGCACCAAAAATTGAAAGCTGATTGCTTATGTCAGTAATTTAACTGAAGTGGAGAATCAAATCCTAATTAGTACACTAATTACATCACATTTCAAACTGCAATAACCAGATGACTTTGAGGAATAAGAGAAATGGGGCAAAAATCAAAATATTGTCAGCTAATAGCTAACTAATAACACAAGCCTCTGCTGCAGGCTGTATGTTCATTAGTTGAAAATAACTGTGTGCACCAGTTGGTCACAGGATGACTGTGAATCATGAATGTAGCGCGGTGATGAGAAAGGCAAGCGTGACCATAGAATGCATCAGGAGGTATTTAAAATAGAGAGAGGGAAGTAATAATGCTATTGTATAAAGTTCTAATAAGCCTTTTTGGAAGTCTGTTGTGCTATTTGGGGATGACAGTATTCAAGAAAGATGATCTCGCACCTGAAACAAGTGCAAAGACTAGCATAAAGCTGAAGTTGCACTGTATGTGTTAACCTCTCATCAAAGCACTCCGTGGTACTTGGACCCCTTGGGACAGGCAGCTCCTGTCCATACTGACTGGAGCGGGAGTAGCCCCCTGGCATAGTAACTATTTCAGCACCATTTGCACCAACGCACATATAAGCACTTCTAGCAATGACTTGTCTGCCTCATACACTCCAGAATGGTGTGCCCCACACAGCGTGGAGGCCCTTACCTGATGCAGAGTCTCAGTTTCAGCTTTGCAAAGTTGTCAAGACATGATGCCTACTCCTGCTGTCTGTCCTATTTCTGAAGAAGTGAGCAGTTTGGAGGCACAAGCTCAGGATCATTCACACCCTAAGCAACAGGGCAAGATGGTACGTGAGAGGATGGCTGGAGCATGACATGCTGGGGGAGGGGGTGTGGGGCGAAATCACGTTTCCTTTCAGAGGCATTTGCTTTGGCACATGTCTGTGCTCCATGCACTTTCCCTCATGTAGAGAGGTTTTGGCTGAGACACAACCACTCATTTGTTCTCATCCATTTGTTTTCCATCCTTTAGACTTGTCTACATCTGGTAGGCATGGAAAGAATATTCTGGAAGAAAACTAGAGTCCCAGCAAAGTGAGAGTGAGGTTGATGGAGAATGACTTGTCCTCTTCTCCAGCCTGGTTATGTACCTTTCTCCCATATCCTGAATGAGGATACAGATACTACCTCTTTTGTCCTGGTATCCAGTAACATGCCTGAAAAATCTATCTTAAGTGGGATCTTGACTGGAAAGTGAAACGTATGTCTTAAAAAGCTACCGAAGTGAAGACAAAATCTTGAAATATCAGTTTATGGGGAAGAATGAATTTGTAGCAAAGCCTCTCCTGGAACTAAATATAGTGAAAAGTCTGCAAGGATTCTCAGTTTTGTGTACTGAGATCACAACATCACTGAGGTGAACCACATAGGCCTAAGAAACTGTAAGTTTGCCAATTATTGTAGGGTTTTTTCTTCTAGGATGGCAGGAAGAAGGGGTGAAGGTAGGGGCAGATTAAGTATATGGCATTTTAAAAGTGTTGCTGTAGTAGTTGGTTCAAATAGGGAAAGTTATGGGAAGCAGGACCACGCTGAAGGGCGTGTACAGAAAGTTATCAAAACAAAAAGTTGACAGGGCATTCCTGCACATATTGCTGCGGTTACATGTGCTGTGACCTGATTGTTAGTGAGCCAAGCCTCAGTGTGAGGTGTTAGTTTGTTTCTGGATTTCTGGCTCTGCCAGTTTGTAACACATTAGAAGCACTAGACCCTATTGGCTAAACAATGCGCAGTTACTTGCGTGTGAGAATGGGGTGAGGCCGGAGGTGGTGGGAGTCGTCTTGAAATTTGTTTGTGCTTTGGTTCTGCATAATTGTGGTGCTCATTTACTGCTGCAGAGGCTTTCCCACTGTAGGGGCTAGTATATATCCTAAGCACACATTTACATATCCTCTCTTCCTAGACCCCTTTAACATAGAAATCAAAACATCCCTTAAAGCTATGCTTCTAATGTATGCTACATCATTCTTGACCAGCTCTACCTATGTAGTGTTTCTTCAGGTGAGAGCAGAGGATGTGCCTTGGTCAAGCCTGGAAATAGAGCCAGTTCCTCAAGTCTTTCAGTCTGCAGCCTGGGGGACTGAGTTGGTGATCTGACTCTGACAACATGCATATGAAAGCCCAGTCCATGCTGCAAAAGACTGTAAGCAATCAGAGGCCCAGTGGTTGCCCCTAATAATATTAGTAAGTCTGTGGACCTCCTCCAAACACTACCTTCTATCCCTGGCCTGAAGGGTAGGCAGCTTTTCTTTTATTTATTTATTTCAAGCAGCATTGTTTGCTGGTTCTTACAAAGCTAGCCTGAACCAGTGGTGTTTCCACTGGCATATCTCTTCATGTTGCTGCGGGGAAATTTCCCCAGAAGTAAAGCCATGCCCATAACCAAAGGCATGGCCCTACAAACTCTTATCAGGGCATTCCTCTCTGCTCTCACCACGCTTTGTGAGCAATCCATGCAAATGAGAAGGCTGATTCACTGATCTAAAGATGTATATTTTTATAGTATGTTACGGATTATGCTGAATAATGAGCACTGAGGAATAGGGTAGAATGCAAAGCTGAAATGTTTAATAGCCATAGGGAGTATCCCTGGGGACCTGTTGGTGTGAGGAAGATCTGGCACAACTCATGTCTGTGTTACCTAAGTAGGATCTGAATTCCACTCCCATTTGCACTCAGGTTTCTCTTCTCCCGGAGCACTTCGACTTGCTTCAGTGCAGTCATGTGCGAGTGAAGAGAGAGAGATATATTTTTTTTTATATACATGTAAAATGTTCATGTGTACATGAACCTTGGTGTAAAACCAGATATGTCAGCTCAGTAGTAGAGACACAGGCAAAGTTAATCAGGGAAAGGAGCAGTCTAGTAAGAGACTACAAAAACGTGACCCATTTTAACAAAAATGTACATATAAAAACCACCTCCATTCAGGCTAGCTGCTCTGCAAAGGAGTGATGGTTAACTCTACAGTTAGCACAGACCATCAGTCACCAAGGCAGTTGTTCTCCACCATTTGTGTGTTATTTCATTTTAAGAATACCTTCACTTCAGAAAAACGGACTTAAGAGAAGTTAACTTTGCAGTAAGGCCTGAAAAGAACCTGTGAGTGTCAGGACCTTCAAAAAGAGAAGAGAAAATCTGAGCTTTTCAAGAGAAATTGTGTTAACATAGGTGAGCTTCTGTAACGTTTTCAATTCCTTTGAAACATGAAGCATGGTTTTCTTTCTCCATTTTAGGGGGCAGGGGTGAAGTAAAAGGTAAAATTATGATTTTTCAATGGCTGACTGTTATGACTACTCACAATTTGTTTTTTATCAGAACACTCAAAAGAGCAATTTCCGTTCTGCACTTCAGCTTCTAGCAGCCTACTTCTGCATAAATGCAATTAGTCTCTCCCAACCTTCCTGTTTCTCTACAAGTTTATTTCAGTGGTCATTCAAAGACATGAGAGCTACTTTAGAACTGAAGTCCCTGAAAGTTTCTCTTGCAGAAAAGACCAAGCCTACAGCCTGGAAAGTTAAAATTAAAGAAGGTAAAATCAAAGTTTCTTTCAGAGTTCTTGTAGCATCTTATGTGTAGCTTTTGCTTATGTGTAGCTTCCACAGGCATAATAAAATATTGTTACAAAATATGTTACAAATATGTTATTGTTACAAAATATGTTACAATTTGTACCAGGATGCATAGCAAGTTTTTCTAGCTTCATCGAGTTCAAGAAGGAAACCATTACAGCTTCTAGTCAGGATCATAAACCGAATGCAGTAAGAGAACTATTTTGTAGGTTAGCTTAGTCAGACATGGTAGTAGGACCTATTCTTAATGTTTACCATGAAGAGATGCCTTCTACAAATAGGGGTTAAGGTGAAGTGGAATATGCATAAGCATAGCATCTCCCTTCCTGCAAAAAAAAAAAAAAAACAAAATGGAGAATACTTCCTCAGCATGCCCTTTTCTTGCCTTAGCATATTGCTAATATTGCATTGTGCTTGCATGCTTGTGTGTGGGAAGAAGTTCCCTGAAGGCAGGGAAGGAAAATGAAGCTATCTGTTCCCTATGTCATTCTACATCTATAGCTTGATCCAGCCAGGCCAGACCTTCCTAATAACTTCTGTCCCACTAACAAGGAGAGATCTAATTTTCCTTTCCCTCTCAAAATACAAATATATTCAGGCAGGAGCTGGCCTACTTTATTTCTTCAAATTCCTATATACAAGACACAGTTAAGCTAAGTGAGCCTTTGGTACAGAATCCTAAAAGTTTGCATGGGTTCAGAAGGCAATGGACACATTCATAGAAGAAAAGTAGATCAACAGGTATTAAATGCAAGACAGTGTCTCTGGCTCACAAAGTCCGTGAGCCACAAACTGTTGGAGTCTGGGAGTATATTCTGCAGAAGCAGTGGTATGTGCTTAGTCTGTTCTCACACTCTTCCTTAGTGGTCCATTCTTTGGTCATGGGATAGAGACAGGATACTGAGCTGGATGGACTTTTGGTCTGACCAAGTTCTTATGTTTTTATTTTCTTTCTGGTCAAATGAATAATAAAAATGAGTAAGCTTAGCATTATAAAGTTTAAAAATTCTGTAAAATCACTTCATATTTTAATTACATAAAATCCCTGACCCCAGAGGCTATATCTGTGAACTGTAAGAGAATACAAGTTGCAGGTGACAGAGTAAAGCCTTACTAGTCAATAGTGTTGGCGGGATAAAAACTACCATCATAACTAAGTTTTTAATGTGATATTGCATGTGTCAGCAAAGAAAGCGATACTGCTGAGACTTATTTTTGCTGTGAGGACTGAGACAGATGCATCTATCAATATTTGGGGGATAGCTGAAAGTATTTGAAAACCAGGGCTTCAAAAACAAGAAGAAAACTGATAACTTAAAGGAAAGACATTTCTAGAAAAAGAGGTGACATCCTGGAATATACACGTGCGTGCGCACACACACTCAGAAAAAACAAATCATTTTTGGTATACTGCAGAGTCAAAGAATAACCCAGATTGACCTAAACTGTCTCTTAGTGTTTAATATTTTTCTTTTATTCTTCAATAAGTAGACAGACTGAAAGGTCGGGTCCTTAATCCATTTGCTCAATGGTTTCTGCAACATGCATTTTCAAAATTACCAAAAGTGTACTGAATAACACCGTCCTTGAATGTCGAATGTCGTGAAAGATTTCCATTCAAGTTTGATTGTCAGGACAAATGTCCTACCAAAAAGGCTGTTTAGTATTTAGAGTACCAGTCAATGACTTTTTGTGAGCGGCACTGAGAGTTCTTGGCTTCACCGTAATTTTAGAACTTCACAATTTCATAAGATGGAATAGCTGTTTTCTGTCCAACCCTAAACAATGAGCTTCATTAATTCAAGCAGATGAAACCTCTGATGCTACTTTGCTAATGGCATCCTTTGTTACTGGAACATAATTCAGCAAGTTGAACGAGAGACTATTTCTGACATGAGCACTATCTATGAAGGGAGAAGATTTTCCTGGATTAGAGTTTATTATTTTTTGCGAGTAGCACATGCTAGATCATTCATGTTTTAAACATTTTCAAAATTACCAAAAGTGTACTGAATAACACCGTCCTTGAATGTCCTTGAATGTGAAAGATTTCCATTCAAGTTTGATTGTCAGGACAAATGTCCTACCAAAAAGGCTGTTTAGTATTTAGAGTACCAGTCAATGACTTTTTGTGAGCGGCACTGAGAGTTCTTGGCTTCACCGTAATTTTAGAACTTCACAATTTCATAAGATGGAATAGCTGTTTTCTGTCCAACCCTAAACAATGAGCTTCATTAATTCAAGCAGATGAAACCTCTGATGCTACTTTGCTAATGGCATCCTTTGTTACTGGAACATAATTCAGCAAGTTGAACGAGAGACTATTTCTGACATGAGCACTATCTATGAAGGGAGAAGATTTTCCTGGATTAGAGTTTATTATTTTTTGCGAGTAGCACATGCTAGATCATTGACAGTTTCATTATCAATGTCACAAAATATTGCAGGGAAAACAAAACCAAAACCCAACCCTGGAAGATATGTATAATGAGTTATACCTGTAAGCCAAACTTTTTTCAAACACATTAAAAGGTATTTAGGGGAACATCCTAAAAAACAAAAACAAAAACAAACCACCCAAAAAACCCCAAACACTACAACAAAAAACCTGAAAATTTTATCACCAAAGAAGAAATGTAAGTGAAAAAAGCCCTAAATGCAGTAGAACTAGTCTATCTAAGGAGATCCCCTAGGAATAATTGGTATAGAACTTATAATTGATGATTTTATCACCTTTTAGACATTCTTAAAATTGTGTTTGTATTCTTTCATATTCTGCTTTATAACTCTTAAAAGTATTACTTAAATTGAAAAAATATTTAAAAATACACAAAACATTAGTTGTTCAACTAATCTATACAAGCAAATTCTTTGATATCTACTCCTCTACTTCAGTGAAGGCAATCATGCAGTGTTTCCCTGGAGAACAAATCATTAGGAAATAAGTACTTTTGAAGTACTTATGCTCCCTGTAGTAAAATTATCATACCTGGTTTCCCCATGAGCAAAATTTTCTGCATCTTATTTCAAAGAAGAGCTCAACAAAATAAGCTATTTGAACAGCAAATGTTAAGACACAGAGTCATCCCATCTGTTTTTTCAAGTGATGTAAATATGAAGTGATGACCACATACAATTTTTATCATAGCAATCTTAATAACCACTGAGCTTTAGTTCTGAGCTACAATTATTTGAAGTATGAGCACTCCTCAGTGTTCACAGCCTTATCCTGTCCTGCTGCCCTTCTCCACACTGCATACCGGAGATAGACTTTTGTCGTATCTATCACAGTATTGTTTCCATTTCTGTTTTAAGTTGTGTATTTCTGTGCTGTGTGAAACAACTGTCATTTTTTTATACCTTCAAATGATTCATATTTCTTTGTCAAATGGAGAAAACATTACAGATGGAAATGTGGAAGGTAACTCTAGTAGTTTTTCAAAATTTTTTTCCCCCGGTTTGATCATAGCTCATGGGTGTGACAATTTGGGTGATGCTTGTGTCATCCTTCTTCACTAACTTGCTTTTCTCCACACATATTTTTATCTAGAAAAATCAACAGTTGGACTGTTCTGTCATATGTAAACTTCAAACTTTTTAAAAGGAATATTTTAGCTTGATTTTTACTATAATCAGTATTCAAGATCCCCACTGACTGGTAAATGTGATTCCTAGAAACAGTGGGGGAAAACCTTTCATTCTTTGGGTGTTCCTTGGCTAAAATTTTCCTCCCCTAAATGTAGGGTAAGTTTAAGGCAGAGGGCTTCTTTCTTAGTCTTTGCTGGATGGACCATAAAAGCTATTCTATTTAAAGAGGTGCGTGCTATTCCCCTGGATTCTCATGAGAGAAAGGGAGAGGAAGGGAGGAGGCAAAGAAACCTCTAATAGGTTATTTTTGTATATTTATAACTGTAGCCACACATTAGTCCCTGGTGCTATCCCATTTATCTAGGACAGAAGGAGAAGTGTAACAGAGGCTACAGAAAGTAGGTCAGAGCACATGAGCTTGTATGTGCCTGCCAAAGAAGGCTCTGCAGGTAGATGAAGATACTGAAAAATGTGGGGCCAACAGAAGCCCCACAATTTTTCTGTGTGCAGGACCACCTTGATGGGTCCTGTTTGACTAGCTGGCATCTGTATTCCAGCATCAACACACAACTTTCTGACCACATCCCAGTTTCAAAGAGGACAGAGATCATTCTTTGCAAACTGATCATTCATGATTTATTCTGGTCAGTGGGGCAGTTAGCATAGGCTAACTCATCTTTTTGATAAAGATTTGCAAGCCCATTAGGCATCCTGTCTCTATTTAGTGGCCTCACAGACATCTCGGAGATCACTGTTGGTTCTTCTTGACTCTTCAGCCTGTAAGGAAACCGCAAATAAAATGCCCTTTCTAATCTAATCCAGTGCCTTTTCTGATTTCAGTATTTACCAGGATGTTTTTAAAGCTGGTGATGTAACCCCTGCCTAGAAACCTAACTTAAGGTCTACACCCATATCAGTTCAAGACCTTAATTTAGTTCGGTGACTCATTCTGACAGCCCTCCTAAGCTTTGTTTGATCGCCAGCGAGAAAACTCCTTAATCCATTTGCTCAATGGTTTCTGCAAGAGTTAACTGTAATCCTAACTCTGAAACTATACAATTGGATCTGACCTACCATCTTGATTCCACCTCTGTTCTAAAAGTAATCAGTGCTTCAGGCTGAAACAAGCCAAATCTTAGCCCACCAATACTTTCTAAGCTCATTCTGTTTAGCCGTGCTGATAGCTCGCACGTAACCAGTTTTCTTCCTGCTGTCACAAACTCCCATAGCCCCCAGGCTGACATTTGATTTGCCAGTTAAGCATTACTGGTTAGTCATGGACCTGGGACATACCGAGCTAGCTCTCACATGTTGATAACAACCTGCTTCTCTACTGATTAAGGCTCATTTGCATAGTGTTGGACTAGAAGATCTGGAGCAGGCTCATCATACTTTTCCCTCCAGTATGAGCAGAAGTGCTCATGCATTCTCAAACTGGCAGCTTTCTGCAGCGCATGAGAGAATAGCTGCTATAGTATTCATCATCTGTCTCAAACTGGCTTTGCACACCTCTTTTATGTCCTCCCTATCCAACGTCCGTGTTCTTTTAAGTTCAAAGGCTTAGTATCTCTGAGCAACTGCTGTATGTCATACGCAACCTCGGTTAGAAGGACTTAGAGACATGCACAAAATTGAACAGGGAGCTGGCACACATATGAGCTTGCATGTTAATGAGAGAACAGATTAAAATAATGCCCAAATACCTTTGAAGAGAGGAAAAAAAGAGAACATGGGAAATTACAGACATGTTGGCTTCATGGCAGATTAAATAATGAAAAAGGTTTGGATTCATCAAGAAAACCGTAGACTAAAATATAATGAATCTGTCAGCTTGGTTTAGTGAGGATGATAGGACTTTTTAACCTCTTGCTCCTTCAGATAGGATTAAAAGTCTGTCTGATAAAGGCAACTGTTTGTTCAATGCTATTTATTATTTTTGCAGGTGATCTGAACAATGGTATAGCCTTTGTATAGTAAAGTTTTCAGCTTGTATGCCTTTACATGCAAGTTTAACAATGTAATAAATATTTATGTATTATTAACAAATAAATACTATGGCATGACCCAAATAATTGGGATTATGACGACCATTTAAAAATTGTGGTCTGTTCAAATAACAGTTTGGCTTTGTGTTTTGAATTGTTTCTACCTGAAAAGGAAATATTGAACAAAACGAGTCTGTAAAAATAGCTTCTTGGCTTCTGTTGGCCAAATGGGTAGAAGTCATGCAGTGGACCATGCTAGATCACTCATGGAGAGTGCAGCTCCTGATGGCTGCCATTTCACTGAAACTCCTGGTCATGGAGTTTTGAATAGTCCCCAGGTCAGAAGAAGTTAAACCAAGGAAAAAAATGCGGACAGGAAAGGAGAGAGATAGATAGATAGGTAGATAGATAGATAAAAATAAAAAATACTTCTACAGAAATGTAAGTTAGGAGTGTAGCAAAGACTTAGGTGGCAATACAATCTACTCTGAAGCAGTAAATTGTCCATTACATGTTTTAAAGTAGCAATGCTAGAAAAATATACATACCATTTACATGCTTCACTGAACACCAGGTGGAGTTGATACATATGAAGCTACTTGGTGATTATTCTTTTGAAACTTCTCAAACAACACTTTCATTACTGCCTGAAAGCCCCATGGTGAATAGCATGATTAAACCCTGAACTGAACAGAAAGTTGACTTTAAAAGGACCAGAGCTGAGCTCAAGCCAAATCTAAAGTGCTGTTTGAAACTTGCCCTAAACTCATACTTCTGGAATAAATATAGAAAGCTGTTTAAACGTTAATCATTAATAAATCACCAAGCAAATAGTAGTTGTGTGTTTTAAAAATAATTTAGCCTTATTCTTCCCTTCATTTAATTTTGCCACACCTGTAAGAGCTATGCTGTTACTGACAAAGCTTGTATTTCCACTTTATTGTTATGCTTGCTGCTAGACTGGTGAACCCAGATTGTACAATGCAGATGCTTTTATAGTCTAATATGCAATAAATCTTCCTGCCAAAAACCTATACATATTCCCGAAGTTTCTACATAAAGTTGCAGCAGAAGTTTTATGACAGTATGGGCTTTACCCTGCCGCCATTAAAACTGCCGACAAAACTGTTGACTGCTTAAGTACATGCATTCACATTAACCAGGTTTGATCTCGGTGACATCTGCTTTCTGTTATTGTGATTATTGTGTTATTGTGATTTCTCCATTCACATACAGAAAAGGTTTCCAAGTTTTTTTGATGTGGTTTCTACGAAACCTAACTTTTCAGCTATACCGTATCTTCCCTAGATGTGCACATTTTCTCCTTCTAATAAGCAGTAAGTGTTTAAAAGCAAGAGGAAAAAATGCATGCTTTGTAGTTCCAAACTTGACACCAGATTAGCAAGATGCTGCCAATTATGTGATCAGCGGCATCTTGTGTCTGCGTGGGCAGTAACATCTTCTGTCACTGAGTTTTGAACTCACCTTTCATGTCTTTCTCTGAGTTGAGATATGGTACACCACCTTTTCCTAATCAGGTCTTGGCACCTCGCTGATACCGTTGCTGAAAAACCCTCATTTTGCGGAGGGTGGTAAGGGACACTCTGTACTTGAAAACATCTGGTCTACTTTGTCAGGCTCAACTTAAAGAGGAGATTATTTTTTGTTTTAATGTATCTGTTTGCATGTTAGAAGAATATTGTTAAAAGTCTGTGACTCACCATGTTACAGTGATAATTCAGATAATCTATTTAGTATTAGGTTTGTATGGCTGCATGGTAGTAAAAATTTCTTGTATCAGAAATTCTTATTTACTGATATTGATTCTTTCCCTATTCCGATATTCAGTATGTTTCCAAGAAATGCAGCTAACTCAGCACCATTTGCATTTAAAAAAATTATAGCAGCCAGAAGCGCTCCTTGTAATAGGATCTTGTAAACAGCCTCCTGAATAGTGTGGGAGTTTAAAAACAGGATGCTCTGCCATTACTACAAAGGAGAAAATGCCAGTCATTTTTCCCTTCCGTGCCTCAACCTGTTATCGGTGCAGTGTGGGGAGCGACTGTGATTGCTTTCATGTTGAAAACTACATTAGTAGTTACAGAGAGCTTGAAAGTTCTCCAGCGAGCTCTATAGGCGACTTTGACTCCATTGTAATCCATAGTTTTTCTACTAATTCCAGAGGGAGAAAGATTGGGATATTAGATCATAGACAGTTCAATATGATGCACAAATACTCCCAACGAGCTGTCACGATGTTTATATCATTCCACTTGCTTGGCTATATATAAATTACAAATTCTGTGATCGTTAATGTTTGAAGCTTCCAGAAGACCCAATATGGCTGAAAAATAATTGAATATGGAATTAAAAGTTGGCTGCGGTTGTTTTAGCTGTAGGTGAGAAACAAAAAAATTGCTCTCAGCAATAGTATTTGTTCTTATTTGGCAGTGCAACTGCATGGAAAACATCTTTATTGCAACTAGAAATATTATATTTGATATTTTTAAAAAATTAATGAATAATAGAAGGAAGATGCTTTGTGTAGACAATATTACTATAGATATTATTCATTAAATACTTTGAAATTACGTAGCATTTTATGCTTTATAAATTTAAATACCGATTTGAATGTTTCTGATGTTTTCCAGCGACTCCAGTAGTGAAAGGTCAGGTCTAACCTAATTAATCATTACAGCATTGTTGCTAGGTATTCCCGACTCTTGGACACAAAGCTGAGGCAGAAAATCATCTGATAAAGGCCAAAGAATGAGTCAATAGCACACTTAAGATTGGAACTCTAAGTTCTTGCTTCCCGGTTTCATTCTGAATCATAAATTATCTTGTAACTGCTAAAGTGAAGAAGGAGGTCAGTAACAGTTTAATTACATTTAGGCTCCTCACATTCGTTTCTACGCTTTCTAAAATCTATTAGTTTAAAACCTCTAAAAGACTGAGATCGGCTGATTCTGATTTCTAATGTGAAAATACAAACTGAAAATTAAATAGAAGTATTGATATGCAAAAAAGGCACAGACAGGGGTGCCGTTATAAAACAATGAGATTAGAAGGTTGATTCTCAAGCCTATCTCCCATGAACCAGACTCGGGAGCCCTGCATCCCAGCTGGTCGTGCTGGCCGCTCGGCAGCGCAACCGTCTCAGTAGCAGGTCGCAGTAAGGGATAGCTCTGGTGGAAGCCTCTCGTTGACGTTCACGGCGTGGAACTCTTGCTATTCCTTAAAAAATATATGCTTTTAATTCCCATGGCTTCAAGAGAAAAAAATAGCAGTGGTGTGACTCATCTAATTGGCAAAATGGTATTCCTCTGAATTTGCTGTACATCGGTCTAGCGCGACGGCTCAGGGGAACGGTTAGAGCCTCCTAAGTGGCAGGGGGTCGCTGGGTCCCACACAGCCCCCGCTCCCTGGGTGGCCCTGGGCGCGCTCTGCTCCCCGGATCCCGTCGCAGGTGCGGCTCTGTGGTGCCGACAGAATCGCCCTCAGGAAGGTAGGGTCACCGGCCGTGGTAGTTGTGTCGATGTACTCTGTGCAATGCTTTTCTGAGCTTCAGTTCTTGATTTCAGTCGATTAAGTAAAAAAATCGGGGTTTGTCGTCAACCTGGAAGAAAAATGAATGCTCTTCACGGTTTTGAAGCACGCCTCGGGATCCTCCCTAAAATGCAGCCTAATGGGTCTGCTATCAAAAACAACAGCAAGAGAAACCCGCCAGAAAGACCCACCACCACGTGTAAGCGCACCTAACGTTCACACCCCGTGGTGTTCAGCGGTGCGGCGGTGGCAGAGGGGCTGCCCTCAGCCCCCGAGCGCTGACTCCCCTCCCG
>NW_008795441.1:732319-769106 GCF_000699145.1 Aptenodytes forsteri
CCCCGCCGTGCGTGACTCACGGGAGCCGGGAGTGGGCTGCTCAGCCCAGGCTTTCCCACGCCGAGTTGCGAAACCTGTCGCTATCGAAGGGAAGGGTTTGGGGTAAAATTAGTAAGTTTAATTTCAATAAGTTCGGGGCGCGCGGTTGCTTAGCAGCTCCCGGCGTGAGATGGAGCAGATGTTTGAAGCTGTCGTGGGTGCTAGAACTGCTCCCCGCCTTCCCGAAATGAAACAAGTCGGTGTTTGCATAGGTGAGGCGGTCCGGCGGTGCAGGAAGCTGCAGGTCTCGGAACTGACGGAAAGGATGGGTTACGCCTCCGTGCTTAGTTAATTTCTCTTCTGGAGGAAATCGCTGTGCTTTCCTATATGGAAGAACGTAGTTCATGGCCGTCCCCTGCTCCGGGTGCTTCATGTATCGTTACCAGCTTAATTTTCCTAACGTGCGATACGTCATCTAAACGTGTACGGCTGCTCAATCCACTTCCAGTCATGAATATTAGTTAGGATTTTATTGCTTTGCCCTGAACGCAATTATTTCTGAGACGTCTTTTTTTTATTTCGAAGAAAACGTTAGTTGTTACATTCAAGCTATGAGCATACCTTTGCAGGTTTAGCGTGTTAAAATTTCTGTGCCGTTCGCATGCTGGGTTCAGCTGGCCTGCGCTGCAGCAACAGCAGAGGAAGTTTGAGAGTTTTAGGTGCTTGCTTGATCGCTCTGAATTCTGAACTCAGGTTTCTGTCAGGAGTGATCCTGCCTAATAGATCTGAGCTAAAGGATGTGTGTTGCCAATTGTTTCGCTCATATGGGAGACTTGTATTCCAGAAGTAGTAAGGGCTACTTGGGTATACCAAGTGCAATGTGGATTTTAATTAAGGTGGTGTTTCTGGGGAAAAAAACCTAAATGTTTGAAGTATTCAGAAGTCAGTGTTGATGCAAAGCAATGTCAGTAGTTGATGTGCACGTGTGTGTTTCTGCAAATCTTCACTGACATAAATAAAGCATTCTAACTAAATTATTGTGAATTCCTATCTTTCCGAAATAGAATTGAGGTTCCTTTTAGTTTGCAGTTTTGTACGTTGGAAAATTGCTTCAACTTAGTAATTGTAACAATATAATCACACTTTTAACACAAAACAGAAATTCCCTGTTTATGGGGAAAAGCATCAAACTGGGGCAGTCATTTGTGTGTGCGCCTGTTATGCTTTGAGAGAAATATACCAGGTGAAAAACAGGCTAGGGGAATTTCGCCTGAGCATCGCCGTGCTTTGGGGGGAGAAGGCAGGAAACAAGACAGGAAAAATTAAACCTCGTCTTGACATGCAGCTATGCCTTAGCCATTGTGAGTGCGGACTCTGTTTTCATTAACAGTGTTCTGATTTGGGGACACTTACTCATGTTAAGCGGTCCACTGCCTACAGAGACGTTTCTGCTGGCATGTGTAGATAGCAGAGTCCTGAGCACGTTTGCCCATATGGTGGTAGCTTCTGCTGTTACTCCTGTTAGTGAAGTGGTGCGAGTGGATAGGCTCTCAGTAGGGGAGCATCAGTACTAGAGGTGACACCGGTTTTTCCTGCAAATGCCATGACCTGAGTCCAAAATTGCGTATGTCTTACATACAGAGAGAAAGGAGGCATGACCACGTGGCTTGATTGCTGTGTGACGTATAGTTTTGCAAATCTGGAGATGTCCCAGACACAACTCTGTGTATTCATACAGTGATTTGTGATTCAAATAGTTGTTTTCTTAAGCTGCAGTCTATACTGCTTGACAGTGGTAACTGGCTAGCTCTGATGGTGAGCCCCAGAAGTCTCGGAATTGGTTACTGTATCTTCTTGTGGATCTCTTCAGCTCAGCTGCAGCATAGCTGGCTGCTTGGAACACTTTATTTTTTTTTTATTTTGGGGTTTTTTTTCACTTTTTCCCCTCTCTGAGAACAGTCGATTCCAAAACTGCTGTTTAAGATTCTCATGGCTTCCTCCATTGAAGATGATATCGAAACTCAAGTTACTAGAGAGAACCACACAATATGTGGTATTGCGGTTAAAGGAAATGGTTAAGGCTTTTTTTAATAGCAGGAAGTGAGAGGTGAAGTATTTGTAGCTGCCTCACAGATTGCTGTAGATGCTGTCTAGGGAGTAGAGATTTTAAAGGATTAAGAATTTTCTTGACTGTTAGAAACGAAGCAGGAAAATTTTACTTCCCAAGGAATTACAGAAGTTGTTAAATACCAAGTTTCTAACTGCTTTTATACTTCATCTTTCTGTATAAATTTCAGTTTTGATGTCATTGTGCTTATAGCTGTTAATTGTTCATAATTTCCTGTTTACTGACCTTCTGTGCTGTTGTCTTCTGAAATAGTTTAAAGTTTGTTGATTTTAAGATAGAGTATCTGAATGTATGGGGTTTTTTGCCTCTGAGAGTGACATGGAAAATACGAAAAGTGGATTTACTAAGGTAATAGTGGATGATGAGGCAAAACTCACACTTGATCTGTATGGAGGTGGATTTTTTGTTGCTGTTATTATTTTGAAGGATGACCCTTTACTTGCTACTTTCAGCTGTCTTTTGTACTGGGACCAGTATTAGTCCGGAACTTGGGAATCTTACTGTTGCGGTTTCTCTCCTGGTTTGTTCCTTCTACTTTTTAAGAATTTATCCTCAATTATCCAGGCTGACAATTGTATTACTGTTTTCCATGTAACTCTCTTGTCATTACTTGTCTACAACTAAACTTCTATAAATCAAAGACAGCAGGCGCTTTTTCATGCCATCCTGGCTCAGGTGAAGCTTGGATTTTGTGGTTACCTTTTAGAGCAGACCGAGGCTGTGTTGATAAGCTTTGTGTAATGCTACCAGTACTGTCAAATAAGTGTATTGTTCAAGAGTGGTGGCAGAGAAATAATCGTGTTTTCTGTGGGCCTGTCTTTTGTTTGTTTATAAAGTCCTTGGATACCAGGAAGTATTTACAATAAGAGATTTCATCTTAAAATATCTGAAGTATAGATTTAGCCAGAGCAAATCAAGAGAGTGTGATTTTGATGAATGTCGAAGCAGTGCTACTGTCAACAGAACTGCTAGGGATAAAAGTTAAGGTTTTGAATTATTTAGAGTATATGTTATTCAAATGTTGAGTCTGTTATTTAGCATTGATTGCTTTGCTAGCAATATTCTGTTGTTCTGCATGGTACAGGTTTACCTTTGTGTGCAAAATTTTTTCTTAAAATGTCATTACAAAACAAATTCTTTTGACTTTCACAGCTCCGATGATTACATAGTATCTGAAAAATGAGAATCTTAAACCAATTCTTAGATATGAACTGCATAACCAAACTGAAGTCATAGATAAGGAGCAGAATAAATATTTGCAGGGGCTTTAGCTGACTTTATCTTTACCATTCTAAACTAAAAATGTGGTCCCAATCCTATTGTGAGCACCACATAGCTTAGTATGAAGCCAGATTTAAAATCATTTAGCAGGTAATTATTTGCCAGTTAGTTCTTTAAAGATGCAATAGTGGGAATATTAGATTTCTACCTGTATTGAGGATGTTACTTGTTAGCCATTATAAAGACTGAGTACTTCTTGTTTTCCCTATTTATTTTCTCTTCTGCAGCAGTTAAAGTAATACTCTTTTCAAAAGAGCAAGAGAAGGCATATGCTGTGAGGGAAAGAGGACGACTACATCAGGTCTCCTGTGGTAAAACGATGACAAGTTGATCAGATCAGCCAAGGCTGAATAGAGGTCAAATCTTACTTCACCAGTCTTTTACGCTGCTTGTGAGATCGGGGTGAAGAAAACCATCCCAAAAGCTCCGAAACTGGACTGGAGAGGACTTGACAAAGTCTAACCATTGGAGGGCCCAGTTGTAAAAGCCAGTTGATTGATTGATTAATAGAACCAGTCGATAAAGTGTACTGTTTTGCTCAGGCACTAGAGTGGTCCTTCAGGAAAAAGGAGGAGAGGTTTTAGGTGACTGGCAGAACGTGGAGAAATTTCCAATCTGCAGAGCTCTGAAGTTTGGAAGGGTGTAGAATTAGATCACCCTTTTGATACTAAGCTCTGTGCTGGCGTGCAGAGCTTTGAGCTGAGAGGAAAAGCTTGCAAATAATCTAGTTTTGAATTGTAAGGTTGGTATTGGAAAGAACAGATAATGTCTTCAGGTCATCAGGAAGCGTCATCAGGGTGGGGCAGTATTGCTTCCAGTGCTTGACAGATGTCAGCAGTTCTTTAAAGGTTAAGATGACAGTGTATGTTTGTCTGTTTGTGTCTGTGATCTTGGAGGAGTGGCTCAGAATACTGTCCCGCTGATAAGAGGAGGAAGCTCCAGACAAACTCACGGTCAGTGCTGGCAATAAAAAAAAAAAAAAAAAATTCCTTTGCGCAGGAAGCAAACACAAACTGATGAGACCATGTCACATTATTTTTTTTTAACTCAGAAAAGCAACTAATTTTGTAAAGAAACAATAAGACTTTCTAACAGTATCAAAATGTCCCATGATATCCTCTAAAATACACAGAGAGAAAGCCAGGTGGATTTATCCTTTTGCATCAAGTGTAGATGCCCAGAATTATCTTGCATTGTTTCTTTGTTTACAAATACGAATTACAAGGCCGCCCCCAATTACTCTTCATTTGCCCTGCCACGCGTTGACACAAAAACAAATCCAGTTTTAGTTGCAAGAGATTTTTAAGATTGTGTGCAGAGGAGATAGAGCTAAAAAGTCTTAACAGTTCCCATTTTAGATTCAGAATAAACAGGGCATTCCCATTGCCTTGCTTTCTTTTATTAAGATGTTACTTTGTAAGTTACATTTAGGGAAGGTTTTGTGGCACTGAAACTTCTCTTCATTTTTTTTTTCTTTGTGTTTCACCTGCCCCATATTTGATTAATAGAACCAAGTGCTTACTTAAACAGGTGCTACAAACACAAGAGGACAATGTGAATTTATCACTGTACAGATAGTGTCAAACCAAGCATATTTCTTTCATTGGCAAGGTGACAGGTCACTCTAGTATGGATAACTTAGTAGAAATTTAACACGTTGACCTTAGCAAGGCTGCTGACGTTACCTCATCCGATTGTTCTCATGAACAATCTAAGGAAATACAGTCTGGATGAAATTGTAACGATGAAAGAGGATGGATAACCATATTAGGGAACGGTTACAAAGATCTCATTGTCAGACTGCGGTTCAGCAGGGTCTTGTTGGGGTGTGTCTTACCTCTGGTTCCAGTCACTCTTTGTATTAACAACCTAGATGATGACTACAGTGTACTTAATAAATTTGTAGGTAGGAAACTGGGAGAAGCTACAGAAATAATGAAGAACCTAATTGGGATTCAGTTTGAGCTTAACAAATTGTAGGTGTGGTCTAACAAACTTGGAGGTGGCTAAGCAAGTATGATTGTAAGCTATTTTATGCTTAGTGAAATTTAAAATACAAAATTAAAAGTAACGAGATAGCAAGTCTGCAGAAAATAGCCAGGAGAGGTTAGGGACATGCCAGGGCAAATGTGAGCCAACTAATTTTGCTGCAAAAAATCAGGGACGACATGAGGTTTTATAAATGTGTGAGCAAGATAGTCTGAAGACAAAGGAAGTAATCCTTTTGCTCTACACGGCATGCATTGAGAGTCATCCGAAATGTATCTGATTTGACACACTTTTCAAGAAAGATGTTGACAAAATGGAGAAAGTCCAGAGCAGAGTAAGATGACCAGTCGTGCAGAAAACTTCACCCATTAAGAAAATGCAAAGATTTTTTTAAAGTAAATTAATAAGTGATACAAGTTTTTAAGTATTTAGGACTGCTGTAGAGAGAAGGGGAATAGTTTGTGCAATTCAGTACGGCCACAGAGATCAAGAAGTGATGGATTAAATTGTAGTGAGAAAAGTTCAGTTCAGATCTTAGAACTTGAAAGTTCTAATGAAAAAGGTCATTAAATATTGGAAAAGACTGTGAGAGTGTTTTTAAATGTAGCCTGTTGGAGACCTGTAAGTAAAGATTTGGCAGACATCTCCCAGGAGCAACATAGATCCAGTTGATCCTGCTTTGGAACAAGAAATTAGGGTAGGCAATTTCTCGAGGTCCTTTCTAGCCTTTTCTTCTGATTTCACATGAGTTTATGTTTTAATGGGTTGGATCTCTGAGTAGAGACACACTAGGATTTAAAATAAAGTATATACTTTGGGGTTCAAGACACACCAAATAATAATGGTGGGGAAGATGTCTTGCTTAGCTCTAGGAAACATTGGACTGACTTTTAACACCTTTAATTGTAATTTTGAATTAATATGAAAGTGCATTATCTTTCAAACTTTTGAACCTTCGTGCATGAAAGGTGCAATAGCTGTTAAATTTATAATAATTTTGAGCCATATTTTGGATATGTCCAAGGCCTATAGAGACTATCAAAAAATTAGTTAACTAGAGACTTTCTTCTGATTCCAGATCCTGATTGGATCATGGGAACAATACAGTTCTGGTTGAATCTATTAGCATAGTTTATATATAAAAAATACAGGTTTACCTTTTGTACAAGTATCACTTATGTAACTGCAAACATCAGTAATGTTATTTACTTGGTACAAGATTACCCAAGTGATACTGGTGTAGGACAGTTAAATTTTAGCCATCGAAAGTGTTAAACTATACCCTAATAATTTGTCCATGTGTAGCTGACTAATTCTTGCATCTGCTTGCATTGCTGTTGAGAGGGACAAGGCTTCATTTACAAAGCTTATCTGGGACCAGCCTGTTTAATAATAAACTTAGGCTTCCACAAAACCTAAAATACAGCAAAGCAGTTGTGGTAGGCTTCAACAGAGATCTCAAGGCAAACGTAGTGTGAACTGTTTCCTTACGTATTCACCATTCAGAGCAGCTCTTTATTGATTATTCACCTCTCTCTCCTTCTCAGGAGTTTTCTTTTTCAAAATTAGAGATTGTCTCATTATTTTAAATGCATGACAGAAACAAAGAATAAATAATACGTTTTATCCTACAGAAATCTAGAGTTAATGATGAACCTGTCTCTGAATGTTTCTTTGCCATGTATTATTTAGTATAATTTATAGGATGCATAGCCGCAAGCCAGGCATTCAAACTTACAGATACCTTTCAGGGTGAAGTCTTTAATGTCAGCAGCTATTACAAGGGAAGAAGAACGGTTTTACTATGCATGCCTTTCTTGCGTGTCAAGAGAATGTGCTGTAGTAAACTGTAAATGGTACGTACAGGAGTTTTTCCCCATTTTTTTTAGCATGAGAAATCTTAGCGTATTTCCATTTACTAATGAAAGTTACTAGCTCAGGGGTTGGCATATTTTTTGCTGTTATTGAAATTCCATCAATTTGCTCGTTAAATTAACGGAGTTTTTTAGTGCAGATTCATTTGTAAATGAAACTTGAAGGTGAGGTGATTTGTTGACTAAGATTTATTTCAGTATATTTTGTCACAGTCCAGTGGAACTGTGCTCAGCAGTGTTTTATCTCAAGTCCGCAGTAACAGTAAATCAGGATCTCTTGAAATAATAAAAACGTTAAATTGCTGCAAAATATGACTTGTTTTATGATCATCTTCTGATGCAAGAGGTTTGGGGGATGAAAATAGGAAATTATTGATTCAAATGGCCCTGTTTCTCTTTTATTGGAAAACAACCCTGCTAATCATTTGGAACAGGTTGAACTTAGCATCAAAAAGAAGGATATAAAAGGTATTTCTGTAATACAGTAGCATATTTAGGCTTTTTTTTTAATCATCCTACACCATGTAACTCAAGTAATACTTCCCAATGTTCTTACTCAAGGACACGTGGCAGGTTTAGGTAAAAAGCGTGAGTGAAGTTTAGGTTTTCTAAGTGCAACTTTGCATCTTGTGTATACTGTGCCGTGGCACTGGCTTTTGACAATGATTGTACCTGAACATAAACGTCCTTTTATTCGTGTCACATCAGCTGGATATGTGTAGTAATTTTGTTGATGGATGGGTTTTTGTTCTCATCCAACATCCTCTGTCCTCAAGTAGGAAGTAAAATGTTAGGCTTTGATTTTTGCAGTGATAGCTGTAACTGTATTGGGGCAAAAGGTCTTTTTGCTGTATCTCTTAATGTTGGTGTACTCTGGGCCAAAGGCAGTTGTACTGGATTCTGTGTTCTTCTTTAGAGGCTACTTACCTTAAATGTAGACCTTAAGCAGGTTTTTGTTGTTGGATATTTTCTTGTTGGTTGCTTCTGAATGAGTACGGCCTAGAAAGTGAAGCTATGTAGTATTCTTCACTTTCAAAGTGGAAATAGTATAGAAGAACCTAATAGCATCAAGTGAAGAATAGAGTCTGAATTTTGTTTAATAATAATTTAGTTATCTAGATTATTAGGGTAGGTAGGAAAACGCTGCTTTAATTCAAAACATATGTCATAGTGAAGTATCTCTAAAAGGTACATGTAGTCTGATCTGTCTTATCTGAAGTTTGATGGCCTGTGCATATGATAACAAAGATGTATTCTGAGTAATGAATCTCTTAGCTATTGAAATCATGTTGTTTGTTAGAGTTGGATGCACAGAGTCAGATGAGGAAAATATGTTCACTTAGTTGAGAGCTTACCGTGGCAGGGTACCATTCTAAAGCACTGTGGAAAGAAATGCTGTGTAACTTGATAGAAATCCAGTGTCTGAGTCCTTTTTAGTTAATTAAAAAAAAAAAACTTAGATTAGTCTCTAACGGTAGCTTTGCATCATCTTTCAGCATAACTGCTTGACAGCTGTTTAGTAATGTACAAAGGAATTTAGAGATGGCTGCTGGGAGATTCTTTCAGTATAATATTTCCGGGCTGAAGCAGCTGGAATCTCATAGCTTCAGAGCTGTATGCCATGAATGCTGCACTAGTAAGAACACTTTTAATTCCTGAATTTCTTTTTAATGCTAAAAAAACGTAGCCATTCTGTTTTTTTGTTTTAAAGATAAGAAATGAAAAAAGGTTATTGCATCCCACTTAGGGGGGGAAGAAGTGATATCTGAGGCTGATTGAGAAAGGGCTACTGCATTTGGCTAATTCTCAAAATTCTATTTGAATGCTGGAGAGCTGTATATGGCAAAGTGATCTTTGTATGTTGTACCATGATGTTCCTGCCTATTACAGTACTGACAAGAGATTTTGTATTGACCAATACAACTATTAAAAGCAAAAGGTACCTTTCTTAACTATATTCTAAGACCTTTGCCCTCAATGTCTTTGTTCTTTCTACAGTGCAAAGTTGTGGTTATGTGCCTTATCACACTTTCACACTTGTGCGAAAGTGCTAGGATTGGGGTTTGTATTTTCATTCTTTTACGCTTTCTAGAGTAAACCATAGTGAGCTTGAGCTTCATAGGTCTGTTTGCCATTTTAGGAGAGGTTTAGCTTATGCAGACTGTTTTACATGTGATGCTGAATGCAGGTAACAGTATGGATGAAAACTGTATTGATGCAACAACAGCTAGAAATCAAATAATACCAGTTCTTAGAAAGGAGCTGAGCTGCTGTGGAATATGGGAGAGGGAAGAAAAAGGCATTGACCCACTCATTCAGTGGTGTCTGTTGTCTTCTTTCTATTCAGTTCACATAGGTAGGCTTGTACAGTTTTTTAGAAGCTGGAATTTTGAAATGTATGAAGGATACCTTTAACCTTTTATATCTTGCAGCAATTTTCTTTCTTATCTATGGACCAATCTTGTATCGTTTATTAGTAGGAAGAATTACAGTTGCTTTAAGTGTGATGTTGGCAAACAAACAATGGGAAGGAGCAAAGCTCTCTTGCATATTCAGATATGTTGAGGGGATTGCCAGTTAGACTGAGGATAATACTCGTCATCTCTGGGAACTGAGTTCCTGAAGCCATGTGAGGATGTGCATGTTAGTGTTTTCAGACGTCTGTTTCCATGTGAATGATCTGTGTGTAAGGGCTTGGGTAGAACATAATTTAGTAAACATTTTGGAGAGCTGATTTATAGGAGGAAAAACATCTGTTGCTAGGAAAAATAAGGAGTGTATGTGGAAGTAATGTTTCAATTCAGACTGAAAACATTAGGAAGTCAATGGTGGCAGATATCTCCTATATAAAAGCAACCATATCGGATTTTAACAGGCCACAAATATATGTTGTCCATTAAGCTGTTTTCTTAGCTTGTAATCCTTCTTTTAGTAAAGAAAGTTATATAATGTGTGGCAAGGACAGAAAACTGAAATAACCTGACACATATTCTGACAAACACATGGCATCTAGTTGATTAAGACTTCGTAAATTTGAAGCATGCATTGTTTACTTTTTTGACACCTATTTACAGTATAATTTTTACTTTTGGAATTGTGTAAAGACTTTAAAGTGTGTACAGAATAGATCTTCTGTGGCACGTGTGGTTTGCTGCTGTAAGAATATCGAAGCAACTATTTAATAGATAATGTGGATGTTGCTGAATTTATTTTCATTATAAATTCCTCTTGGAGTATCATAGATGACATTTTAATAAAATTTAGTGTTTTTGTGGAAAAATTAGCAAATGTCAGAGTTTTGGTAGTAGAGTGGTATGTTAGCATGCATCATGATGGTCATGTACTGTTGGTAGGAGTTTTAGAAACTTACAATAATGACTCTTTTGTTTTTTTTCTTGGCTACCGTTTCTTTTTCAGGTATGTAAAACTTCACTGAGTTTCTCTCCTTTTTTCCCCCTGTAGTTGCATGTGATGTTTGTTAACTCCTTTTTTTTCTCTCCCTACGTGAACTTAGTTTGGAAATGCTATTAGCAGTTACATGTTTCAGCATATAAGCAGCACTTTGCACAATATTAAAATTCTAATAAGTACATGTAAAGTTGTTTGTGAGTATTAGAATAATCACCAATCCAAAAGAAAGTATGCTGCCTAGAGTGACAGGTGATTGTCATGTTCTCTTGGATGTAGGTAATAGTGTATTAGTTCACTTAAATGTAACATATTTTAGAATTTAAGAATAATTTGTTTATATGTAATTTTTCTCTCTTTTTATTACACTGCTTTCCCAGCAAGGACAAGTTTGGAAGGTTTGCAAAGCTTTTCACCTTCCCTTTGCCCGCTTGCCCGCTTTCAGAATCGGTCTCATACTTCATGACTTCTGTCTCTACAGTCCACAACTCAGTCATAGAAATCAGTGTGGAAAAGTTTTTAAATGAGCTGTCATTCGAGTTCACTATGTTGTGTAGAAACGCCTAGCATGTAATTTAGTTTTGCATGAGACACAAAACTCCTTTGCAAATCCCTGTGAGGACTAAAAAACTAAATGAATATTTGAGAGAAAATACAATTTGAGCACAAATTTTGTCACTTAAATAACGCTGCTTTTAGTACGTTTCTCCAAACTAAACGGTATAGCATGGCTCGCTAGTCAGAGTAGTTGAGAAGTAGTGTGTCTGACAGCATGCACTGTAGCTGGCAAAAGTAGGTGCTTCGTCAGTCGTTTGTCCACAGAAGCTGTTCTGATATGTCTGTGTAAGTTATTTAAGAGACTTAATGCTTAGTTGCGACTTCTGTTCAAATCAAAATGTAATGAAATTTCTTGATTGCTGCTTTTAAAGCACAGCCTATGCTACTGTAGGAGTGAAGAAAATGAGCAAAACTTGAGTTTTTAATCTAATGAAATAGGATACTTAGGCAAGTACCGGTGGTTTTATTGTGGGATGGAAAATTGTCTTGCAGTTAACAATTTAAAGAAAAATTAAATGCAGTTGGTGGTGGGGCTTTTAGTTTTGTTTCACAAAGGATAGTTTAATCATTTACTGTGCCCAGCACTGTCCTCCACAGATGATGACATGATTGAATTTTCTAACAGTTTATTAACTCCAGATGAATACAACACTACCTCAAACCAGGAATAGCATTAAAAGGAAACCATTTTTTTCCTCCTTCTTTTAGGATTGAGTTTTTTCCCCTCACTGCTGTTCTGCACTAACTGCTTTGATACTTCCATGCATCTTTTTCAGTAGAAGAGCATCTCTGTACTGTTTCCCATTGCATATTTCAGCTGTGACAGTCCCTGCACTTTGCCTTTCATTTTATCACCTGCTCACTAAAAACAAACAAACAAAGAAAGAATCTTTCTAGTTTGTCTTCAGATTTGCAACTATGACTTGGCTTTAGATGGATGATTGTGTTTTTACTTCATTTTTTATTGTATTTTTTTTAGGCATGCGGTGACCCCAAAGCCAAACCATCCTATCTTATTGACAAAAACCTGGAATCTGCTGTCAAATTCATAGTCAGGAAGTTTCCAGCAGTAGAAACACGCAACAACAATGTAAGTAACTAAATGGCTATATATAGTATTTTTCTCAATAGCCTTCAGCACTCACTCAAATCTCTAAGGTTTTATGTGTTCTTATAAAGCATCTCATGCTGACAGTTGCAGTTGGAATATAGTTGTTGATTCAAATGTCTGACAGGATACTTCAGAAAGAACTGTCTCTAAAGAGAGAATATTACACTGTAATTCTGGGTTGGTTTTGTTATGGTAGGACACTTTCTGGTTTTCTTTATGCCTGCTCTCTTCTGTTCCATTTCAAAGAATTGTCAATGGGAAGTAATCATCGAAAAAATTATGCCTTACTTTGATAGCAGGAATTCTTGGTGACCAGGCTGATTGCAGAAGATGGAAGTTGCATAACTTTATTTGTGATGAGAGCTGACCAGCAGATCAATAAAAGGCACCTGACTGCAAAGTGGGAAAATGTGTTTGTACTTTACAGGTGCTCATACCTTACAGGTGCCCTTGCCTATGGGGTCAGTCCCTGTGGGAATAAAGAATGCTTTAGTATGTAAGGAGAAACCTTGTGAAGTACAAAAATACGGAAATATGATTGTTTCCTCTTTGGGTGTAGTGAGTTCAGTTGCAGTAGGAAATTATTTTTCACCCTTCTGTTTCAATTTGAAAGTCAAGGGAAAGATTTTTGTTTTACCTGCTTATATTTCTTTCCAAAGGTGGAAAGTGGAGGTAGGTGTTGGGTTTGCATGTTCCCTGCATGCAACTACTTGCATGTGTGCTTGAGAGGTTTAGGCTTGCTTTAAGCATTCAGGTTTCTGCAGAATGGTAGTGATAATAGCAGTGGGAATAATTAGTTTCCTTTATAATGCCAACTAGAATTTCTATGTAATGTCTCCAGTAATACCAATGGAAAAAACCCCCAAAAACCTGAAAAACTTTCCCTTATGGAAGAAACTATTTCGGTAACAATGCTTTCTCACTTTAAAATTTGTACATGTTTGGTACTGTTTAATATTGCTCATCTTTGTATTGAATTTGATTGTGTTAGTAACAAATATGGCAAATTCTTTATCAAAGTTATGTAAAAATAGTAAACCCTTTAAACCATGTTTGGTCAATGCTTCTGTATTCTATAAATTTCAGTGGCAGATCTACTATTAAAAATAAAAGATTATGTACATAGAATTTGTTTAATGCAGTTGCATGTATGCTCTATATGTCTTCCAGTTGTTGACTATGAATTTGGAGCTTAACTAATGATAGATATTTAAGGATTTGGTACCGTGAAGTTTATGGAAAGAGTTCAAAGCTAACTTGATATATTTTGACAATCACAGTTTCTAAAATAGGACACGCTCATAATGTTTTGTCATTGCCTTGTGTGTGTTTACCGTGAGCCAGCCAGGCCTGTGTTTATTAAGCACAGTTATCAAAAGCCTACCCTCTTTATCTACGAGCACTGTTTAAAGTAGGGATTTTGAGTTCTGGCAATAGGCAGCTGAGGTTTCCTTCCCTGTGGTCAGAGCTGATGGCAGTTTGCTTGTCTTAGTTATTTATAGATGTTTTCCTGTAGAGTGTTGTATCTCCCAAAAGAAATCTTTACCCATAACAGATCCCTAATGAGACAAGAGCCATGTTATGTGCGGAGAAAGTTCTAGTTTGATGTAAGATAAATTTTTGTTTGTAAACCTTAGCTTCAAAAAGGCATAACCATCTAGCTCCTGGTCAGGAAGGTGTTCCCCTCCTTGCTCTTCCCTTGTCTCCCTCCTCCCACTGGCCAACAACCAGCTCACCATATATTAGCAGGGCATACCAGTGAGTTCCTTCAGTAGGGAAATGGGTGATCAGAGATTTAAAAGGGCAAAAAGCTTTTTGGAACAAGGACACATCAATTAATGAAATATTATGAAGGATTATTGGAGGGGAAATAGTTGAGAAATCATAACCTGTGCTTCCTCCTGGCAGTGAAAATTCCAGGACAGCCTTTCAGGGAGGCGTTTTGGATTTTGTATGTTCAGCTGCAGCGGTTGCCATAGCTTAGCATTGTGCATCTGTACAGTTAGTTATAGCTACTGACATGTCAGTAGGTGGTGTTGCTAAACAAGCTTGCATTCAGTGAGAGAAGCAGTGGTGCCTGCTTTTTGGATTTTTTTTTTTTACTTATTCTTAGCTGCTAGTTTGTTTTTGTCAGGTGCCGTCATTTACAGTGTTTTGTGTCTCAGAGGTTAACAACACATTTTATTGAAGAGTATGAGCAGTCTGCTGTAATCAGATAGGTGCCTGATCTTGAAAAGCCTGCATTTTTAGGCTTTTGAAACAAGTGATTCTCTTATGTTTGCTATTGGTAGCTTTTACATCTTTGTTCACAAAAAATACAGCTCCTGGTTTTGTTCCTCCTTTGGTGTTTGACATGCTGAGTCAGACTAGAGCGATGTCTGACAATCGCTGATTTTCACAATATTGTAGCAAAAGTGAAAGTTTATGAGCAGTTCAAACAGAAGTGAAATGCCCGATGAATCCTTGCTGACCAGGCTGAAAAAGAAAATGGAGTAGTTCATCTTCCGAAGGATCGATTATAGATAACTATGGACCTCATCGGTTCATAACTCACTCTCCCATTGTCTGAGGGCAGTCCCTGTGATCTCTTACACTTGCTCTTTCTTCTCCAATCACCATCATGAGCCATATAACCTTGAAAATGTGCAGTTTGAAGACTGAGCTCCTCAATCAACTGTTAATGATGTTGGCCAGCAATGTAGTATTACTTAATGGTATACGAAATACCTGCAAAGGAGGGAGTGTATGTAAACAAAAAATTTTGAAGCACTGACAAAGTGAGAAACAAACATTTTAGAGTCCTATTTGAAAAGGAAACTATGTAATAGTAAGAAGTATCTATCTTCTGTGTTTGGGAAACCTTAGTCTTTATTTTAAATTGACTAAAGCTTTGCTTTGAAAAAGCTGCCTAAATTGGAGAGGCCTTCCAAAAAGCTTTATAGCACTATCGTTCTTGGTCAGATCAGTGAAGTGATTGTGCTAGCATTGACTCAGGGTAACATTTATTTTTACTGTATTTCCTTGACTAGCTTCAGAAGAAAAGTTCCAAAGTAAGGGATGCAGAAGCAGCCTGATTTTTCTGAAGTTTTTTTAGACCTCATCCTCTTACAAGGCGTACAGGCAAGGTTCTCACCACAGAGGAATCGAAAAAGAATATACCGAGCTCCAAAAAACTGTAGTAGGACTTAAAAATTACCCTTTTCTCAGTCAATGCTAACATTTAATGCCATTGTAAAACCAGAATAAAATACTTCATGATGGGGAAGCGGAGGTGCAGGGAGAAAAGACATAGATTTTTCTGTAGATTGTGGGTGGGGTCTGAAAAATCTGCTGCCTGCACAGGTAAAGCTCTGTGTGATGGAGCTAGCCTCCTTTCTGCTTTCCAAAACACCACATATGGGAAGTAGTGAGAGTATCTGCCTTCTTTCTTGAACATATGTTTTTCTTTTACTCAAATTGCTCCTCAGCAATTTCCCTGTAGAAAAACTTCCTATGTTTTTAAATGTCTGCTGGAGAAGTTGGGGCTTAGTCATTTCTTAGCAGTGAGCAGACCAGTGAAACATTATTCACAAGTTTGTAAGTGTATGGTTAGTGGGAGAAACGTCCATGTTTTCCACATACTGCTAATCTTCATCTTTTAGTAGCTATCTTACCAGTATTCATGTAAATTCCATTGTGTTTTGTATTGACTACACATTCAATTTCTTAGGAGATAGTATTTTGGGGTGTTATGTCCCTGATTTAATTGTAATCATTTTCTGCTGTATTATGTCAGCAGGGACTGGAAATAAGATCATATGAGAGTAGAGTACAAGCGGTGCGAGCATTTCCAGCCTGCCTGGGTTAGGATTTGTAGATACGAATTAGTTCACTTTACATTTTATTTAATTTTTCTTCATGGGTGTGTTGGCTTTTTCCTTTTGAATCCCAGTATGTATGTTTGGTCTGCTTACTGTGTCTTTCACAGTTTCACTTCATAGTGAGCTAGTTGCATAGCAAATTAGCTGGATGTTGGAGAGGTGTTGTGGGCACAGCATGGCTGGACCTCCTTGGCCAAAGCTTGTTAGAAGACATTAATGCATGCTTTTATTAAATGCGTTCTTCTATAATAAAATTATTGAAATATGCACTTTATAACCAATCTTGGTTTTTAATTTGTGATAGGTGCTTCCAATAATTAGTCTTTTTCAAAACACTTAACTAAATACAAATAATCATTTGCTTTTTGAAGTACTCCTTTCAGCCCCTGCAAGGAGTACAGTGCCAAAAGGAAAATGTCTTTTGTTTGCTTGTTTCTAACAAAGCTTTTAATATTGTAATTTGCATGGTGCTATCGAAGATAATTTAGAAATTCTCTTCCGAGGAAAAATCGGGGTCTCAGCCACGCTGCCTCATGTGTTGGTAATTCTTTTTCTCTAAAAAACTTTTGAGGAAATGATAGGGTAATTAACACCTATGGCAGCTGATTTCTTAAGATTAACTTAAACAAAGTAACTTAAATCCCCAAATTCAGTAAACTTAAATATTTTTCCCCAGCTTTCTGGAGTTCTAGATCTCTTATCTGGGAGACTCGATTTTTTTCAGACACCTTATTGCTTACTTAAGCATTAAAAACCCAACTCCCTATATTCCACCACAAAACTAACTGGGTTCCTGGCCATGAAGACTAAAATCTTTTCCAGGTAAGAGGATGCCGTGCTTTCCTTGCATGGCTGCCTGTTCAACTCCGCTCACTACTGCTCAAGAAACTTAAAGTGCCGAAGGGACTGCAAATGAGATTCATTTTCTAAAACTCACTGGGGCAGTAGGTTAGTTTACGGGAGATCTCCCTGCATGAGTAAAGCCAGCCGACAAGTAACTAGTCTATGTTCAGATTTGTACAAGCAGTTGAGATTTCTTATGCTTGAGAATAGGATGTACTAAGTTTATTTCAGAAGAAACTGCAAAATATCTGCAACAAATAAAATTTTATCTACATTTTTACTAAAAATAATTCAGAATTGAAATTGCTTTGCTAATGCCTTGCTTGGATACAACCACACCTACTCTTCTGATCTTGTACGCAGTAGCATGTCTGATGTCTTCAGTTGTTGCCTGCATAAGACTGCCTTCGCAGCTTAAAATGATTTATGTTATAATATAATCAGAGAATACTATGTAAAATTTTTCAGCCTAACAGTCATTTGAAAGTGAGCATTTTTTCATAGCGATTCTGAAAGGTGATGTGAAATCTTGAAATATCTTTAAAATGTTTCGCCAAACAGAACTGTCATAATGTAACTTACCTTTTTTTCAAAATCGTAAGTGCTGTCAGCAGCCATGTTTATATTCATGGCTTAACCCTTGATTGTGGATGAATTTGAGATGGAGTAGCATCCGAAAACAATTTTTATCATTATTTGTAATAAATCATTGTAGTACACTGCTGTAAGTCAAATCAGTCCATATGAGTCACTTGCCAAGGTAAACCAAACTAGTCATGTGCTCACTCTTGTTGCTTAATAGTGTATGCAATACCTGCAAAGGGGTGAATGTTTGTAATACTTAACCTCTTTTCTTCATCCAGTAAAACTGAAATCCTCTCTTGATTTGATGATTGACAACTTAAGAGCTTGGCCATTGAAAAACAAAGAAAAAAAAAAACAACTCATTAATACCTAAACAGTATTTTAGTTAAGCAGCGTTACCGAGATGGCATTCCAAAATTAGTTTTCATGCATTTTAAATGAATAGTTCTTTCATGATTTCATGACATAAATGTAAGTATGCAGGCAGCTAGAGACATATGTCCAAAACATTTTTATCTGTAGAATAGCACAGATGAGACTTTTATTCTGTAAATAGTTGCCTTGGAGATGTCAAGACCTGTGGCCAAAGCTTGTATGATACAATAATATGTAGTGACCCTGATGTAGGAATTACTGTATGAATTTATGTAAAAGAAAGTGAGAGAATGGGGAAACTGTTCCTTATGACTGACAGGTAGATCAGTTTTTAAGAGGAGCCTCACTGCTCCGATTGTCTGCCATTATTAATAATATGGTCAACCCTGGGGACAGTAACAGTTATGGAGGGTCATGGGTGGCTATTTCCTTTTTAAGAGAGTTAACTTAGTGCTAGAAACTTGAAACCAAACCAAAAATAGATCTTGCAGTAGAAACATTAGTTAGTAAATATGTTAAATATTCTATTATATCTTTTTATATGCAGCATGTCACTTCAGAGACTGCTTTTAATTGGAAATTACAAAACCAAGGACACATCCATCATTCCTACAGTTAGTTTACAGAATTTAAAACTCATTTTCTTCATTTGATTAGATCCTTCTCTCTCTCCCCACTGTTCTACTATGGATTTTGTAGGCACAAAACTTTGTTCACAAGTTGAATTTTTAAAATTTTCATGTAAAGACTCTACAGGTGCAAGCATAGTGAATATAATAAATGACAGTAAGAATACTGACAGTGATTATTTACACCTACCCCAGAATTTTAGCACACAGAATTTGTAATACTGCTTTTTGGGGCTTATATTCCAGCTAGTAGGATTAAGTTGATGGTGTTTTCTCTGAGGACATTGTAATATCTATAGTGTCGGTTTGTAGAAAACAAATACAAGTGTCTAATGATCATGCTTGCAGGAAAAATATCACACTGATAATAAGAAGGAGAAAATTCCCCTATCTACCGTCTATTCATGGATCGTGAAGTAAGACATTTATTCACATACTACTGATACCAGTCAAATAAATACGATAACTGTAGTTCTGTATCTATTTTATTTCCTGGTTTTCTACACATAAAGCTTTCTGAACAACCTTTTCTAGTTGTCTGGTATTTTTCCTGTGCCTTCATATTAAATTCGTATTTATTACCATTGTTAATATGCCGGTGTCTGTGTCATTACTTTCTTGTCTCTGGGCCATTGTGTTCATGTAAGGTTTAAGTGAGGCTGTCTTGCACTTTCTGATTTGTTTTTCACTTCTTTTAATGTACTTTCTCTGTGTACATAGTCAGTTGTGTAAAGATTTTGGGGTTTAGCATATTTACATAAGGTTAGGTTTAAACTCTGCTGGTATCAATACGAAGGACGAAAGACACAAGACAACTTGGTAAAGGTCAGTTTCTTCTCTTGTAGATAACATACTTGGCAAAGTGTCAGCTTCACTCTCTGGTATTTAACATCCCTATTTATAAATAATATTCAAATATGGTTGGAGATGTGGTATTTTGTTAATAGACAAATGATTTCAGATAAATTATTTCAATTTTTTTGATCTTGTTATTATGCTAAAATTTCTACAGCTTTTCATATGTCTTAAATCTAATTCAGCTCGTTCAACAAAAATACTGTTGTCCTTCTCTGTATAATTTGTACTTCAAATTCTTTAAGAATAAATAAAACACTTATGTCTAGCCAATCAACAAGGCATGGTTAACTATAGTGAAAATAATCTTTTGATGCTAGTAATGTTTTAAGAGTTATTTCTTCAGCTTGTCCTATTTTAAAACTTTTGTTGAATATTGGAAACAGAGATGTTTCCTGATAAACGGAATTGCAGGCTAAGGAAAAAAGCCTCAAACCAAATACAAAATGATATAGCACCAGCTATTTCTTAAACAGCTGTTAGGAAATTAGTAATGGAAAGTTGTGTTGCAGTGGGTGTGGAAAGAGCTACACCCACATTCCTGAGTGATAAAAATGCAAATAAACATCCAAGACCCTACATGCTGTAAGCTGTACTTTTAAACATTACTGATCGGGCTGTGCTGTATGAATTGAACTGTTTGCACCATACTGATTTAGCAGTGATTAGAGTTGATATATTGTTTTACTTTGATACTAATATTTTAAATAAAAGCTTGCTTACACTCTCAGCACTCAGAGTTTGAAGAATGATCACCTTAACTCAGTACGAAAGTTTTAGCATCACTTAAGTATAAATATTTCTGGGAATACAGGTAACAAGTTAACAGTGCACAGCAGTGATTCCTTAGTTCTTGGTTGAGTGTAATGAATACCTCCCTATATTCTCTTATTTAATGTACAGCTTCACAGAATTTCTCAAAAAAGACTATTTATTTTGCAGGCATAGTTCCCAGCACCATCTCCCTTTTTGCAATATCTCCCCACTTCATCTATTGTGGCCCAAATGTGTTGTGGCTTTGAAATTGTCGTGTCCTTCAGAAGTGGACACTCAGTTGCTATTTGTTGTACCAAACGTAGGTGTCGTGTACAACAACTTATAATCTTGATAGTCTCCCTTAGCATTGCACCTTGTTTAGCATGAGTTAGGATCGCAGTAGGAAAAAGTTGTTAAAGTGTACGTGCAGTTGTAATGTGAGTTTTGGTTTTGTCGTCTTTCTGCACTAGAATTATTCCTACGTCTGAACGATAGCATGTGGTCTGTTCCTGAAAAACCATGAAACGACTCAAATTCATCCAATTCACGCTTGTGTTAGTTGCACAGAAACAAACCCTATTTCTGCGTAGTGTTTTAAAAACAAATCACTTGCAATAAATAGTTTAAATGACAGAGTCAGGATGAAGATTAAAACCAAGCATCTTAGGCAGTGAATGTTCACCATGTAACAACTGTTGACTGACGAAGCAGCCCTGAAAGTACAAAGTGCTCTTTCCACTGGGGAGGTCCCAAATACAGATGCAAGTTGTCCCAAAGGTTTGCTGGAGCTGTGCAGACCTGCAGGAGCTCCAGGCTGCGTATGATGATGCTAGATGCTTTTTTCTCTGAGCACAAGGCAGTTAAAGTTCAAGGTACACGCTGGGAAAGGTAGTAGCAAGTTCATACTGAGGATCAAAATACAATTCATAGGACTTATATTTGAAAACAGATTTTGTACAGCAGTCGTTTAAATGCAAATAACCTATGTCCTAGTGCATGAGATTATCAGAAGTTACAGAATAAACACATGTACCTGCACCCCTTTTTCATTTAAGTCCCAGCTGATGACTATGTGAAAGAAACTTAAATATTATATAGGGCAGGCGTTCAAAGTTGGACCTTCAAGGTTAAAGCCTTTGCTCTGGTTTAAGAGTAGGCAGGAGTATTTTATAATGTAGCCGTCCCAATTTGCTTATAACTCTGTATATGCCTGTCTTCCTTGGCTATAATGGAAGTCTTATGGCTCAAGGCTTCTAAAAATCATAATCGCCTCTAAAAATTCAGGAAAGAAGCAAAAATTATCTTATATATGACGTAGTGGTCCAGGCAGTCTATTTTTTGATTTTAGAGGAATTTTAGTGCTTTACATAAAACTGAGAACACAGAGCAGCTTTATAAAGAGAGGGAGATGAAGAAGCATATTCAGTTCTAACCTGTCATATGAAAATAAGCTAATCAATTTGAAACAATTTATTTAATCTTCCTTATAATTGATTGCTCTTGCTGAGAAGAAAATCCTATTTAACTTGATCAGTCTTTAATTTAAAATCTTGCAGCTTGTTGGAGGGCACATTTTCATATCAAGTGTTATGACTGCTTTAACTCATTTCAATTCATATATCAGGAAAGGGACTTAATTAGTAGCTGGATATTGCAAGTTAAATAATTGGATTCTTGTAGTGCTGTGAGACTGTAATACATAGATAAACAGAATGGCTGTTCAGTAACAGCTGCTTTTTTTGTGTTCTTAATTGTAATTAAGTAGTCTGTCTGGTTCCTCCAGAAAACATTGAAAAATACAGAAATTAATTAATATTTCATTGTCTGTTTAAAAAATTTTAAAAAAAAATCCATGTGAACTATTTTATGCCTTTGTATTCACATTTGCCTCTTCCATTTTATCCACCAGTGTCTAATGCTAGTGTTTTGCTTCTTTTTTGTTTCTTTATTTTGTTGCTTTTGTTTGAATGTATTATTGTGTTTATATGGAACTGGTCAAAGAACCGTTACTGTATTTTATGTTTGTATCTACATTTTATTTTGCATGCTTAACGTGGCTTTGCCTGGATATTGTTTTTGGTAAGTTCAGAATTTAAAAGCATAATGTTTTTCTGTAGTAAAGTTTGTAACCTGCTATCTTCTTTTTCTCCCACCTCAAGTAACGTCATTGTTTTTTTTGTCATACTGATTTGTGCTCACGTACTGTTCTGCTTTTGCTAATTATACATATGATAACTCTGTTCTCCTAACTACCCATTTTCATCTCTAGCTGAGCTAAACAATATGACTTTAGTACTAATGTGTACTAATTCGACTTTTATCTTCAAAGTATAGTCAGCAGCTGTTAAAATGATCTGTTCTGTGAACTGTGTGTATTTGAGAGACACAGAACCTCAGTCTTAGAAAACCATGTTAAGGCTTCTTTGCATAGCCTGGTGATTATTCTGCGCTTCACAGGTATTATTTTTCAGTAGTCTTCTCAAGATCTTCTAAGAACAGCATGCATGTTTGTTTCTCTTTTAGCAACAGCTTGCTCAGCTCCAGAAAGAAAAATCGGAGATTCTAAAGAACCTGGCATTATACTACTTCACTTTTGTTGATGTTATGGAATTTAAGGTAAGGTGTTGCAAATATGTCAGTTGTTCTGTCACATCAGGTTTCTGTCTTTTTATTTATGAAATAACACTATATAATGAAATAGCTGAACTTGTAGCTCAGTTCTTTAAAAAGAAAATGAAATCAGTCTCCATCACTAAGCGTAGTAAAGTGGTTTACTTAGGTCTTTTTAAACTAAAGTTATTCCCTTGTTTTTCAAGGACCATGTTTGTGAGCTGCTGAACACTATTGATGTTTGCCAAGTCTTCTTTGATATTGTAAGTTTCTGGGTTTAAACTTTCACATGCCACTTAAAAATGTTTCTAATCAGAGTCCTGTGTGGAGAATTAGAAGGACTTGTTTATGTTAGCCCGAGATTACCAGACATACAAATCTTTCTGTAATTTTTGCTTTATTGTATCTGCAAGTTTATTCTTAGAGGTTTACTGTCATCTACATGCTTAAGCCATCTAGGCTTACAAAACAGGAATATTACTGCTGTCCACCTAAGAGACATGTGAGGAGGTCACTTTTGGTGTTGGCTAAAGCAAGTACAAAAGCAGCTAAAAGTGTTACATTTAAAAAACCCAAACAAACAAACACCAAAAAACCCCAAAACAAAACCTCAGACACCTTTTCTTTTTGGTTTCAGCTTTCTTTTCTAATGTTCATAATGTCACCTTGCTAGTTTTAGTCATTATTCTAAATTTTGGCTTAGTTTCATAGTATGAAAGAGGAGCAGGTATATATCCTATGGAATGATCTTACCAGGCCAGTGAGATATGTGCTGGTTTTTTACATTGCAGAGTCTTATTAAAATATAATTCACAGGCCAAGGCACTTGCTGACTGCTTAGTAACATCCAAGAAAAGTTTTCCTATCTGTCAGCTAACCTGTGACACTTGAGCCTGGAAAGACTTATTTGCATGCTTTCTTTCATGAATACAAACAGTTCTGGGGATTTGAGAGAATAAATTAAGATTATACAAAGTTTGCATGCAACCAGAACAAAAACTTTGATCAAGACAGTCCATTGTATCTAAAAAATGCTGAAAATTGGTGGAAAGTTAAAGTTTTATACTTGTTTCTGAAAGTTTTAGAATGATAATTTACTGTTTTTTCTCTATAGACTGTAAACTTCGATTTAACAAAGAACTGGGATTTGAGAGAATAAATTAAGATTATACAAAGTTTGCATGCAACCAGAACAAAAACTTTGATCAAGACAGTCCATTGTATCTAAAAAATGCTGAAAATTGGTGGAAAGTTAAAGTTTTATACTTGTTTCTGAAAGTTTTAGAATGATAATTTACTGTTTTTTCTCTATAGACTGTAAACTTCGATTTAACAAAGAACTACCTAGATTTGATTATAACCTATACAACTCTAATGATATTGCTGTCTCGAATTGAAGAAAGGAAGGCTATCATTGGATTGTATAACTATGCCCATGAAATGACACATGGAGCAAGGTAAAAATCTGTTGTGTAGGAAGTGTGTTTAATAATAATAATAATAACTACACCTGAGTGAATTGTTTGTTGTTGCTTTTAGTGACAGAGAATATCCACGCCTTGGCCAGATGATTGTGGATTATGAAAATCCTTTAAAGAAAATGATGGAGGAATTTGTACCTCACAGTAAAGTATGTAACTACTTTTCGCAGGAACACAGTAACCTTAATTGAGAGAAGCAGAGATAAAAAAGTAAATATGCAAGAGTTTGTTTTGTCAAAAGCCATTAGGTATACATTTTACAGGAGATTTTACTTATAATGGATGTCTGGGGCTGGGGATTGATATCCTATTGAATAACAGAACCTATAGAAATACAGGAATGCTAAGACCCATTGGTAAGGTTCCATTTTATTCACTAATGATTAGAAATTGTTCAAAAATCAGTTGTGGATCATCTGAGAATAGCTACATCTGTGTTTTGGTTTGGTTTGTAGCTTGAAATTAAGGAAATTCCTAATGTTTCTATGACACCAGTTTTTTCCTGGTTTACCGTCCTAGATGACTGTGGTTTTCTATTTTGTAACCTGAGGGTTTTTGCTTTGGGTTGTCCTTAAACTGGGGGTGCTGGAGATGACCACTGCCTCTTTAATAATATCTCCTATACTCAAAAGCTGTACTGTGTACCCTGCTCGGTTGACTTCGCTAAGTTAAATGAACCCAATTCCTTTAGCCTTTTCTGTAGAGATGTTTTTAAGCTTTTATTCTTACACAGCTGGTTGTGCTGCAGTTCTGTGATGATTTATCTAGGCTGTATTTTCATATGAGAATACCTTGGAAAAGTGACAGAAGCCTCACCAAAGTCAATGTATATCCTGTTGATCACTTCCTGTTTGTCCACTAAGCTTGCTCCTCTGTCAAAGGAAACTAGATTTGTTTGATCAGTACTGACCAACTGTAATTTATAAAGGTGTTATTTTCTAGGTGCTAGCAAATTGATTGCCTAACAACTTATTTTGGAGTCTTTGGCAGGAGTTTAAGTTAAATACTAAGCTATTGCCTGAAGTTTTTAAGGTTTGGGGTTTTTTTTCCCTGTTTTGAAGTCTAAGTACTGGCTGTGTTTTCCTTCTCTAGTTCTCTTGAGATTTTTCTTAATTTCCTTAAACTTTTGAAGATAGTCTAGAAGTTCAGAGAGTTTTTCAGCTACTTCTCGAAGTGCTTTGAAGTGACGTAGTTTTGAGTACTCATTTGTCTAAACAATCTGTAATCTTATTTTTGTTATACTTTCTTCTGCATGATTCCTGGCTTGTGAAGACTTACTTAGCTAAGGATCTCATTTGCAATTAATCTTTTCTTGTACACATTTTAGGAAAGATGCTTCACTTTTCGATATTATTTTTGTTTATGCTTTCATATTTAATAGTGGACCAATCTGTTCTCTTGAAATGTTTTGTAAAGCCATTTTTTCAGTCTGATTTTTGCTCTTCTGCTTGTTTTGTGCCAGAGGTATAAATTGGGGTCATGGAACCCTTCAGGCACCATGCTATAGAAACAGATAGTTAGGTTATACTCTCATGGAACTGCACCCTGAAGTTGTCCTTCCATCATCTCACTACTTTGCAGTAAACCTGACAGTTGTTTAGTCCTTTAAATTAGCTTCAGCAGATGACTTTTTTTAATTTTTTTTTTTGCCTGCGTGACCTTCTTTGCTGACATAATGCTTAGACCTGGCTCCCTGAGGACTCATACAAGCACCAGTATTGATGCAAAAGACAGGGAGAAGGTGTGGGACAGCACTTACTTGGATAAGCTTAATCTGCTATGAAGATGCTCCTGTAGACAGCATCTGCTCAAAATAATTACAATTTGCCAACGAAGAGGAAAGGACATACTAAATGAAGTGGCAGAGAATGGAGTAACACAATAATTGGGATGCTTGAATAAATAATGAACAACTTTCAGTTGTACATGACAGATTTGTTGTCCTCTATTGATTTTTTTCATGTCCTCTAATTCTGAACTCAGAATTTTATAACTCTAATTAAAAAATAATAAAAACCCCCAAAACCTCCTGCCTTAGCCTGGAAGTGTCTTTTATATGTGAAATAAACTAGATGCAATGGGTTTTAACCTCAAGTTTAATTTCAGAACTAGTTCAGTAAAATGTTTTGATTATTGTTAGTAATAATGCTGAGAAAACAGCACTACTGATAAAATAGTACTTAGTGTCTCTTGTGCTTGGAGTATAGCAATGTCAATACACAGTTCACAACATGAAGTAAAGAACTTGGGTATTTATTCAAGACTGAACCTTGAGGGCATCTTCAAATTCATCATTGGTCTCCTTTTCAGTCCCTTTCAGATGCTCTGATTTCACTCCAGATGGTTTATCCTCGAAGAAATCTCTCAGCTGACCAGTGGAGAAACGCACAACTACTGAGCCTCATCAGTGCCCCCAGTACAATGCTTAATCCTGCACAGTCTGACACAGTATGCCTTTTAATTTGCATTATATGATGAAGTTAAGCAAGGTTTTCCATGAAATAATGTAGCGATGTTTTGTTTTCTATTTGATTTCCTTTATGTGGCTTTTAATCGGAGAAGTAAATATGTTAGTTGGGAGAGCGGAATACTTTAGTATGGGGGAAAAGTTTTCTCACGTTAATTAAAGCTTCTGTTGGTTAGCTCATGCTTTCATTTTCAGTATTTGATAATCAAAAGATGAAGGGAAGCAATATTAACTTCTGCAGTGTAGAAGGAAGGAATCCTGTGTACTGTTTCAGATGTTTGTGGGCCAACAGACTGAAAATCAGAACTGATATTTCCTTTAAAATTTCTATTATTTGCATTTGCTCCCTCAGTTGTAATATGAATGGTCATCTTTCTGAAAAAATTCAAGCGTTAACAGCTGTCAGGTTGTGATTAGTATACATCAAAAGCCTTTAGTTCTTTAATATTCTTAAATGCAAAGTTTGTTGAAGCTAAACGTTTGTCAAAATTCGTTCGCTGTTTTGTTCAGGGTATGGAAGCTCAATTTAATGTTCAAACCCTCAGTTTCTAGAGGGATGAAACAATGCCCTGTTAGTAATCAGAAGCAGTCTTCCATGGTTCATCAGCGTTTAAGGCTTCATTTGTCCCTTTTTCTAAAAAGTACTTCTTATGAAATGTATTGTCTCTTATATAAGTAGTTTGCTACAAATTACTGTTTTTTCAACAGATGCCATGTGAATACCTCTCTCTGGATGCAATGGAAAAATGGATCATTTGTGAGTAAAATATTCTGGAACAACTCGTGGTTGTATTAAAAAAAAATTAGTTAACATTTAAAATACTTGCTTTTCTGTACTGTACAAAAGCTGTTGTATTCAAATTAGATTCTAGAGAATTTGATTAAATCTCGTTTGTATGTATCATACTTCTACATGCAGTGAAGTTAGCATTCAGCACATGATGGAATGGAGTTTGTCATCAATTTATTCCAGACTTTGACTACAAGTGAGGGGTTTAGTAATTTTAATGAAAATAGCGGAGTAGTATCAGCATTAAATAATTTATGTTACAAAAATATTACAAAAATATCTCCACTAGAACAGTGTGGGGTATTTTTTTATATATAAAACGATGTTACCCATTAAACAGTTTATCAATGAACTATTTGAACTATTTAAGAGAAAATGCATAATAACCTCACTGTTCTCTTACTGTCTTTGTGCATCTGGTTTGTGACATACATCAATGTGAACTTTTGAAGTTGGATTTATTTTATGCCATGGAATCCTAAATAGCGATGCTACAGCTTTGAACCTTTGGAAACTTGCACTTCAAAGCAGCTCTTGCTTGGCTCTGTTTCGAGATGAAGTATTCCATATTCACAAAGCTGCAGAAGACTTGTTTGTAAACATACGAGGGTAAGTTTTCGTTCTCTTTTTCTCCTTTCAGAACCTCTGTTAAAAAAAGTATCATTTCTTGAAGAATTGTTTTGAAAATGTTACTTCTGCTTCGTATAAGTTCTGCTTGAGGATAGTGAGTACACAAGCATTTTTGCTTAATATCTTGACTGTTTCTTTAATGCATAACTTCCAGGAGCTTGATTTTGTAACCATCATGCCTTTTTTTATCTCAGTTCTGAAAAAGTCTGGTGAATCAGTCTCTAAAATGGCAAAAGTTAAAGTTAATGATCTCGCCCACAAATCTTAATCTAGGGAAGAGAAGTGATGTAATGAATGCAGAGTTTCCTTGAAAAGTAGCAACTGTCTGCCACTGTTTCTGCAATATATCATATGAAAACTCAGGCAGTAACAGAGTCGGTCTCTACCAGATAATACCAGGACCACTTCAGTGGAGAGTATTTTCAGTTTGGGTATCCAGTTTCAGCATTTAACTCTGAGCAGGGAAATAAGTCTTGTGTGAGCATTTTGCTGTATCCTACTTGCTGTAGCATTGCGGCTCCTCACAAGTCGCAGCTCTTTCTAAATTGTACTACTAATACTTATTACCGTATTGGATTGTTTTTTACTTGCAGCTACAACAAGCGTATTAATGACATCAGAGAGTGCAAAGAAGCTGCTGTTTCACATGCGTAAGTGTCTTACAAAGTTTTCCTGAAAGATTTTAGTGTTGTTTTTCTCTAGTGAAGTTATAAAGAATGTATAAACAGGACTTGTTGAATGCTGAACGAATTGTGCATTTTCAAATGAGATCATGTACTGATTGTTCTTTTAAATCTGGATTTGCTTAATGGTATGCCGTTATCGATTCAACTTCCCAAGTTTTAGATTATTTTTCAAATTTTCGGGACAGAAGCATTTAGTTTATATATTCTCCAGTTTTTGTCTAGTTACTTAATGTGAATGCTAACTAAACAGAAATGTTTTAGTGGGGTCAAATGCAAATCACAGACCAGGGGCAGAGAACTTGGTTTTTAAATTTAATCATGCTTCAGGAATATAAAGCATTGGTGATGGGGATGCCAATTTTAAGTGAACGACATTCTTTGAAATACTGAACTTTTGAAGTTGGTATGATATGAGCTACCTATGCTTGGGCTTAAATGTTTGGAAAAATCAAATGTTTTGTGGTTAGCACAGAGGATGATGTTTCGGTTTGTTGTTTTGATGCAGCGGTTCAATGCATAGAGAGAGACGCAAGTTTTTACGTTCTGCACTCAAAGAACTGGCTACTGTCCTGTCTGATCAGCCAGGCCTGTTGGGTCCCAAGGTAATTATGGTTCTTATGTTTCGCATTTATGCAATCTCACTTTTTGTTTCCAAGTGATAATATGACATGTAGTTTGTTTGGGGGGAAAAATCCCACTCTTTGAGAGAAAACATACTTAGGTTTTAAGATTCTTTGATTTTTAGAGACTAGTTGCCTCTTAGGTTGTACAAGGTGTGCAGCTGTTGTATATATCTATAAGCTTGTGAACAACTTTTCTTTTTCAGGCACTTTTTGTATTTATGGCATTATCCTTTGCTCGTGATGAAATTATTTGGCTTCTTCGTCATGCAGATAATATGCCAAAGAAGAGTGCAGATGATTTCATAGATAAGTATGTTAACAGTTTTTAGTGTGATACCTTAAATATTTGAGAATTTCACAGATGGAATGCATTTGAAGGCAAGGGAATCTTGGGAAAGGATGGCTATATGGAAGAGTTGGGACAGTTCAGAAAATCTTTACCTGGGAATCCCAGAAACTGAAGCACATCAGTGAAAGTTTGTTTTCTCTAGCAAATGTATTTATAAAATAAAAATATTTTATAAAAGTTTTATGCTTTTTTTTTTTTCCTTTGAGAAAGCAAAACAACAAAAAAAGCTTCATCATGTGTCTTCAGTGTTATTGATTTGCATTGAACAAGTCGGTGGTGGGAAGGAACCTGTCAAAAAGCTTGATTTGTTGATTTGTAGAATGTCTCCTGTACTGTAGCAACACTGTCTTTTAAATCAGATAAGATTTATTTATATAATACAACATTAGTGTCATCATAAACAGAAGGTAAAAATGAGAAATGGGTTTAAGAGATATATGAATATGGATAGGCAGAAGGGTACTAGTTGTCTTTTGAGTTGTTCTCGAGACTATTGAACACAAGATTGAACTGAAAGTCTGTGTATTGACTGCAGGAGTTTAAACAACAAGTGACAATCACAAGGCTATTTCTACAGCTGGAGTAGGAAAACCTTGGGTTTTCTTCACTGGACTAGGTGCTAGGGATGGAGGTACCACAGCCTCTCTGAATCAACCTGTGCAAGTATTTAACCATCCTCATGGTTTTAAAAAACAAACAAACCAAAACCAACCCAACAAAAAGGCAGTTATTACCATTGTATTTTTCAGATTTAACCACTTCTTGAGAAAAAAATTTTTTTTCAAATTCAGCATTATAGAAGGGCTTCTTCAAAAAATAAGTGGATAGTTATACAGATCTTTGAGGATTATCGTGAGGGCATCCTGCTAATTTATGTCCTGTTGAGTGGATTTTACCTTGCAGAGAAAATTACCTATGTAAACTCATTTTACAATGTGAACAAATACTTTCATACAGAAATTGCCTATTAGAAATAGTTTTAAAAGCAAGGTATAGGAGGAAATCCCCTTGAGAAGCATTCCACCGGTAGAAATTGTTTTTAATATTTTTTGATGTTTTCTTATTTGTAAGCTTTTCCTTGTCTTCTTGCCTAGACACATAGCTGAGCTAATATTCTACATGGAGGAGCTCAGAGCACATGTGCGAAAATACGGACCCGTGATGCAGAGATACTACGTACAGTATCTCTCCGGCTTTGATGCAGTGGTCTTAAATGAGCTTGTTCAGGTATGGCAAGACTGTGGTTTTGGGTTCTCAAATGCAAAGTTTAAAAAGGGCTTTTTGTCCAAAATGTCTTTATGAAACTCATCCTGGTTTGTGGATTTTGATGAACATTATGGAGTAAGGCAAATTAACTTAACTTGCTGTTTAATTCTGGGATTTAGAGTTGTACTTTTGGTTGTTATATGAATACTTAAATGTTATTAAGCAATGTTATGTTTAGAGACAATGAAATGTGTGGCTCCTGCCACTGAAGGAGCGTTGTAGAAACTTTAGTACTGCCACTGAAGGAGCGTTGTAGAAACTTTTTCTTATTTAGCCTGACAAAGAAGGATAGGCTTTCTGAACTGTTTTGGTTTTGTTCCCTAGTGACCACTAGATGGAGCCCAAATTTCGTGACTAGGTCAGCTACTCAAACTTGACAAGTTTGTACTGTAAGCTTTTTTGTTGTGTTCAAAAACTCACACTCCCAGCATTACATCAACTACCAGAAGGTGGAACTTACATACTCTACTGTTTATTTAAACGAACTATTTAAACAGTTTAAATACCAGTTTGTATCACTGTTCAAATTATTAAATGTAACTGAATCCTTTGGTTTACTTTCAATACCAAAATGAATGTATTTGGGGTCTTTTTTTGCTTATAACTCTATATACTTACATGTTAAACAGATTTATTTTTTTTAGAGTGACAGAATTAAATGTTTTTGGCGTATGTCATTGATTCCTGGGAAATTATTTCCTAGATTTAGTGAATGACTTCTAAATGCTGTACAAGTGGCACAAGTGTTCTGTGTTTAGATAGGATAATCCTTAGCATCAAACTGAAAGAGGAAAAAAAAATTGGCTTGAATTTTAGTTGTAATTAATTCATAACAGGTATCAAGCACAAAACTAGACAAATGATTGAGTGATAATTTGGATTTTTTCAACCTTTAGGTTAAAATGTCAATGTCAGTCATAGCTGGAATTATGAGAAACTTCTGTGTTGTATTATTTAATAGAAATATGATCTTACAATTGCTGAAACTGCTTTTTTCATGCACTGTTCCATTTTGTAAAATTTGAAAACTTGATAGTCCATCTTTCAGGTGGTATAAATCATTCAAATCAATGTTAGTAAAAAAAACTGTTGAGAGGGCGTTTTGTGGGAAGCAAAGTGATGCTGATGTGGGCTCCATTATGTCCTGCCATGGCCAAATTTTCTTTGTAGACAGATCAGATGCCTGTAGCAGTCAGAAAAATGTTTGGTTTCTGATATATAACAGAAAAATGTTTGGTGTCCATTTTGTAAATGACTACCGCCTGAAAATGCATGGGCACTTACTGACAGATTTTTCCATTTTGAGCAGATGTTTGTTTGGAAGCAAGCTTTTCTAGGTATTTGTCATCAAGCAATGAAGTAAAAAGTGACAGCTGTTAAATAGCACTATCTGAGAGATTCCATCGATTAAGTTACCTTCTGTAAATTTTCGTACATTTCAGAGTATAGCTGATAAATTGCGCATGGGTATTGACATTGTTTCATAAACCAAGCTTGAAATAATAATAGCAACAACGTTTATTTTAGAATCTTTCAGTGTGCCCAGAGGATGAATCAATCATCATGTCCTCTTTTGTAAACACAATGACTTCACTAAGCGTGAAACAAGGTAAGTTTAAATGAACTTGGGAAAATGGTAACAGAATGACAGATTCCTCTGGAAAGCTTCATTGCTTTTTGTTTCATGCAATCGGTAGAAGCAGATAACGTGCATAATCTGAATTTGTTCCCTTGTTTCTCTTTTGTTACGGTATCTGCATCTTATTGTATGTCCCTTTTCCAGGGCAGCTCTATACCGATAGAGCTTTTGAAGAATGCTATTGGGAAGTAATCCTACCTTTTAATTTAGAAAGTGTATTATGCATATTTTCATCTAGATATTTTAATTCCTATTAGCGTGGCTGTGCTGGATTGAAATTCTTAGGTAAAAGCATGAAGTTCAATACCCAAGTAATTCTTGAGAACTTTGGGATTTTTTTTAGAAGGTCTGATATACTATATCCAAATTTGTAGTTGTTTTCCTAAAGGTTTTATGTTCTGTATTTTTCCCTGATGCAGTTGAAGATGGAGAGGTGTTTGACTTCAGAGGAATGAGATTAGACTGGTTTAGATTGCAGGTAAGGCTTTGTAAATATGTGTGACACTTTACTAACTTAAAACCAAAATGTTTAATAAATTACTGCTCTTCTAGATTACTCTCTCACTGCAAGTGGATGACAGGCTATCTAAGGATAAACTACTCTTTTAAAATCAAACAAATACTTAAGCTGATAATTTGCTACATTTTGATGTAACTTTGTCTGCATTGCATACTTTTTGCAAATCATTCTTCGGGGTGTTTATAACAGTTCGGAAATAGAATGTGTTGAGGATGAGCAGTTTGTTGGCAGCTGTGCACTGTGTGGGGTGTGATTCAGCCTGCCCAGCCAAGGGAAGGTAGAGGCTGTTCAGCAAGAAAATAATGTTCAGTGAGATCGCTTCTGTGCATTGCAATAACAGTATCTTCAATTGACTTAATAAAGGGGGGAGTACTGTTTAGACTCTAAATCAATTGTCTCAAAATTAGATAGACATGTTATTTTTATATTTTCAAAATATGCGTTCTTTTTCTTGCTTTCCAAAACTTGATTGTTAAAGGGGGGGCTCACAAGTGCGTGTCTGTGCTTTGTCAATACATTTGTTCTACAGTTTATCTGTGAATTGGTATCGTATTCAAATGACATATGGAGACTTCATTGAAAGGCAGTTTGCTTTTCTTAAGCCATATTGGAAAGATAAAATAGTCTATCCCCAGTCTTTAAGTACACAGGTATACGTGTACTCGTGTACTCCTATGTATAGCAATAATCAGTATTTAACCTTTATATTGGGCAGTAGCCGAATTTGCAAAAAAGCAGCTGTAGATATAGCATAAATTTTTTTCTTGTGTCTTTTCAGGCCTATACCAGTGTTTCTAAAGCTTCGCTTAGTCTTGCAGACCATAGAGAACTAGGAAAAATGATGAACACAATCATTTTCCACACAAAAATGGTAGATTCCTTGGTGGAGATGTTGGTTGAAACCTCGGATCTTTCTATATTTTGGTACGTTACTAACCTGACTGTAGAAGCTTTTTCTTATTTATTGTTTGGTTTGCCCTTGCAAGTGTAATTTTTAAATAGCAGACTTTGTAGGAAGATAGGCCAGTGGGAGAATCAATTAGAATTTCTGGTTTCTGTATGAATTAGTTTGATAAAGGTATTTCTGAAGAACCGTCAGAGAGATTCTTCAGTCACATAATTGATCTGAGGTCATTTGCAGATTCTTCCTTAATACATTTTTGCAAAAGGTGCAAGTTTTTCCAGTGCCTATGTGGCAAACATCAGAATATAAATATGGTAATAGTAGAGAGATGCAAATAAAATGCGTAAGAAGTGAATGCAGACAACAAACTTCTTTGAAAGCATGATGCAATTTTTGGTATAAGTTATAACTACAAATCTGACACTAATAGCGTATTTGATTTGTGTGAAGTAGACTTTATTTGCGGCAAAATTATGTATGTATTCCATTTAAATGTCTATTTCTGATCAGTTTTTATAGTCGTGCTTTTGAGAAGATGTTTCAGCAGTGTTTGGAGCTTCCCTCTCAGTCAAGATACTCAATTGCATTCCCACTGCTTTGTACTCATTTTATGAGCTGCACCCATGAACTATGCCCAGAAGAGGTAATTTTTAAATATATTGTCTTAGTTATTTTCGTCTCTCGTTTAAAGTAGGGAGGACTAGAGCTGAACACTGCAAGAAAGTGTTTGTTATAGCAATACAAGCTTTGAGGGAGGAGAGTGGTAAAAAGGGAAGTAAAACAAATAGATCACCTTCTTATGTGATTCTTCACCCATAGATCTCAAAATCTTTTTCTCAAGTGAGTAAGTATTACTATCTTTGCTTTAAAGAGAGATTAAACTAAGGTACAAAGATAAGATGACTTTTCTGGGGTCATTCAGGCTTAGATGCTAATAAATCCTGTATGCCTATTAAAATTCACAAGCAACAGTGTTTCTTTCAAATGGTTTATAAGCCCATAGTTAGAAAAAGGAAATAGGAAGTTGGCAGTTCTGTATGGCTTGTTATAAATAGTGCTTCTTGAGTAAGATTAAAAAAAAACTTAAGTGATATACAGTATAATGCAAGCATTCGTTTTGGTCAGAACTGGGTAATGTAAGCCCTCTTTGGTTAGAATTAGAAACGAAAAAATGCAGAATGTTGCTTAAAGAAATGGACCCTTTGTTAAAGGAAGTAGTTTGATTCTGAGGAAATTCTTTCTATTTTTGTCGTAATGAAATAGAATCTTTAGTACATTTCCTGTACGTCCATTGACTTTGGAATTACTCCAGGGGTTAACTTGGCCAATTTTGTGTAGTGCTTATGAAAGTGTATTTTCATTCTTAACAGTGCTCATCTGAAACAATTAGATGAATAAGATCTGTTGTAATATGCACGATGTGGGTTCTTATTTAAACATTAAATCCATTAAACTTCATCTCAATATATGTCTGTATCATTATTTTCCCTGTATACTTTGCTTTAAACAGCTGCAAACTCTATTTATACTAGACAACCACTAAAAAGTTTCCAGGAAAGCTTCCCTTGAGGATAAGAGATGTCTTTCAGAACAATTATAGTAACAGTAAGGAATCAGTAGCCAAAGTCCACTGTACGCTAGTTACTGTGAATTCAGCTGCAGCAAGCACGTTTTGCCACAGCCAGCAGAACTTTGAATTCAATATCTGAATTGTATGACTTGGTAACTGTTATCATTTTGGAAAAATAATCTTTGCTGTACTGTGTACAACATGTGGTAGTGTGGCTGTTAGAAAGTAAACATTAGTGGTGAAAGAAGGATTTCACTGAGACAGAAGGCTGTGCTTGTGCAGATCCAGTGACAAAGGAACTGAATCCAGAAATTAATGCAGTAGAGCTTCACTACTGACTTTGTGGTGTGAATGACCCTGTGCTTTCTCTATAGCTTGAGTTGCATGTTTTTTTTTCTCTTAGATTTAGTACTGGTACAAATTAATGAAGAGGAGATTCACAGAAACCTTGAGTATTGGACACTTTAAAGTAGATTCATTCCAAAATGAAACATGAAAACCTACTTTTTAAAATTTATTTTGCCTCCTTTTACAGAAAATATTTTACAAAATACAGTAAGCAATGTATTTTTAATGATAATAGGCCACTTTGGCTTTGAACATTTCATGGTTCAAGTTGCTTCCAAAAAAAAAAAAAATCCTGGAGCTGAGATTATTAAGGACTAATTAATTTATTATTTCTCGTACCCTACTTCTATGATTTAGTGAACCATTAACTGCAGTGCAGTGTGTGTGTTGTTTGAATATTGCAGGACTAACAGGAAACTGAAGATAAGACTTTCTTTTTTTTCCTCTTTAACAGCGACATCATATTGGAGATCGTAGTCTTTCCTTGTGTAACATGTTCTTGGATGAAATGGCGAAGCAAGCTCGAAATCTTATCACAGACATTTGCACAGAACAATGTACGCTGAGCGATCAGGTGGGTGTGGTTGTGTCTATTCTTTTAATTCTCCTTTGAGATTTTCTAGGTTGTTGGACTTTCTGAATTTTTATGGTTCTATTTCCAGTTCACCTTCCC
>NW_008795441.1:770377-808831 GCF_000699145.1 Aptenodytes forsteri
TTCTGTTTATAAAATGGAAGGTGGTTTGAGGAAAACCTTTTATATTAGAATTGTGTAGTTAGTAGTCAAAGGAAGAATGTGTTACTTGTTTATGGTCCAGGTGGAGACTTCATCACACTTATTTTGTATCTCATGACTGCTAAGAAGTTGTATTTTCATTTAGGGAGCTATTTTTTTCCTCTACTAGTTGCTGCCAAAGCATTGTGCCAAAACCATCAGTCAAGCAGTGAACAAAAAGTCAAAAAAACAGACTGGAAAGAAAGGAGAACCTGAAAGGGAGAAACCAGGAGTAGAAAGCATGAGGAAAAACAGATTGGTTGTGACAAAGTAAGCCTCTTCTATTCCTTTCACCTAAAATCCCAAGTCAAAACGTGTGTTTTACATATTGAATGCTTCTTGCTTAATCTGTCTGAGTAAGTTTAATTCACTCTAAATACGATGACTCTGTAGTTTGTGAGCATATGATACTTCTGTAGCTTGTATAGAGACTGAATTCTGTTATGTAGAGCAATAGGAATGTGTATCTCTCGAATTTATCTTCTCGGCTGTTTCCTTTCTTGAGCAGAAAGGATCCCTGTTCTGTAGCTAGGTTTTCTGTATAGTCATATTAATTGTTGTGGAAGTGGGAGTCTGAGGACTGGACGGCATCTTCAATTCTGCCTTGCTTTAACACTGTTAACTAGATAACGTACAGGCTGGGCTGGAAGTTCTTGCTGCCAAAAGGCTGTTTGCTGCCTTCAGCTGCTGGGATGGAGTTGAGGCTCCAGTGCCTGTACCAACTGGGGAAGGTGTCCTTGTTAGTGGCTATAGAAAAATTGAAAGTGCCAGCAAATAAAAAACAAAACCAAAAAACCCACCTGAAAGAAGTAACAAAGATTAATAAATACAGTTTGGGATATAAGAGATGGTAGGGGAGGAGAAGGTAGAAGATAATTCTTGGGAAAGATCACAGGACAAGATGGTAGAATGATAAAAGTATGAAGAGGAAGGAAGCTAAGAAAAGGAAACAATAAATGTTTAGTGTTGTGGCTGGGAGTGGCTAAACACACACACTGCTGAAGGGGAAGTGGTTTTGCTACAGTTGCAACAACCAAACATCAGAAAACTGTAACCATCAGAGAAGTAGAGGGAAAAGAACTTACTTGTAGCTTAAGATTCCCTCTCCCAATATTTTCAGGTTTTTAGTACTGGCTAGTAGCAAATGTGACTTGTGTTGCTTAGTTCAGTTAGGAAAAAAACACTTTAACAGACTGTTCTTTTTTCGGGGGGGGGGGACGGGACGGGACGACACACCTTATATCTATATATAAAAAATATGTATATCTCTCACATCACTGTATGTGATGCAGATCAGTATGCAGTTGTAGGATGTGTTCTTACCCAAAATACTGTTTTTAAAATAAGCTAGAAGAGTGTCTCAAAGCAGAAAAAGATAATGAAAGGAAGAGTTAGAGCTGTACCTGCTCTTGAGGCGTCTTCCATCCAGCATGTGCTTTCCATGATAATGCATACTTACGTTGCATTAAATGTTTTTCTTAATTTCCTGTTGCCTGTTCTTAAAGCCTGGACAAACTGCACACTGCACTTTCTGAGCTCTGCTTCTCAATCAATTACGTACCAAACATGGTGGTTTGGGAACACACGTTTACCCCAAGAGAATATTTAACGTCTCACCTGGAAATCCGCTTTACCAAGTAAGAAATATTGTAAAGTTAGAAGTATTCATATGCAAGATAAGTCTTTGTTGATTTGATGTTGAAAGTATTGTATACTTACTATGGAAAACTAGTTTTTAAAGGGGTGGATTGTGAAACCCGTAAGTCAAATTCTGATTGAAATGACAAGTTATATGTGCAGACATACACAATTGTTAGTTCCTACTTTAAAACAAAATATATTGGAAATTAATATCACCTATACAATATCCTGATCCTGCATTCCTATGTATTTGGTAGGAGTTCGTGACGCCTATTTTTAGGCATTTATAAAGACTGTCTTCCCACCGTTCTTTTGCACGTGCTGGATTGTTTCAAGTGTTTGAGTTTACTGGCTTGCTGAAAGGGAAATCTAAAAATCAGAACTCAAGACCTGACAAAGCCAACTGAAAAGATATTTTAATTACCTTTTTTCTTAAAAAAAAAAAAAAAAAAAAAATAGTATTGCCACTTGATATTCCTGTCTGTTCCTACCTTGATCTTCCCATCGTTGTTTACAGAAATAGGCAAATGGCAACTTCTGGAGAGGACTTCATATTAAAACAGCCAGCTATCCTGGTTGTCTTTTATGCCAAGGATTACTTATTATGTATTCCATACAAGGTATAAAGACTTAAAACTTCTACTCATCAAGACATAATATTAGGTGTCTCGAGCCCTCCATCTTTAAAGTAAGACAAGGTGGCATAAAAGTAAAGATAACTTCATGACTTTATAAGAAGTCAGCTGTAATCTTCAGGTTTATGAACCTAGACTAGTGAAGGTCATATTTGCTTATTTTTTTTTCACTGGGGGGCGGGGGGGGTTGGCTTGTGGATTGGAGCTGAAGCCACAGGCAGATGCTTTCCTATTTCTTGCCTCATGAAAGAAATGAGGCTTGTTACCCAAAGAGAATAAATGTTCAATTTATAATTATTTTTCAGATATTGAAGTGGCATTTCTTCCAGAGGTTTGCAGTTTACCTTTAAATAAAGTGTTAGTGTTCCAGTGTTAGGAGGTTTTTTGTTTACTGTTTTAACCAGCTCTGTTTCCACATATGATTGGACTAAAGCTTATTATTATGCCACTTAGTCTTGTAATAATACCAATTTTGAATTGGTTTTAAAATGAGAGTCTCTCAGAAGTAAACTTGTGAAAATAGGCTTATTTGCACATTTCCAAGCAACAACAAAAATGTTACTTAAATAAGCTGATGTTCTCCTCTAGAATAACTCATCCCCTTCACCTCTGATGAAGGTAGTAATCTACCAATGTCTTACTTTTTTGTTTTGTTGCTGTTCTGCCTTTGAAAAGTACATACTGCTCAAAAGCTTAGCTCTGAAAGTCTGAGACCATTATAAGCCTAAAATGAATACAACAAGTATTTGTTTACTAAGAAGACTTTGTTTGCTTTAAGGACCCCATGATACAGTTTGCTTGAGGGCCTGGTTTCAGTGAGATACTGGGTAAAGTTAATGTCCATTTGTGTTAAAAGGGAATATGCAGTCCTTTGTGCAGTTCTGATCTAGCTTGAAAGGTAGCCTGATGTATAGGAGATCTGCTATGAGGAGCCTGTTTTTATTTATAGTGAGAATTTGGGCAAATCAAAGTATGTCCTGCAATTTCTTGGCTTTTTGATTAAAGATAGAAATCACTGTGTCAGCTAAAGGGAGATTTGTTTTTCATTAATGAAATTCCTATTTATTTACTTAACATATACCCAAAATTTTAAAATTAGGTGTACAAATATAACTGCAGCCTACCTACCAAATGATGTAAAAATACTCCCTTTCATCTACTTACACAACGATAATTGCTGAGAGGCATTAGCTGTTGAAAGCAGAGCTTCTGATAACTTTCTTGAAAAGTTACTTAAAACAGTTAAAGTGTAATTTTAAATTAAATGGTATGGTCTGTCTTGCAAAATTTATGCACTCAAATACAGTAGGCGTAGTTAAGATAATCAGATGTGCCTTTAAATACTTAAGCAAAACAACACAAGACAGAAGTTTTGCTTTGAATATTTTAATTCGTACTTAATTATTGCTATATGATTTTTTTTTTACAGATATTTAAAACTGTGACAGCAACTTTAGTCAAAGAATTTTTGCCTTAGTTAGTATGCTTTGAACACTTCTAACACATCATTGCTCTTGCATTTCCCAGAAGTTTTTCATTTTAAGACTTTAACATTAATTTATTTACCAAAGTAGCTGTAATATAAGTCTTCCACATTGTGGATTGCCCTTATTTATATGAGGGCAAAAAAGTGTTATTTTAAAAATATTCAGTGAGTATTGTTATAGTCTCATGAAATTTTTGCTGAAAACATGAATACGGTTGTCATTGGCATCTAGAACTATTTTTAAAAGTGCTGGTGTAGTATATTCATTGATTAGAGTTTTATACTTGCAGATTGGAAAAGTGTTCAGAGAAAAGCTTTGAATATAAAATCATTTTTATAGCTGCATCTTTGTCTCTGTTTAATTTTACTAATAAATGCAATTTATTTGTTTCCAATTTTTTTGTTTCTACAAGGTCAATTGTTGGAATGACTATGTATAATCAGGCAACACAAGAGATTGCAAAGCCTTCAGAGCTGTTAACCAGTGTAAGAGCCTATATGACAGTCCTCCAGTCAATAGAAAATTATGTACAGATCGACATTACACGAGTATTTAACAATGTTCTGCTTCAGCAAACCCAGCATTTAGATAGTCATGGTGAGCCAACCATTACCAGTCTGTATACAAATTGGTAAGTAATTATATTTACACTTGTTGCAAGTTTTTTGTATTATTTTTATTTAATTAAAAATCTGGAATTGGAGAAGTGGAGTTGTTTGAAATTTTCATTAAGTTTCCCACTTCAAGTTTACTTCTCCCTGTTTCTGTTAAAAGCACTTTAAAGTTTGCTTATTGTGAAATTCACTTTTTATAGGGGGGAGATGTAGAGTAAGATACAGATATCAGTTGAACTATGAAAGTAAAACTTTAGTCTATAGGCTTTGCTGTCCCTTGTCACACAAGTGTACTTCAGTTGTATAGAGTATCTATGAACACGTGTCTTGTAATCTAAAACTTTTTCCCTTTCTGATAAGGTATTTGGAAACTTTGCTACGGCAAGTCAGCAATGGTCACATAGCCTATTTTCCAGCCATGAAGGCATTTGTGAATTTGCCTACAGAAAGTGAATTGACATTTAATGCTGAGGAGTACTCTGACATATCAGGTAGACTTTGATGTTTCTACTGAATATTTGTGAGGGATAGTTATTGTACGCTTGAGTAGTTGGAATAACAGCAACTCTTAGAGTGTTCTATTATAGACAGCATTTGTTAACCTTCAGTAGTGTTTTAAGTACTTCTTATTCATGTTTTGAATATGCCTTGAGAGAGCTTGCTTTTCCTATTTTTGGTCAAAGCAGGGTTGTTGCATTTAAGCTACAGAGATAGGAGTATAATGTGTTGGTGACTGCTGCTTCAGTTCTATTATGATACAATATTTTTGCAATTAAAACACTATTGCTAGATACATGATGGGCATCAAATAACCGAAGAAGGAATGTTTGAAGTAGAACAGTTTGTTTTATTTCTCAGAAATGAGAGCCCTTTCTGAACTTCTGGGACCATATGGCATGAAGTTCCTAAGTGAAAGTCTGATGTGGCACATTTCTTCACAGGTTGCTGAGCTTAAGGTAACCTTGGGAAACTGGTGGGTGGGAAGACGGGTTGTTTTCTGTTTAAGCTTCCTTTAGGATATTTAATAGCTGTGCTTCTGCATGCCATCTTTTTGAAATGACTGCATCAAACAAACTGACAAAGCTGTGAATTCTACTCTTATTTTGTAGTACACTTGCACATGTAGTACGTGTGTATCCCACATTCTTCAACAGCTGAATGGGCAGGACTTTATGCAGGCTCTGATTTCTATGTTAGATACCCCAAGTTAGGAGTCAAGTCTCTTCTTATCATCAGTGGGAGCAATGTTTTTCAAGATCTCCAGGTGCTTGCAAAGTGCTTACCAAAGTCTGTTGACTCTCAAAACTTAGCATGAAAATCTCAAATGTATCTTAGTCATCTATAAGGACTTACTTTCTTCACCACGTGTGTTAGCATCTATTGTTCAGTTTACATGGATGGGAGACTTCAGGTCTTTTTTCTTTGCCAGTTTTCTTTGGTTTTAGACATATCTTTCCCTCTGGCTGAACAGTATCCATTTATTATAAATGTCTCTATTCTGATAAATAAACCTGCTACCTACAGCAACACAAACAAACAATAAAGTTGGTGCCATGAAAAAAGTTAGAAACATGGGCATCTCAAGGAAGCTGGTTGCATGTATATTCAGAACAATGACAGGGGGAAGCACTTGGTGCCTATGTAATTAACTCTTTTTTCCGGAAAGAGGTTTTAACAAATTTAATAACGTGTACTACTTTCCCAGGATAGTCATACTATTAAAATGCCACTAATTGGCATATATTTGCTTTTCATATGACTTACTCTTTTAGTGTCATTTCCAAATTTAATTCCAAGTTGTTATTACATCGCATCATCTTCAATTTATTTAACCGCTAATTACAATAAGGATTTTTTGGTAACTATTCATGCATGCTGTGTTTTCAGAAATGCACATGAATACTTAAGAGATCTAAGGAACTTTCATTTTTTTTCTTCAACAACAATTTATTATTATTAGCATACCAGGCCTTTAAAAATGTGTGTTTTTAATATATCCCATGTTACAATTTCGAAGGTCTTGTTCTCCCTGTAAACATCGTGAATTTTGGTGCTGCTGAGTTGCTAGGACGTATGATGCCCTAAAAGATTTGAAGCCTTTTATTCAATGTCACAGCTTAAGGAGAGGGGCTGCTCATGCTTTCCCAGCTGCCGCAAGAGCATGCAGCAACCCTGACCTGAGTGACCAGCCAGACAGGGTAGTTGATTCCTTATGCCCATTCCAATTTTTGAGTTTTAGGATGAGATTTTCCAGGTGAGAATGCTGTGATTTTAAGGTTAAATTATGTAACTCTTGGCTATGCACAAAGTGACATCTGTCACATTTCAAGTAAAACACAAAGCTGCTGGGCAGATGTTTGTTGGCCGCTGCTGTCTTTGTCCACTTACTGTGGAGTTGTCATACTTCCTCAAAATCAGCGCGATTGATATTGTAGCTCTGTGTGTTTTTTTAAAAAGCAACTTTAAATTGTCTCTGAGATTTGTTATTTTCTGATACTGCTAAGGATAAGCAGAACATAGTGTAGATCCACATGCACATGACCACATGCTTGGAGGAAAAAAATAAAGTAATAAAATGTTCATCCCTTTGGCTGAGATGCAGTTGGCTTAGCAAGAGAGCACTGAGAAACATCTGCGTTTTGGTGAAGGAAGCAACAAGAGGGATAGAATGGGGAATTTATTAAGAGTAGGCTTCAACGTGCTTGCTTTGCTTCCCGCAATGGGACCAGGTGTTGGGTTTATATCTGAAGTTTAAGACTGGGGCGAGGAGGGGAAGTTTGCCTCATTTAAGTAACTATTTGAACTGTATTCCAGCCTGTTCCTTTTAAATCTTAAACTAATATGCTGGTTATTTTTCGTAAAGCTGAAAGCTTGACTCAGTAACAATGTGCGTGGGCTATTGCCTTCAATCTTGCATTCTGGAGAGCTTTGAGGGATTTAAATTAAAATGTCACACATCTGCCAAGTTCTGATTCGTCGGTTGGTTTAAAATTGCCAATCTTGATTTCAGCGCAAACCAGTCTCGCTTTGGCTTTCAGCATAGAAGTACATCTTGTGTGTCTATGTGCGTGCACATGCGCACACATTCTTGGAGGTGGTTAGTTTGCTACATCTTGTATAGCTTATTTCTTTCATTGCTTTTCACTGAAGATAAGAATGAAAGTGAGAAGACCGAGTGGACTATGGATAGACTTGAGATTGTGGAAATAGCATGACCAATGACACAATGTAATTGAATCTGAGAGGTCTAAGCTGTTGGACAGATCTGCTTTGCACAGGCTACTTGACTGGGTGGGAGTAAACACAGACCACCATTTATTTCATAGCAGCATTATAGTTTAAGTTGTGTTGTTTTTTTCTCCTCCTGTGGTCACAGGAATATCTACTCTGAAATTTAATTTCCCTGCTTGTCAGTTGCTATGTTTTGCCCTGTTTTCAGCATGGGTTGAAGTGAAGTAAAATAAAACTATTAAAGCAGTTAGCAGAACCATCAAAGGTGAAATGTTCTCGGATCCCTAGCATTATATTCCTGCAGGTGTGTCTCTTCTTAGATTTTATGTGATATATCTTAAATTATGTTGCAGGTTTACAATGGTCTACATGTTTGATGAATAGTAGTTTTTCCTGCTCTCTCCTCATTGCTCCTTTTGTTTGTGCTGCCTAGTAAATGAGGGGTCTGGAATGCATCCACTTGAAAAATAAAACTACTAATAATCACTTTGGAAGACCACCCCCAATCCAGAATATCTTGTGTTCTTCCTTCATCTTTCAGTTCTTTTCTACATTGATATTGTTTAGTATACAAAGCACTAAATTAAGTCATCTTTAAAAGAAGGGAAATGCTTTCTTCATTTAATGTTCAGAAGCACACAAGATATCTAAATTTTCTTAGCTGCTGGTTGTCTTCTACCTAAAGAGAGAGAATCATATTTTCCATTTCTGAAATAGGGTACTGTGCATTCAAACTGCAAAAATATTTTTGTAAAATAAAGTACCTATTTCTTGTTTGAAGAGAGTTTAAAAATACTACTTGGCATAACATAAGTTCCTCAGCTAGCAAGAAACCCTTTTTGGATCTGACATTTTATAGATGTGATTATGCAATCTCTGTAACTTAAATCTGATACATATTTGGAGAATGATTTCAGGAAAGTTATTACATTTACCCTAATGCTACAAGTTGCATGTATGAGAGCTGTTACAAATTAGAAACAGACACACATTTTCTTTTCTTTTGGTCAAACTGACATGAAAAATATTGCACTCGAGTTTAACTGTTTCAGGCTAAAGTGTTGGGACTTGAATGAATGTCTTTGTTTTTATTTTATATTATAATGGAAGAAAATTTCAAGTAAACTGCACCAAGATTTAACAATCTGACTCTTATACTCTTCATTCCATTTTTCAATTTTACCAACATTAAATTTATAATCCTTACAGCATAACTAGTGAAAGGAGCAACCCAAAAGAATGGATTACTCTGTGAATCTGCATTTTTATTGATATATGTATACTTTTCTTTAAAAAGCTGAATAGCATGAGGAGCTATTGTCTGATTTTACTGAGTTTCATTCCCTTGTTTTTAAGAAATTGTATGTGTTGCTGAATATAAAAATCATGTTCCAAGGGGTATCTAATCCTCTGCTTTTTGATTCAGAGCTTGCTTTTGTGTAGAGCAGTGCCTGATGATAATACTGATATTGTAGTCCCATTAAGAACACAGTGGGTACATCTGTATTCCACGAGTTTAGTTGCCTCTCTGCCAGACTGAAATATCCTAAACCATGCATTTATCCTCTTAACATACTGAAATCTATAGCTGACCTGAATCCTTGCTTCTTTTTAGAAACTTGTGGTGGAGAATGTTGAAGTTCTAACACAAATGAGGACCAGCTTTGACAAGCCAGACCAGATGGCAGCACTCTTTAAAAGATTATCATGTGGGTAACTAGCAAGGTCCTACTAAAGATTTAGAATTGTTTTTTATCTTTGTAAAGGAAATGAGAAAAATTAATTTCTCTGTATTAAGTATACAGAAGCAGCAAAATGTATGTAAGCTCGTATAAACTGATGCATCTTTTCAAAATTTTCCAGTCTTCTCATGTACAGACAAAATGAGATTTTGGTGTTAATTAGTGCATGGGCACTATAGTAGTGATGAGCTTTAAGCATCATTTCTCTTCAGGGATGATAACACATAGCTATAACAACCAGGCATGTAGCCATAGAAAAGAAAACACAGGCTTTTTTGACACACGTTTCTGAATTGATTCCATCACAGTGTAAGTTATTGCATTCTTTGGAAGGATTTTTACATGTAATTAACATAAGTAATTATTTTTGTTAAAAATAACTATTATAGACATTTTTGGCCTCAGGAAAACACAGAACTAGTGTTAGCATCCAGTATTGTCAGCTGTGTGTAATGGGTTCATTCCATGAAGTGGTTAACAGGATACTGAAAATCCGATTGTCAACTCAGCTATAAAAACCTACTTAAGCACTGTTTATTTTGGCTTTTTTAAGGAATGCCATTGTTTCAGTACCTTGCGTTTTTCAGTATTTTGCTAAATGTTTTCTTTCTCTTTTTTTTGAAGAATTGAGCTTGTAAACAGGTTCTTGTTCACTATTGTTCTCATTTCTCTTCAGCTGTTGACAGTGTTTTGAAGAGAATGACGATTATTGGTGTTATCTTGTCTTTTCGGTCGTTGGCACAGGAAGCACTTAGAGATGTAAGAAATAACTGAATATCTTCTGAATAATTTTCTTTGTATTTAATTTAATGGAATGATAAGGTATTTGAAGCTTCACTATTTAGAAATGCTACCTCTTAAAAGATTGGTATGTGGGTAAAATGGCAATACTCATCCATAGCTGAACTTTGAATTGCAAGTTGGGGCCGGGGGGAAATCTACTTTTTGAGTACTGTTCAGAGAAATGTTACATAAAAACATACAGGTTTTAATTTGAGCATGCCTCTGAATGTTTTCTGTGTTTAGTACATTTCAAAAGCTTTCATTTCACTTTGTCTGCAAACAGCGTGATTTTAAGTTTATTAGGTTTTAATGTCTTAAATCTGTAAACTAATTCATATGCATAAAATTAAAACTCATTTTAAAAAAATTAAGTCATCCAGTAAAATAATGGTAGTGTCTAATTGACCATTAATATGGGAAGTATTTTTTCTCATTTTGTATGTGTTTGTGTCTCTTAGGTCTTATCCTACCACATTCCTTTCCTTGTAAGTTCCATCGAGGACTTTAAAGATCACATTCCAAGAGAGACTGACATGAAGGTAATGTTTGGCCCAAAGGGTGATGGAGTCATTTCTTGGAGCTTACTGAAAATATGTAAGGGGCAAGACTCATGCTTAGTGTGAAAAATCCAGAAACAAAGAACACCCTTTTTTCCCAGAGAGCTAAGTAGTTGTGTATCTGCAGCCTCCTAATGTTCTGGGGTGTGGGGGGAACAACCAACCAACTGATAGGATAAGCACAAGTCTCTATCTGCCAGTGATCGCATTTGAGAACCTTCATGGAAAGAATTAAGAGTGAAATTTATCAAGTGTTAAAACATGACTAAGCAATAAAGGGAAGAATACTGAGCTGCTTCGTAGTGTGAGCAGTATAATTGGTAAAACTAAATGTTTCGAGGACTCTGTGTACATGGTTGGAGCTCTGTGCGTGTAATAGCTACAAGTCTGATTCTGACTTTAAATTGTAAATTCTTGTGAACCCACCGTCTGAAATGCTTGGAAAAAAGTTAGCAGCTTAAATAAGGTGCCTTGCTTCTGAATGGTAGTACCTTTCCATCCAAAAACCCTTGTCGGTACATCACGTGGCTTCTGGACATGTATGCACAGTTGCTGCAGCCTAGCTGTTTTTTTAATCTCTCATTGCAGCTTGGAGCCTATGACGGTTTGCAAGCTTCTTAATGGTATTGTGGCAATCTGATTTGCAGAAAATGTGTAGTGGTATATACATTGTGCAACTCTTGATTCACTTTTACAGAAACAATTTTTAGAAATCCGCTCTTGAGCAAAGTATGGTTTCTGAGGGCCACAATATGTTGTTGTTCCTGAATTTGAAGCTTATGTTTTGCCGTTTAATCTTGAGGAAAGAAACTTAAGTTCTGTTGTGTATGAAGATTCACTAAATTAAAAAAAATCCTTCTCCTTTTTAAAAATACATTACAAGAACAGTTCAGAGTCCATTATGGTGGGCCTCATGATTTCAGAAGACACGGTTTAGCAGTCTGTCTAAAAATGAGTCAGAGGTTGCATGAGTAAGATAAGTTACTGAAATTTCACATGTATGCTATTTCACTCCAAAATATAATCACATGCTCTCTGAAACTTGCAATGCTGATAAACAAGCCATGAATGTTTGATGTCCCAGAAAACATTGAAATTCATACCACAATAGAGGAATTCTGTGAAAATGCTATGGAAAATTACCATCAAGGATACCGGCTCATGATAAAAATTACATCAAAACGATGCAAGTAGTATCATTTTGCACATCAAAGTGCAAGTGCCTTCGCACTTCTCAGGAAAAGCCTTTCTAAAATTCTCACCTATAGTTACAGAGAAAATCATTGGTCACCAAAGCATCACGTTCCATTATTGAACTTGAGTCAGCATGCAGAAGAGGTGAGAAGGGAAGTTCACTGCTTACTTTGCCTGATCTTTTCAGAAAGCACCTTACAGCCTCTGGTATCAAAGGGGTCCTGAAAAATAGGGTAGGATAAAGGCTGCAACAGTAATCATTGAAGACAGTATTTTACCATTGATATTTTTAAGCTGATGATAACAGATCATTTTAAACATCTCAGTGGATCTCTAAAGACATCACTGAACTCATTTGTGTCAGCAGATACAAGAAAGCATAGTACTTGTTGTTTCTCTTCTGAGAGTCACTGGAGTAATTTGGAGTCACTGGAATAATTGGATGGCAAAAAAAGCTAGCTACTGCTAAATAAAACCATGCTGAGGACTGTTCTCTGGCTTATGCCACGTAGCACCACCTGGTTGCCCATGCTTCACGTAATATTTGGCTGTTGGCCTTCTCTGAGCCTGCTGTAGTTCCACTGTGATTCTTGAATATACTTACTTTGTGTGTGGTTTTTTTTTTCTAGTTCAAAGTGTCTGAAATAAATTCTAAGTGCTGTGGTACAGTCCACCGTGCTGGTGTTCGCGTGATACCAACTGCAGATGTCACGTTTTGTGGTGTGACGTGATGCCATGTAGGCTTGTTTGAGAGTACATAGCTTGCCTGGATAATGTTGGAGGACTCTGCATGGAGAAAGAGCCAGACCAGTGTAGTCTTGTCCATAGTGCCTACTGGGAATACTGGGAACTCTGACATGTGCTACCCGCAACTCTGCCAGAGCTTTGTCTTGAAAACAGCTTGTTGGAAGGGCCAGAGCTGTGCTGTGAGCCTGCTAACAATTAAGCCCTGTGGACAATCAGCAGTGCACTGTCTGAGCTTTCTCCTGGCCTTGTCACATACAGCAGTGCAATTGTAGGCAACAAAGGCTTCTTTTGGGACAGTAAGGCAGACTACTTTTTCTTAAATGAAGGCATGTCAACAGACAGATCTTTACAAGGCTTTGTACAATGGGTTGGGATAATTGTCCAATTGGGCATATTTTAGGACATAGTAACATAGTAATTTCCTACGTATTGAGTTTACAACACAAAGCATAAATAGCTTTAAAGCTGTTGATGAAATAAATACTTGTTATGAAATGTTATTTTTATTTTAGTATCCATGAAACTTATGGTTTGGGGTGACCGGCAAAATGGGGATTTGTTCTCCTTTTATTTGTTTTTGTTGGTTTTTTTTAATATTAAATTGTTGGGCTGTCTATACAGGCTTTGTTTCTAAACAGGCTTGCGTTTGTTCCACTGTTGCTCCTTAACCAGTTTGTTGTGAACCAGCTCCCGTCTAGATGCTCTGTAATTCTTTTAATGCAGGACTGTACTCAAGCTAATATCATATGTCTTGCTGACAGCATAGCACTGTGTGAACAAAATTGTATGCTTTTCATATCAGAACTTGCCCTCGGGTAGCCAGGCTGGAGCACACGAATAAGGATAATCTTGCACAATATCCCCTACGTGCAGCTGACCAACTATATGTGAGAATTTATGGGCAAAGTGTAAAACTTCTCAAATGTTAATGGCAGTAAGACACGTTGCTAGCATTTCCCGTACTCCTTTGTACTTGGTATAAACCTGCTTTTGTAGAGAGTCATCTGAACTACAGCTTCAGATACTTTCGTCCAGAATATAAACTGGGGAAATAGAGAACTGTGTTGCAAGTTTGTTAATGGCAATAAAAGATACAGCCTGGGACAGGCTGGAAAATAAAATACGTTTCAAAATGTTCTTAGTTCCTCCAAGTGTTAGGGCCACTTAGAGTCTAATTCTTGGCACTTGGAATCACAGGACACTGAATCTGTATCAAATTTGGCTGTTGCAAGATTTCTTTTCTGCCTTACTCTGGTATTTCACCAGCTTGCGACTTTTGGCTTTTGTCTAAAAATGCTATATTTGCAGATGTTAGCTGATACTTTAGATCTAGTAGAGAAAATCTGTTAGTTTCTTTTGAACAGTAAAGATGTAGAAACAGCTAATTGGAAGTCAGGATGTTTGCTTTGGAGGTAGTGTAGAATACAAGCTTTGTTTGGCTTGACAAAAAGAAATTATAATCTAGCACACAAAGTACTGACCCAGCTGTTCAATGTAGGTTAGAAACAAACAAAAATCTAGAGTGTCTCTATCTTGTTTTAGCCAAGTCTCTGAAATTCCTTAGTGCCTCAGACTCTAGTATAAACATTTTAAACATGACAGCAAAACTGTGCTTCATCATGTTTATGCAAAAAGCATTCAATGTTGTCTTTTTTGTAATTATCTTTCTTCTGGTCCTCAGGTGGCAATGAATGTATATGAACTGTCATCAGCTGCTGGATTACCTTGTGAGATTGATCCTGCCTTGGTTGTAGCACTGTCTTCCCAAAAATCAGGTAAGAAGTTACAACTTAAAAACTACAAGTGTTTTTTTAAAAAAAAAAAGGGGGGGGGGGCCAGGCATGGAAGTGTTTGAAGTGCTAGGAGGAGACTTTTATATCTTGGGTCCTTTGTATTCCTTCGATGAACTTCATAAATAGCATAAGAACATGTATTATTTGTGCCTGCTGCCTACTGATGTGTTAGCTTGAAAATCTTTTCAACCACATATGAATTAACTTGTTGACCTAGAAAAGGATAACGAGTAGATGTTGAAGGAGTTTAATAGCTAATGGTGAAAACTGCTGTAATTTAAGGACAATGAAAATAGGACTCTATTGTGAACGACTACAGACACGATCAGTGCTGTTGTACAGATCTTTAACAAATCTGTGTCACGTAAGAGGCATTAGGAGCTGAAATGCCAGCTGAATGCTCTTCATGAATTTCACAACATTGTGTTACTGGTGTGTTATACAAGTGTTAACATGGAGCTTACAAGGGGAAACATGGTAAAATAAACATGTTAATGTTCTAACATGTAAAGTGCTTCCTCTTATTTGCTTTAAAGCAACACTGTCTAAGCTTTTCAGTTTTGTTTACTCTGGCAGGTTCGAAGGCATGAATTAAGACTCTTAAGTGCTTTTTGACAGTCTTCAGCTTTGTTCCCTGTCTTCCTTGCTGAGCGCTTTATTGCTTTTTTGCCTGTGTGTAATGGATAGTTAATGTTATAATCAGATCGTGAATATTTTAAATGCTGCCTAAGTTGTTTTTTCTTGCTTTAATAGTAGTTATTTTGGGAAGGGAAAATACAGCTAATTCCAAGGGGCATTTTAATATTCAAACTTAAATGTCAAGCACAATTTCTTTGTATCCCTTAAAAAAAAAAAGTTTATTTGTTTTATATACATTATATGTATAATATACGTAGGTATATCTTTGGAAGATAGCTAGTATCTGAAATGGCATTTTAAATAGATTATTTTCATTGTGGCGCAGCTGTGAAATGTTGAAGCTGGGTGAACAAGACAGGGAATTTCTGTGTATTTTCATGATTGGTTAGGATCTTGTATTTTGATTCTCACCTTTGCAGTTTGTGGTATTTTGCTTTTAGTAATTCAGTTTTTATAGATACAAGTACTGTATTTCACCAACTGTTGACTTTTTTTTAAACTAATCTTATGCTAATGTGTGGTGATGCTGCTATTTTTGAAAACACAAGGTTTTAGTGTGAATTGAGGTGAGCGCACATCACCTTCTGTTTGTTCATCAAAAGAAGAGTGCAAGAGAAATTCTCCTCACCTCAAAGCAATAACTGGATCTACACCAGCATGTAAAAATACTATTCTGCTCAGCATATTAGTCTTAGTAACTAAATGGTTAGAAGTGATAGAGTGGCAGCGGCTTGCCTTCATTCTTGTAGATAACAAACTGGACATTTTGAAGCTCCACCCTGTGTCTTTTGGCAAGGCTGCCATAATATTCCTCCTTTCACAAGTTTATTGTTGTTGGGTTTAAAATTCAGTTTGGTCAAACATTTTATACTCTAAACTACCTGCAGTTGAAAGGAAATATTTTAAGATTACTTCTTTAATTAAAGAACTTTGGTTTTGTTTTTAGAAAACATTAGTCCAGAAGAAGAATATAAAATTGCTTGCCTTCTCATGGTCTTCGTGGCAGTCTCCTTGCCGACTTTGGCTAGTAATGTGATGTCTCAGTATAGCCCCGCCATTGAAGGTAATGTAGAGTCAGCTAAATATTTGCTGTGAATGCTTTCTTCATAATAGTCCTGGTAGTTTCCTGAATACGTTTGTTTTAAATGTTCACTATAAAATGTAAGTAACTAAAATTTAAAAATCAGTTAGCCCTAATCCAGGAAGGTTCTTCTGAAAGTTGCTTTAAAAAGCATTTACTTAACTCTTGTTTGAGATTACTTTCTATGAAAAATGAGTCTTCTACTTGAGATTTTAAGAGCAGTTCAGATACTGTAGGGGGCAATCTTGTGCCAATATGTGGAATTGCTAGAGCATATATTCTACATTAATTAGCGTGAGACTTACTATGTAATAGTATAGATGTTTTAGTAATCTTTACGTTGGCTTTGGGCCACTTATACAAGGTGTCTTTTCTATATTTAATATGCTTAGTAACATGAACAGCATAAAAATTTTGAAAACAGAATCTGGAAGGTGTAAGCTGTGAACAGAATTACATCCTATGCAGTAGTTCAACTGTCTTATTTAAAAAAAAAAATAAAAATCTTTGCCTCGAGGAAATTCTTTGCAGGTAATCCACAAAAAAAAAGTTCTCTTTCAGACAAAATTAAGTTGAAAAAAAAAAAAAGACTGACAAAACTGTTCCAACACATACAAAAGTCACCTTTCAGCTGTTCAAGCTATTTCCTTTGTGATGTGTAGCATGGCTTACATAAAAGACCATGTTTATTCTGCATCCATTTATTGGGTACAGCGTGTGTTTTCTATTTTTTTAAAAGTTGCATTATTTTTAACCTGGTCAAAATTTAACTCACAAAGAATGTCTAAACTGACTTCTGAAAATTTAAAGTATCGGGAAAAGACCAAAAATTCTGAAAGCCACCTTTATCACTTAGCGTAGTATGCAAATCACTTTTTTTGAGAGACCCAAGATTCTTGTTTTAAATGGGGTTAATCAACGTTTTCTTCAGTTTTGAGAGATTAGGGATTTGTTAACTCCAGTTTCATTTTAAACAGATAGTGTAGCCTTTTGCCAATTGTGAAAAAGTTGGATAAATCTCTGATGCAATGAGTAGAACTTGAACATGTATTTGAAAAGTTATGAATTTTAAAGCTAACAGCTTTTTCTGATGAAGAGGGAGAATAATCTGTAACCCACAGAGTTGTTTCATGTTATCTGTACGCTCATAGTATTTCTACGGCTTTTTGTGAGCTTTTTCAAAGTCATGATGGCCGAATGAAAATCTCAGAATATAGGCAAAAACGGGGAACATCAAATGTGATTGGCAAGGGGCACGGCTAGTAACTTGCTTGTTAAAGAAGCAAGTTCTCTTAACTCAGTCCAAATGAACTTGCTTATGTGTGTTTAAGACCACATTTCTTAAATATGACTTGTTTATAGTTTCGTAGAAGAAATCCTCTGGAAGCACTTTCTGCTACCGGTTTCTCCTTCAAAAGCATCTTACCTACTGCAGAGTCTCAAAACTTACACTACTTGCCAGGGGGACAGAACTAAAAGTTTTTAATGGTGATTGTATTTTCACATTCGCCCCCCTGCAAATTTATTTCTAAGAGCATCAGTCAGGTTAGCTAGAGGTTCTCCAGCAGGTTAGAGCTCATGCGGGTTTGCCTTCCTCAAACTCCCCTCTCTTCCAAGGACCCTCTTAGTCCTCAGGTTCTTAGCAGGCTGAAACAACAGATAATTCTTATCTTCTGCCTGTTTTATATCACGTAGCTTAAATATTCCAGTTTCTGTGATTTCATTTACATTCAGTAACTCTTAACGTGAAGTCAGGCAAAGCCTGTTTCAAAGTGGATTCTTAAAGTAAGTACAGTTAATACGGTCTCATAAAACTGTGACTGGAGAGAAGTTACATCTAGAACTTAAAGCCTGTATTAGGAGTTGCTACTGATTTTGAGATGTGGCCTCTGTATTATGTAATTCTTTACTGAGTGGGCTCTTTTTTATTGAGAGAAAAAAAGTCTGGCAAAAGGAATATATAAAATATGTTCGCTCTACAGAAATAACTGAATAAACAGAATAGACCTTGTCAGTCCTGCCTTCCTTGCATATTACTTTTTCCTGTGTTCTGCCCTTACTGTAGAATACCTGGTTTTAGACACTTAATATAGATGCTATTTCCAGAATGAGAACTTAATAAATGCTGCTTTTTATGAAGTAAATTCCCTGGACAAATCCTGAATTTATCCATCAACAAGTCACAGATTTGAAGGAGTTTCAGCTTTCTAATCTGGCAAGACATACCTCCCAAATACAGACAGTTCTTGGACAGCTTTAGCAATGTCTGCGTTCTCTCTGCCTACTTCAAGATCAAGCCGGTTTCTTCCACTAGCTCCAGATAAAGGCCCAGACTCTTAACAGACCTTTACTTTTGTTCCCGGTAAGAAACCTGAACTGCTAGTGAAATATCAGGCTAAAGGACTAATTTGTTGTCTAGAGGCTAGAATAGAACACTAGTCTGCAAGAGACGTAGCCTTTTCTAATACTTGAAACCTGTCGCAGGTTGGAAGACAATTCGTCAGTTGAATTCCCTTGCTGATGCTTTTTCTACAGTCTCAGACATAAAAATGAAGTCACTTCAAAAAATCAAGCCAGTTCAAAAACAAATATAAACTTAAGTCAGCAGAATTAAGCAGAACAGATGGTCTTGACTGATGTTCAAGAAAAGTGGTGATTATTCTTTTTTGGACTAGCATATTCATGCAGCAATATTTCATTAAAAAATAGGAGATGTAGTAGGAGTATCAACTCCGGGGGACCTGCTGGTGGAGATCCACAGGGATCTTTGCTGGGACCTACTAGTCAGCATATTCACAGAACACCCAAAAGGGGGGCTGAAGAGTGAGGTGAGAAAATTTTCATATCATGTAAAGTTATTGAGGGTATTAAAGGAGTGAAGATCTGCAGATAGATATTATGAGGCTGAGTAAATTGGGCAATAAAATGACAGATAAAATGCATTTTAAGTAACAACAGTGATACGCATGGGGAAAAAGGTTAATTTTTCACATGTGGAGTGATGGGGTCTAGTTGACCTCGCTATTCAAGCATGATCTTGGAGTTACAATAAATGACTGAATGAAAAAATGAGCTCAGTGCTCAGCAATGGTCAAAAAAAATTGGTAAGAATCAGCAGTGTTTGCATGCTTGAATGCTTGTTAAGTCCTTCAGAGACCACCTCCTTTTCATATGGTAGGACTTTTCCAAGATAGTTGCCCAGGCGTCTATTAATTTTGTTTTAGAGTGGTAGATTTGACTTAATTTGCCTAGAATAGATACCAGGCTTACTGAGGAACAGTTCTTCTGCTCTCTTTGAAAACTGGTGTCATTTAATCACCTTCCAGGCCTCTGAAGCCTGGGTGAATTTTAGGCAAGATGTTATGTACAGCAATTAGCAATTAGACAGTTTTGTTCTTGAGTTCCTGTAGATCTCTTGGGTGAATGCTGTCCGGGCATGACGACTTGTTCATTTACACAAAGGGGAGAAAGACAGCCAATTAGCTTGAAAAAATCCTGCTTGCACGTGTCTTTTTAGCCTAGTCAAGTGGTAATACTCTCAAGTTTTGTAGAAACCAAATAAACTTCTACTATATTCTTTTTCCTTATTTCTAAAAGCCACAGGGATCTTTGTCAGGTTGTTGTGGCCATTACAGCATTCAGAAGGGAGATCTGTACTTCTGGTGGCTTCCCTGATACCAAGTTCAGTGTGAAAGAGTACTTTGCTGTTGTGTAAGATGCTAAAAGTTGATCTTTCATTGTGACAAGTCTGTTTAGTCTTTGGTGATGTATTCCAAAGTATTCTTTGGAAAATATAATTTTCAAACGTGATGCTGAGGTAATTTGTATATGTTTTTGTTTAGGGCATTGCAACAACATTCATTGCTTGGCAAAAGCTATCAACCAGATTGCTGCAGCTTTGTTTACCATCCATAAGGGAAGCATTGAAGATCGTCTTAAAGAATTTTTGGCTGTATGTATAACTTCATTTCTAGAGCTAGCTCCTCTAAAAAGAGGGGAACTCTCACCCCCTAATGCCCCTCAATCCGTTTGATACATAGTGTCGCTTGCGCATTGCTGTCATTAAATTATCAAGGTGTTTGTCATTGCAAGTGTTACCTTTACAGTGGCAATCAGCCATGAGTAATCTTAATCACAAGGGCATACTATAAACATTTAGATTAGTATGGATGAGTATTGATTAACCAACATCTATTCCAATTGCAATATTGCTTCATAATGCTTGTAATGTTACTTATTTTCCTGTAGTAATAGATTGCAGAGAAACTAGTATTATTGTGTAATACAGTGGTGATTTTGATTAGGAGAAAATCACGTGTGGGTAAGTTACTTTTCGAAGTCTAGCAATAGGTTAAAATTCGTACCTTAACAAGAAAAGTATCTGTTGACTTCAGGAAGTATTTTCAAATTCAGGTAGAAAATGTAGTATTAATTTGGGATGCAATGCAATTGATTTCATATAAATCTGGTTTTGGTGCACAAGAGAAAAAAGCATATCGTTAAGACGAGTCTATATGTAGATTAAATTTAGTAGTAGTCCTTTAGCAATAGTCAGCTTTGTGTGATGTTGGAAAGTAACAGTAGCAAATCAGTACAAGTGTCATAATTTTTTTTCAGTATAATCCGTAGTATTTTAGCAGATACCATCTCCTACATTGTGTGGCCCATGACTGGAAAAAGAAATGTGCAATGCATATAGAGTCGAGATTCTGTCTAGCAGACTTTTTCCCATGATGTGTTGGACTCTCTAGTTTATTTTACTTTTTCAAAGAAGGTAACTCCAGAGTGGCTTTTGAGTTGTACCTTTCAAAATGTCTGCCCTTCTTAAGCACAGTAACTGTCTGATAGCGGTATGTTACAGGGATATTTGGGAAGAGGGATTTTTATGCTTCAGCGTAGGTTGAAGATCAAAGCTTCTGAAATCCTTAGTGATGCTTAGAAAAAAAAAATGAAAAGCCTTTAGGTGGTGGTGATGCACTTTAAGTACATTTTGGTGCGCTGCTTAAGTAGAAACAGAATTTTTGAAGTGGCTCTTAATTAGCCAATACTTGAAGGGAAACTAAAGGCTAAAACAGCAGCTTCACTTTAATTTCTAAAAATTACTACTGATTTTGAGTGATTCGTGATTCTTGCTGTTTGGCCTTGAAATGTGAAAAAATATCCCTTCCTCCCCTTATTTTAGGTGCCTTACTCACTTATGGGGGTGAGATAATGGTAACTTTCTGTAACTAGAAGTCTACAGAAACAATTTTTCTTTTTTTTCTTAGAAGGATCTTTCACTTCTGGAAATTCATTGCGTTTTGTAAAACAGAAAAAACCTTTGGCCATTGACCTTGTCTAATGCAACGGCTGGCTGTAAAAGATGAAAGAGAAATGGTTGTGTCAAGTTGCATACATTTGACAAGTGAAGGAAACCAGTATAGTTTCATGTGATAAAAACACTTTTGGTATGAGGTTTGCATTTTTTCAGTGTTTACGAACTGGTTTCAGACCACTGCTTTTACTGCACAGACCATGACTTGATGGTTCGGATATTTTGTTAATCTTTCTTTTCTAACACCTTTTGTATATCACTTACTGTTAGCCTGAAAGAAAAACATTTCTCTCAAGAAGAAAATATACTGCTGGAGATGATCTGCTTTCCTGTCAAAGTTAATTAAATATGGAAAAAACTTACTCATCAGTATTAAATAACCTAGTATGTACTAAGATTCTTTTGAAGTATGCATATTCACTTTACATTACAGGTTGATTCATGACAGAATTTGGTCAAGAGGAATATTGATTTAGATTTTTAAAGTTAGTATTTTAAGTTGAAATCCATTGCTGGTAAACAGGTGGTTTAGGCACGTTGCCATTGCTTGATGTGAGGACAGAAATGATGATTGTACATCTGAAAGTTGAAGGGGGGGTCTTCTCAAATTTCTGTAACGTATGAAAACATGGGTTATCGATGCATCTGCAAATTAAGTATTTTACTGTGTTCTGTCATCCTGAGCTTGTAAATATCTAAGTCCATGTTAGAAGTTTCTGGATATCTTCTAAAACTAGTATTGTAGGGTTGTTCATGGTCTGATAAAATATTATTCATTTACATTTAGGATGACATTTCTTCAATTAAAAATACAGCTCAGGAAGTAAAACTCAACTTTTTCGTCTATTGCAAAATGGGTATAACTTCAAATGATAGAAACCTCAATCACTTTAAATCTTACAAAAATGCAGTAAGTTACATATGTATTGGGAAGGACAGAGAAAGTGGGATCTTGATCCTATGGGAGTTCTGTCATTGATTTCAGTAGACTGTTATAATGGTCAACCAAGGATTACAACTAAAAGTTCTTTGCAATAAATGAATTCACTTTTTGTATTAAAATATCACATATCACTTATTAAACACTACTAGAAATAAACAAAAATGGCTCCCTGAGACTAAAGCCCAGTGATGATTCATGTGCTCAGGATTACTTAACTTACCTTTGTAGTTACTAGTACAACACAGTGTCCATTGGCTAGGATACTGATTTTTTCAGAAAGGTTTTGTGTGTGTGTGTGTATAGCGAAATAGCAGAAGCCGATCAATGCATTGTTTTATTTATTGCTTTGAAATACTCATTTTATGTAGCTTGCATCGTCTAGTCTACTGAAGATTGGCCAGGAGACGGACAAAACTACTACAAGGAACAGAGAATCTGTTTACCTACTACTAGACATGGTAAGCTTTTGTCTATTTGTGTTACTAACTTAAGGAATAGGCTCCACAATGTGTCATTCAGCAAGGGAGTTTTGGGTGTCACATTGGGTGTTGCAGCTCATCAGCCAGTGGAAATAATTTTTTATGTCATTCTTCCTGGCATTCTAATGTTGGGAATTAATTTTTTTTCATTCCCCCAACACAAACACACACACACATTTTTATCCTTGTCCTTTGTTGCCTACAACATTGTATCACATTGTTCAGATCGTTTTAATTGTTCACTTAGTTCATGCGATACTAAAAGGAAATTTCACTTTAAAGAAGTACTGTTCAGAGTGGGGGGGGAAATCCTCTCTGCTAAGAGGTTCTCCTTGCAGTATTCTGTGTCTTTTGGAAGTGGCAGGAGTGCTATATGACTACAAGTATAGGAAAGCTGTATGACTAGCTTTGAGAAGCAGTGAGTTTATAGTAATGTGTTTCTCCCCGATGTCTAAACTTTGTATTATTACTTTTTGCTATGAAATATGCAAGTGGTGTTGTGGTGCAGACCAGAAGTATCTCCATGAAATAGATTAGCAGCAGCAGCCAGTAGAAGGTGTTCTGCAGAACCTTGTGTTTCTGGTATTTTTCAGATTGTGCAGGAGTCTCCGTTCCTGACAATGGATCTCTTGGAGTCTTGTTTCCCTTACGTCTTGCTGAGAAATGCATACCATGCTGTCTACAAACAAAGTGTCACATCCTCTGCCTAAGTATCTACTTACTGGAGATAAGACATAGCACGCATCTATGTGGCCTCAGTTTTATCTGTAAACTGTGGAGCTATTTTACTTTATGGCCTGATGAACAGTTTTGTGGATTATAAACTTTTTCCATAAAGTTGTATTTCTGATCAGTGGTTTCTTAATATGGTTGTACTACAATATAAGCTTGGTTGATTTTAGGTTGCACATTCATGGAAAATCTTTTTTCTCATTTCTTCCTTTTTTTTTTTTTTACTTTAGAGCATCAGTTATGTTTAAAAAATACTACTTCTGCTATATGTTTTTTGATATTGAACATGCAAAACAAAAATTGCTTGTTTATTTCCCAGAAGAAAAATGTATTTAGTGATTATTTTAGATAGTGTAGCTTTCATCTGTGTGTAAATTATTTCATATAGGGAGAGTTATAATCTTGTACCTATTGTTCTTATTGAAAACAAATATTGGATGTGCATTTCTGTGAAGTAATTACAGCATTTCTAGTTTTATTTTGAAACATTCACCAATCTACATACTGTGACACTATCTAACATTAAAAATGTTATAGGACTGCTTATCCTTCAGACAGCAAACCTCTCCCGATATTCTTAAACAACAGCAAGTGGTGTTGTTTGTATAAAGCATAGTGGAAATTTTTTTTAAACTAACTTCTGTGGTGCCCTGTTGGCATTAACACTACCATTGTACCCTGCTGTATAATAAACATTCTTACACATTTATCACATGTTGATAAAATGTTAGCCCTTAACCACTTTTTATATGTTTTAAATTTTTGAAATTCAAGTGTACCTTCCATAACATACAATAAACACTAGACTGTATTATCTGTAGGTGAATTATTTTTAATATAAATGTTATCCTAGTATTTTAAGCTTAAACTGTGCTGTTGTGCATTGATTTACATCTCACAGTTCATTAAATATCAATCCTTAGAGCTTTTATGTGAAGACTTCTTTTAATCCTTCACCTTTTGGCTTCTGCAATAGTGAATCTTGTAAAAAGTTGGAAGAAGAAATTAAAAACAAAGTAAAAAGTGTCAGTTTAGTGCCATTATCCTTTAAATCTTAATTTTACATAATAAAGCAAGAAAAGCATTTATATAGTACGTAGCGATGCCAGTTGTACCCATAGAAATAAGTGTATTGTTAAAGTATAAAACTTGAAATAATTATAAAACAGGAGAGTGTTGCTAAAACGGTAACATCAGCCATTACTGAGACAGATGTATAATAGGCCTTTTTTATCAGTCGTGCAAATTGGCATGCAGGATAGCATCAGCTCATTTAGCCTGAAAGCTGACCAGATGGTTGTGCTCTTTAATCCACAGCATATAAAAGCTATGTGTTTCTCAACAGGCTCTGGACATTGTATAGAGCCCCTGTTCTTGATGCAACTTATGTGCATGCTGGTAACTTTTCCTATTATGAAAGAGCTGCTCTGTGCTCAGTTACAATAGCTTCCTCTGTCCAGAGGAAAAAAGTACTGGAATAAAATTGTCCTAAGGAAGTAAGACAGTACATCTATATTTTTCCTAATTATGCATTTTATGTTATAACCATGGAACTGTTTTTAAATTGATAACGTAGTACCATAACGAATAAGTTTGTTCATAAAGAAGTTAGGTCGAATGCGAGAACTTAAGAGTTCTATTCTGTAATATTTATAATCTAATACGTTTAAATGTCTTGATTTTAATTAAGATTTTGATTGTAATGTAGCCTTTTGTGGAAAAATAATGCCTATTTTCAAGACTGACTCTTGAAAAACTCAAGTTTAAGAAATGACCTGTTTTGTGACTTTAATCTTTTTAGGTACAAAGCACTTGTACTCGGTTGTTTACCTCGGATCCCTGTCAGCTTTCCACTGTCTGAGGCGTTACTGAACTAGGCCTAGAAAATAGGTAATCTCTGACAAACGGATAACGAGTGCAGTATCTCTGCAAGAAGCTACTTCTGACGCAGTCAGATTAGATTTAGCCATGAACCTTTTAGACTCAGTAGTTTCTGTGGGAGCCCTTACATGATTGTGCTGTACTGTCCGGCACGCAAATGCCTGAGATGATGCCTTTTTAACTACCCTGCCTGCAAGAGCTCAGAGCAAGCTCAGAACCAAACCAAAGAACGGGAAAATTGGGGAAGAATTATGTGGACTCATCCACGTATCGGTTGGGCTTTGGAGGCTTTCTGGGTGGGGGTGGGAGGGTGTCCTTGCTTTGTTCTTGCTTGCTGTATTTCTATTATTTCTGGTTTCAGCTGAGCTACCACAAAGCTATCTAGGGTTCAGCCTGCTTGTGGAAGGCAGAGCACATCAAGCATAGTCCTCAAGGCAACCTGTGTCCATGCCCTACACAAACCGTAATAAGCCTGTCAAACCAAGTTTGTTGGGGAAGAAGGTAGAGAAGGAATTCTTCCTCTGGAGCTGGCAACACCATGTCCACAACTTAGTAAGTTCAACTGTTGACATTGTATATTGAGTCATCTCAGGTGGCCTTTTGTGCATTTCCAGATATGTTTGTAATTCCTGGAGCACGAAGCACAGATGACTGAGCTGGTCCCATATGCAGCCAGTTTGGATCAAGTGTCTAACTCACGGGGGAGGGCTCTGCCCCATGTGAGAAAGAGCATGGAAGAAGAATGTCCTGTTGCTGCCCAGAAAACTATTTTTATAATTTAAAAAGACGTGTCCATCAGGACAAAAGATTACCATTGAAAACAAGAGCTACTGTTAATCCTTTTTTGCTGTAGCAATTTGTTTTCTAGATAGGAAAAGGAATTGGTAACCAAACTTGACACTTGGAGTATACTAGTTTTGATGCACTGGAGAATGGCATTCTCCCCAGAAAATGTTGAAATGAGGCCGGTGATTTGAGGAAAGATATGAGCCTTCTTCAGCAGGTCATCATGGGCTTGTATGACTTCAGAGCTTACTCATTCCAGATTCAAGAATTCTCGACCATATGTAAATATGCCTTGCCTCTAAACTGTATTTTTGCCAAAAGTTTCCCTGGTCCTGGGATTCAGCACTGTGACTCATACTAAAGAGTGAGCTCTCGGTTACTTACCAGTAACTATTATAAATTCTGTAAGTTCGGGTATGTCTGAACTAATGCTGTAACATTTTTTTGGTGAACCGCTCCGTCAAGCTGAACCAAACTCAAAGCTAGGTTTATAGGTGTAGCCAGTTATCTTGTTGAATCAATAAAAGAGTTTTTTAGACATAGGTTTCAACTTGTTTTCATATTCAAATTCAAGCCTCTTTTAACTCCATAATACATTTTGGATACTATAGAAGTAATTTATTTTAGTTATAGTCACTGCTAAACTTGGCTGGTATGAATACAGGGAAACTGGTATGAATACATTTCAATCCTTGTGGCTAGCCCTGAAACACTGACACGGCTGGCTGTGCAAAGCAAGGTAATTTAAATGACAGTTACACACATTTGATTTGGTTTCATGGTTGAGGACCACTGTTTTCAGTGTTGTCAAATAACCAGTTTTCAAAATACTGAAGTTCTGCCTATTTTTTTCTTTAAGTGCAATTTTTTGAATCATTTTTATGATAAAGGTAAATCTTCCCCTGAAATGACAGAAGTTTTTTACTTGAATTGACCACTCCTTGTATGCTTTTGCTATTCGTCATGTTATAAAGTCTGTAAATATTTGTACTAACACATAACAAAATCAAAATGGCCCCCTGACCTGTGTCCAAAACCGTATCTAATTTGCTATTAGTCATGCTGTTTCTAGTACTACTAGGTCAAAACGACCTGCTCACTGGAGATAGCGTCAGTGTGTCTTACACAGTTCAGTAATAGCAAATGTTGGTATTAAAATCAGAATGAAAAGCGTATGTTGAGCTTAGCGTAAAGCAAGGGGATTTGAATAGTTTCTTGTGTAGACTTTCAGGCTATTGCCTTGTTCATGATAATAGTAATCAAAAAGTGCCTTCTCACAAATAATGAAGGTAAATAATAAAAAGATTATACTGACACCTGTGTGAGTACAGATGCAAGCTGCAAAGCTATTACAGCTGAATGTTTAAAACCCTGATGCTAGTAAATCCAGTTCATCGTCCATTAACAACATAATTTCCTATGTTGTTAGTACTCACTTCAGGTTGCGAGCGGAAGATGGGGAAGGCATTATCGCAGGTTACCTGCAAACTCTTCTGCCTTTGCCCTCCCTGCCCTTGTCACTAGCCTTTGAGTTTGGCTAAATTTGAGGTAAACTCGATGGGCAGCCAGTGCAGAGAACGGAAGACTTGCATTTGGCAAGAGCAGTATTATTTCTGAATACAAATTAAACGATAATCTTTTTAATAATAGAAAGGACACAATAGCAACAACAATGAAACCATTCCTTGCATAGGCACACAAAGGAAAGAGAAGTAAAACTAAGCATGCACTGTAAATTAATCTTATGCTAATTATGGTGATACAAAAGAGTGAAAAGAAAAGGGAGGTAAGAGGGGAGTTGAAAGTGGTGATCACAGAGTGCTCAGAGAAGTTGGGAAAGTCGTTGCTCAGTGACTCTGAGTCCAGTATGTAACTCTGAAGTCTTACTTGACACTTCATGGATTAAATCTAGATTGTATCTCTCAGACTTCAGAACTGCATTTAAAAATTTCAACTGAGGTGTCCTCTGTTTTCCACTCTGTACATGAAGCAAGCTTGTCCAGCTTTAGGATCATTTGTAAATAAAGGATGCTTGAAAGTGTAAAACTTCGAGGCATTTCAGTATGAGCATGTGTTTGCCAAGACCGAGCCAGCAGAACTGGATAGGAACATCTCTCTCATGCCTGTTACAGTGAAACGCTAAAGATGGTCTGTGCCATTTGGATTCAGTTCCATTTATGTCTTTAAAGTGGAAGATGTCAGGAATGATGTTCAGTGTTACAATGAGATCAGGTAAGTGAAAGATTTCATCTCGGCAGTTTATTACTTTGGATAACAAAGCACTTGAAAAAGCACTGCTGAAAAGCAGCTGAGAAAACGGGCTGAGCCTGTGACACTTGCTTTAGAGGTAACTTTATTAGGGAAATAATTGCACCACTATTTTCATAACGATTTTTGTTTGAATGCCAAGAAAATATGTCAACTTTTATCTAGTAAAAGCTCAGAGGGAAACCATAGCAACAAGACAGTAATAATGCATTTGAATTCTATCATATAATACTAACTGTTTGCTGGCTAAACCCGTGGTGGCACAGGCGCTGGTTGAAAGTGGTTACAATCATTTGCTAAGGGGTGTGTGGAATCAGAGTTCATTTGGTTTTAAACGTGTCTCTTCAGCTGGTGGAAATGAACACCATCCCGTGGATTTTGGTGGTCGAGCTGACACTTAGCATAGTTGCAGTAGGTATCCCATGCCTTTAAAGAAGGATCCTGGAGCATTTCAAACCAACATCACCGTAGAGCTTTTCAAAATCCTAGTTACTGGCAGAAGATCCAAGCAGCAAAAAAGAGAAGTTGTGCCTCAATATTGTAATTTTGCAAGTAGGTGATGGGGACGGAGAGCAGCAAGTAAGGACGCAGCCTCTGGCATAACGTTGACATGCCCAGACCTCAATTTCTAGGTCTATGTGCCGTTAAGCACTCGGTGACCCTAGTGTGAAGGGGGAGAATGAAATTAAAGCCAGTGATAACCACTGAGGACCGTTTTAAAACCACCATATACGCTGCTTGATTTAAGTGGGACGGGGCTGTGAGAGTGTGGGTAGTCTGCAAAAGCACTGGAGCTGAGATGCAAAGCAGATGAAACCCCTGCTGCCTTCTCCCTGAGGAAAGCTACCAATAAAAAATCCTGTCGTACTGGAAAACATCTCTTTCTAAACTTGTATTCTAATGATTCCAGCATGGTGACTGACAGCCCTGTGAACAGAGGACGGGCTCACTGGGTATTTAGTCCTTAGCGAGCAGGTAAAATACTCAACCTCTTCTAAGTCACAAAACCTTGATCAAGTTTATTCCTGTCCAGTTAGTATTTGTGTGTATGCTTGTGAGCTATACTGCTAAAAAAGGATTTGTGTTTCCAATTTTAGTGAGCAAGCCTGTGGCTTTGAGGAGAGGAAAAAAGCAGCATTGTTGTATGAACAATCTATAAATGTGCGGAGAAAAATAAAACACCAAAAACTAGCCTGAGAAAAGCTTGTTGGGAGGTTAGTTTTATGGATCTTGTGAAAGAAATGCTAGGGGAGGGATAGTGAAATGGCCACACTTAAAACCTATTAATATTAAAACCTATAAATATTTTCTGGAAAAATGCCACTAGCTTTTTCCCTTGGTATTAGTTGAGCTATGGAAGTTTGTTGAGTAGAGAAGTAAAGCAACTTTAAAACACTTAGTAATCAACACTGTCATCCCATTATTTCACCTTTTTTTCCTTTTTTTTTCCTCCAATTTTTTAGTTAAAAAAACATTCTTTATATCAGGGAGCTGGAGGAAGATAGACTTGTTAATAATTTCCTGGGCGTGATTTTTCTTCTGCCACCACCAAAGTATGTGTGGGATTAAGAACTATGATCTGAAAGTCCCAAAGTTCCCAAAATATCCCCCAAATCACTTTTTTTTGGGGGGGAAGAACTTTAGCATGGCCCAGTGCCTACTTTGAAGTGATTGTAAATCACCGGACATACTGAATGCTGTGGACTGCAGCAAAGGGCTAAAAGATCCGGTGAGCAAGGAAAGGGTTCTGCAGAAAAACAAGATTTTTCGAAGAGACTGGGCACTTGCTTTAGGCTAGGCTGTGGATTATGTTATTGGGTAATGGCTTCACACTTAAGTAACGTTGTGGTATTTGTGCTTATAGACCATCAGTTCTTCCTTAATTTTTGTGAATCTTTCTATACCTATTTTTTACCTTCATTACTATCTCTCACAAAAGTAAAAATAAAGTGGCAAAACATGAACACCCTCGCGAAGTCACAGCAGCGGCTGCAGCCTCAGCAACTGCCTGATTTAAAAGCTTTTCAGTAAGTCAGAACTGGGACAAGAAACTGAGTTGTGAAGTTAAAAATAGGCATCACAGAGCTACTCATCTGGAAAGCATCGTCGGCTGTGCATGCTTACTGCTGTAAGGGGTCTGATGGAGCAAGGGTGCAATCGAGGCGCACGCGTAAGGCAGCTGGGAATCTTAACCCGGTAGAGTTAAAAACGTCTGTGTGCGTGGGTTGACTTCTTAAAATGAAATTGCTTTTACAGGATTAGATGTCATAGATTTCGGCTTTCTAGAGCATCTGCTGTTTGTGTGGCTCGCAGGTGTGTTAGTAAATGCTCTCAGGAAAGGTGATGTTTCTTTTCCTAAACTTGCTGAGGTTCCCATACAGAGCCCTTTGTGATCCCACCAGTAATTGCTAAAAACATGAGTAAAACACACACGAACTGTGTTGGCTTCTATTTATAGGTAATACTTGATCCTAGGGCATGTCGAACCCAATCAGCTCCCACTGAAATCAGCGGTGAGTCTGAGTTTCAGCACCTGGCTATATTAGGCTGTTACTGTAAAACTCAGCTGTTTGTGCAGGGCTTATTTTTAGGCACGGGTGTGATTTTGGTACTTAATACTGCTGGGTGCTGCTAATAAATCTGGGTAAGCGGGAGCAGAGGCAGACTCGGGCTGTGCAACCGGAGAGGCTGTAAATCTGAAATAGTAAATTTATGGTTTAACAAAATTAAATTCTGAGTGGTTATGGCCTTTAAGCTAGGCATCTCAAGTTATTTCTGCAGGGGCCAGACTAGAAATGCTGCGTAATGTATATGGTATTAGAGAGCTTTGCAGGGTTTTTTGCCTTAAGCGCTCCATCTGGAGCCGATTATAACTCAGAGAGGGTTCAGTGGATTCTGTTGTGTCTCTAGTATGGCCCACAGTGGGAGGGAAGGATGTATTTTTCATTATCTGCATGGTCATCGTAATAAGGTATAGCAATTTGTCGCATTAGAATAACGAACTAAATGCATATTTAAATTGAACGTCTGTACATAATACTACCACAGAGGCTATCTAGCATTCATAAATACTTGAGCAATAGTTTAAGAAAAAAAAAAAAGAAAGAAAAATATGTATGCCAGGAAGTGAAGCAGAGGAGCATCTTCCCCGGTGTCCCCTCTGGTGCAGCAGCAGGTTTCTGCCACCGGAGCAAGAACTGTCTTCAGGACACTTAACTGTGTTTCAGTCAGTACAGTTAAGTGGCTGTAGATGGTTGTTCCTCATCTCTGCACTGGGGAATTGCTGTATTAACACAGACTGATGAGGAACGGTGGAATGGAATGAAAATGGAGCTACTTTGCTCTGAAACGCAGGCAAATGCTTTCCCAGTCTTAAGTCTGCAAGCCCAAGTGCTATCCAAGCCGACTGCTTTGGGTGTGTGATCAGCTCAGCTCCCTTTTGCCGTTTTCTTAGTATTTTCCACAATGTAAATTATTTTGCAAGTATTTAGACAAACATGGTAGTCTTGCAGCACTCGCAGTACTGTTACCTGAAGGGGCACCTTTGTGGAACTGGGGCCAAAATTTCTGTTCTTAATGCCTCTGAAAAATAGGCTCTTCTCACATTTCTTAGTTTTAAGTACCTGTCGGATGCTTTTGCCTTATTTTCCTATACTTTTAGTGATAAACTTGCATGACTGTGAAAACATTCAGATATCTTCATAGAAGCTCTTCAATGGAAACAGAGCTGTATGTATGGTGATACATCAGAAGTACTTCCGCTTTTCTGTATTGTGAAATGTGAAAACGTTCTGAATGTGATCACAGGCTTTAGGCTATTCATTTACAAAGAAAAGAGAATTACAGTGGACATGGTACTTAGATGATTTTAAAGATTTGGAACAATAAAAAGTTCTCCGATACTAATTTTTAATTTTGTGCAGTGGTCACGAATTTGAGCAGCTATAGAATATAGATAGAAAGCATTTATTGCCTCTGAATTGAAGATGTGCTCTCCCAAAGGAAAAGATGGAAGTTCCATCCGTTGCTTTACTCAAATGTGTACTTAATGCGTGTACAACCCGGGGATGAGGAAAGTTGTGGACGTCACAATTCCAGCTAAACAAGAAACGGGAGCATTTCTCTTTCCACTGGCATCTCTTGTGCTCAGATTTGCACAATATATCCACCACTATTGCACTTAAAATGAGCTGCGAGGATTGTGAGAGGAGGATTGCAAAGACACGTCAGGAGGTTCAGCTTTTTTGTCTTCTGCTCTAAGTCTCTTCAGCATGGCTGAGTGCTTTGAAAAGCAATAAATCGCTTGCAATAAACCTGGCTGTGCTTTTCTGCAGGAACAGCAATACAAGTTCCAATGTCCAGGTGGAAAATCAGCATTGCAGGTAGGAAACTTCAGTATCGAGAAGCTGTGAGGCCTGACATGGCCACAAAAATCTGCAAAAATCCCAAGCAGCAAACAAATTCACCCTGCAAAATGAGACTTACAGGGGAGGTGCATATGAGTGTATGTCTATGTCAATAGATTGAAAGCCTACGATAGGCAATATTAAACAGAATTGCTATTGGCATAATGTTGTCTTTCAAATGCATGTTAGTGGGGCTTTAAAGATAAAGCGGCATATTTTCCTAGCCATACTCTTAATTTTACCAGTAACATAGGATGCAAAACACTGGGTGAACAGGTTTTTTTGCTGGGACCTCAAGAAGACAGGTAATGTGAGCAAATATTAATACGAAAAAATTTACTCTAGGAGGCATGCAGACCCCGAGGGCACGGGATAGTTGTTGATGAACTCTCTCATAAAAACAGTCCCAAAAATTACAAGTCTGAAAGAGACTGCATTAAAAGAACCTTTTCTTCTTCCTTGCTACTTCCAAGTCATCTATGTAGAGGCTTGAAAGATTATTAAAATAAGTAAATAGTCCCCTGTGTTTTGTCTACCTGAAGGAACTGAAACAAGGCTGGAACAGGAAATGTACAATAAATCCCATTTTTATGACTCTCTAAGTCAATGGTTTTATGGTTTTAGTAACAGCCGTGTAAGAAGTATTTTAGGGGTTTGTTTTTGGTGAGTTTCTTCATCGTTTTTGGTTTGTGATTTTGTGTTTGTTTTTTTAAGGCAGTATATGTAAGCAAATTAAATTGTATGTAATCCTGAGATTGCTACAGAAAGGTTCAGGAAAGCAAAAACCTGTTCTGAAGAAGTATTTTTATCTCAGCCAGTTTTCTTCTTAGGAACAGCCTGAATAGATATGGTCATGCTTGCACTTTTTTTCGGTTGGAATGGGCAGGAGCAGACCATAAAACATAGTACCTCGTTTACAAACAGCAGCCCACGGGGCACTTGGGCAGCCTGAACCAGTAAGACGATGGGAAGCCCACCAAGCAGAGGATGGGCTTGCGTCTTCTCTGAACACTGCCGCAGGTTGCTGGTCTGAAGGGTCTGGCAGAACATGCAAACTGAAAGGGAAAAGGTGACTTATAATAATGTCACCTAGAGCTTGCAGCCTAATGCAAGCTGTTCCCTACAGTGCCAATGGGGTTTATGGTATCTAAAATATAAATGTGCCATGCAACATGGGCCCTTCATCATCAGGGTAGTTGTTAGACCAGGAAAAATGACACATCTGTTCCGCGTTTTTTTTCCTGATCTTTGCTTTAATTTTCCCTTTCTGAATTTCACCTCTTCCTTGTTCGTTTTAGACACGTACTCATTTCTCAACAGGTCGTAACAAACTATAGAGTTATATGCATCCACAATATCTACTTAATATCATTCCTCTCAGAAATGTAAATACAGATTTGTTGATCTGCTGAATACTGCCCCAAGCCAGAGAAGATGCTACCCGGTTTGAGCTGGGCTCTCGTCCTCCCTGTGTCTCCTCTGGCCTCTAAACACCCCCTGCCTCATAGAGGTAAGCTGCTGGGATGTATATATGGGGATGTTTTACATACCTAAAGGGAGACTATAGCACTTGAGGATAGAACTGATGCTAACAAATGCACTCGGGAGTGCCTTGGCTACAACCCGTTCGTCTTGGCCAAACCCCTGTGCATTTCTTACTGTTGCAAAGAAGGCTTCAAATTTCAATTTTATTTTTAATAAGGTAAAACTTCTATTCAGTCATTTAGTTCTTCCAGCTTAAACTTAAAATATATACATTCACCTATTTTAAGCCACGAAGTTTTGCTAATGTACAGTTCTAACAGCTGAGCGGGACGTCAGAGCATCTCAGAAAGCCAGCTCTTGCTTCTTAAGCTTGCTGCTGTTTATCTGACTCCCACGAGAGAAAAACAAGCCAGGGCAGGGGGGAATAGACACTGCGTAAGGAAAGAACCAACAAAGGAATAAATTAATGCCAGCCGTCTGGAAGCAGTTCCTTACTCAGCTTCCTTTTGGGGAAGTGTGCAGGAACAAAGCCCTCAATCCCTTTTCATGTTCTTTGCAGCTCTCATCATGCTGCTACATTTCTGCACCCAAATAAAGCCACTCTGCCATCCCCAGAGCTGGGAGGGTTATCCAGCCACCTCCCGCTGAAATTCACCCTCGTGGCACTGCGAGGCCACTGAGGTTTTGTTTGGGGTTTTTTTTAATGGGGTTATAGATGAGTAACTGAGGGCAGTTTGGCCTCAGGCTGCGTTTTGCACTGTTGTGGGTTACCGTGATTCTTGCGTGTAATAACAATAATAAACTTTTTCTGTAATTTTCGTATGAGCTACTCCAGGGGCAAATCCTCGCCTTAGGCCTCAGCCCCACTGAGGGCTTACTTATTCTAGGAAGTGACTTTGTGTGATACTATGGGCTTGTAATATTTTTCTTTAAATTTCTAGGTCTGTACCCTCAAAGCCCACCAGGAAACTCACGGGCAGGCAGTGCTGATGATCCCAGACCGCTGCCTGGGCACGCGTTTATTAAGAAATTCCTGATAGTCATACATGACACCGAGCTGATGTAATGATAATACAATAATTTGACTAACCCCTTTTGGAGTTGTACAAGATTAGGAATCCGATTATTGTCACCGCCCACCCCGAAAGGTTTAATGTTGCCCTTGTTGATGAAGCTGTAGAAAGAGATTTTGTTTTCTTCCTAAATCTTAAGAAGGTGGCAGGAGAGAAGGGGATGAAGTTCCCAGAGGCGGTGCGGTGGCACCCGAAGTAAAAGCTGTTTTCCTGCCGAACCTTCTTGATTGTATATGGGTGAAAATCTGTGCATCGTTTGTGCGGTCATCTGGAAAATGTGCACCCTCGGGGCCGTGTGGTACAAGCACAGACAGCCTGGGGAGGGGTGAGCAAATCTCATCACCTCTCCCGTCGCAGTCCTCCCTCTGCAAAATGGGGGTGGTGGTTTTGACCTCTTTTATACAGTATTTTGACACTGGTGGCAAATTCTAGATACCACAGCACTTACTTTGTTCAGCTAACATATGAACTCCACCTCCCTCATTTTAAGTACGTACATGTATTTTAGTTTCAATTAGCAGTTTCAGTGTTTTGCAGCAACTGCATGTGAAGGCAGAGAGCGGGTTGTTACTTTGCTCTCTTCCTCCAGCCATTTTATATTCCCTCTACCATAACCTCTCCCTGTGCAGGGCAAAGCGCTGTGACCATACTGTCATAGCACAAAACCACAGCTCTCCTTTTCCCTGTCTTTTTTCCTCCTTTACCAGCCTCCTCACCTGTTTAAAAAGGTGTTGAGACTGGCTGTAGTGCAAATGGGGCTGTCGCTTCTGTATAGCAGACCTCGGGGTATAGATATTCTGTAAAAATAACACTGTTTCAGGTCAGTAACCAGATTGCCTTTGCCAAGTTTCAGCCAGAGGTGAATTTTTGCCACCAGATGTAAGCTGATTTATACTGGAAATGCTGAGGGGTAATTAACACCGACAGCCCCGCCGGCCAGCAGCCCCCCATCCCGCTGGCAGCCGATCCCCGCCTGGGTGCTGGCACTGGCTGCCTCCCCCAGTGCAACAGCACGAGGGGCTTGCCAGCGGAGCAGGACGGTGGGCGATGCTCTCCAGCTAAATGCATAGGAGGTACTTTCACACCGACGCTGGAAGATTTAAAGCCAGATCTCATGGGATCGTATGGTAGTGCTTGTGAGTTTGTGGGGATGTCAGCATTTGCTGTACTGAGAAAGTATTTGCAGTATTTTTACTGTTTAAAAAAAAGTGTGAGGTCATCTCATGTAGATCATGACTTGGGGTTAAAAAATTAAACGTATTTAAGTGATAGGCTTATAGCACGCATAGGAATATTCAACACATCGATGCTTTTTCCTGCAAAGCGTAGAAAATTATTTTAAAGCTGTTCTGTATAATTATCAATTCTAAAACAGATTGGAGGTGATCTGAAAAATTATTCCCAGAAATAAAATACACAGGTTAGAAAATTTCATGCTGAAGGGGAAAAATAGGAACTAGAAGTCATTCATGTTGCTGGGGTTTTTTTTGCATCGCTCTGGCCCATCTCGCTCGACTCGGATATCCCGGGATGCACCACTCCCACATCCATCATCGCTGCCAGGTAAGGTCCCACAGAGAAAGCCAGCAGTGTATTCAGTTCCCAACCAACTGGGTAAGGGTTTTATTACACCGCATGCTTTTTAAACACGTATTTTACACTTCAAAAGGAAATTCAAGCCTCAGACTTTGCTATGACTTAATTTGAGGAGCTGAGAGGGTGAGTCAAACCAGATCTCTTTTCAATTCCCCCTGCAGATGAACAAGCTCCCCTTTGCTTACCCTCATCGCTATTTTGCAAACCTGGATGCAGGCTCAGGGGAACGACGGCTCCTGAGGCTGTCACACGTGCACACGTGTATGGACGTTTCTACTTGTCTCTGAGGCCCAAAGTTTCTTCTGGAAGTGCAGGGAACAATTCAGTCCTTGAAATTAGCACCTGACTGCAGATGTGGGCAAATAAAAGGACAAATGCTTGTGCGGAGATGCTGAAAACATGCACATGGTACCTCCACTCCACTGGCTTTATTACAACTCCCTGTTTGCTCGATGTGTGCCTTCACTGGAGCCAACAGGACTTTTGCAGCCGAGTTAAAGGGATCAAGGTTTCATCTGCAGTGATAAAGTTAAAAAATGCAAAAAAGCCCTTCCAGGCTTAGGACCTGCATTTCTTAGTCTGTATCCATGGTTGCCTTCATAACCCATCCAGATTTTTGCTCTGGTTTCCAAGCACTGGCTTCTGTATCTACTCACGGGTTTGATTTAATGGCAGAAACTGAAATAATAAACTTGCTAATACCACAGTAAACCTAAACCAAACACATGGTCGAGCAGTTGCTCGATACCTTTATAACTTGGAAGAATTTTTTCAGTTAATAAATGATAGTTTGTTTATATCAAGGCTCTTCTTTCAGATCACTTAGGACACCCTTTGTTGTACCATTGCTCTGCAAGCTACTTAAACATCACTATATGGCCTTTTTGTTCTTTTTTTTAACCTTGTGGAAAGCCCAGCTGAATTAATCCATCTCTTTTTTTAAGCCTCTCAACATTCTTACAGCCTCTCCTCTAAAAATGGTCACCCATCAGCGTTTCAAGGTGACTTCTAACGTGCGCTCTTTCTCCATGCGCGCCTCCTTCTCCAGCTATCACACCACGCGCAGCAGCGCACGTAAAAACAGGCTTTCCCCAAGAATACGTGAATCACTAATCTCCGGGAGACTGAGCTGAAATTAACGCCTTTGTGCCTGTATTCACAGCAATGCTTTTAATTTCCTCCCGAAGCGAACGTTCGCCTTTCCCAGAGGGCGGAAAGACTGACTTTCTTTAATTCCTTCTTTCTTTCTTGTTTTTTTACATGAAAAGAGAACCCTTTCCTTTTCCTACC
>NW_008795441.1:809978-856665 GCF_000699145.1 Aptenodytes forsteri
GCCGGGGCCGCTCCGCGCCGCCTGCCCGCCCGGCCGGACAATGGGCGCCGGCGAGCGGGGAGGGGAGCCCGCCCCGAGCAGCCCTGCCTTTTCTCCGCTCTTTCTGACTTTTCTCCAAGCCTCTTTTCTTACTCTCCGCTTTTTTCATCTCTTCTCTCCGCCTTTATCAGCCGCATCGTTGCTGGAAAAGTTTCGCTGTTGGGAAAGAGGGTGCGTGACAAATGACAGCCCTGCCGTCGCGCTGGGAAACGCTTAAAGGTGTGGGAGCGACAGCCCTCGTTTCATGTAAACGGGAAATGTTTCGATGCCCCGCTTTGGTATTCAGTGGCGGCGGTTGCCTGTTAAGAAGGCAGAGCCACCCAGGAGAGAGGTGCTCGCGCTTGTCCCCAGGCTGCCAGTTCCTGCAGCGCCTCTCCTTGCTCATCCCCAGCCGCTCACTCTCCCCAAAGCAGGCTGCTCCCCTCCCACCAAGGCCATCGCACCCTGGGCACTGCCAGTGGATTTTGGGGCAAGAGCCGTGCCCAGAGGAGCCCCGGGCAGGACCTGGGAGGCTGCGGTCTCCCCAGCCTCCTCCCGTGCCAGCACTGGCACATGCGCAGCTGAAGGGGAGAAAACAGCCTCATCCCTCTGGTTGGTATTGAATGCCCGGTTACTGCACAGGTCCCCCGTCGGGTCCCTGGGCTCACGAAGGGTCAGGAGAGGAGCACAGCAAAGGTGCAGCCCTCCACTACGTTTCATTCCCGGCATCCCCGAGCGAGCCGAAGGCTGCTTCCAGCACTGAAGCAGCTCCAGCACAGCTCTGATGGTACCTGACCCCCACGGCCTCTGAGGGGCCATTGGAGCCCCTTGGCTTTCTTGCTGCATCCTGTTTTACCGGCTGTGCTCGCTGTGGTCCCACAAGACAGCTGGCACTAGGTGTCCGGCTCCTGTCCGGGAGTACCAAGGAGGCAGGAGCATCTCCAGGCGGTCGGGTGAAGTTTGGCCACCACGATGCTGCAAACCTGCTGTTGCTCAGGGACCCTGCTCTGTTAGGGGTATGCTTCCATCATGGCTGCCTTTGGGCTGGAAGAGTTAGCAGGGCACAGCTCCAGCATGGCAAGATGAGCACCAAAGAAATACTAAATTGAAGGAGCTGTTGAATAGGAAATTAAAGCAAGCCAGTGGGTGGTTGTCACGAGTGAGGTTTGACCTTTACAAAATGGCCACAGTTCCTGTCTCACTTGAGGAAAGCATTTGTTGGTGGTGGAACCAAGCTACGTTTCCTTGCTGCAAAGTTGCAGTGTTGATGGGTCTGCCAGACCTCTCCATCACAGGAGCGGGAGAGCAGAGCTGGGGCAGGGGAGCAGCTAAGAGGGGTTGGAGGGTGAGGCAGGGCAGCCCCATGGGCTCGTTGTGCTGCCGTCTGGCTCCTTCGATGCCTGCAGCTGCAATGCCGGGTTGTGGGAGCTCGCTGACGGGCAGCGGATCCCACCTCTCCATCCTCCCCCAGCAGTGTCCTGTGAATGAAAGGGGGTTTTTTTTCATGCTGTGCTCAGCACAGTATTTGACTGTGCTTCTGTCCTGTTACCAAATGCTTTATGTATCCTACTGCCAGCAATGCCAAACACTGTAATTCCTGTTTTCCTCTCCTAACGAAATTTCATGCTTCGGTTATCTGACTGTGCTCCCTGGCTCAGCCTTCCCAGGTGGGCTGCTTTCTCCCCTCCTCCCCATTTATTTGTAGGCCAGACTAACCCCGCTCCTTCTCTGACTCCATTGAGTTATCCTCTTCACCTCTTGAAATCTCAACTCAATGACCATACCTTGATACCTCCGGTTGTTACTACTGTTTCTCTCTAACCCTTCTAATCGCTGCCCTCTCGCTTTTCCATCCTTCCTCTCCCCTGCAGTTGTCCCCAGCCCATGAACCCAACCGTCTATTTTTGCCTGCAGCTCCCTCGCTGCTGCTGCTGCTCTCTGGGGGCTGCAGACCTGCTGGGATGGTTTGGGGAAGTGCGGTTTTGAACACCAAGCGCCTTTCTCCGCAGTGTTGAGGTGCTTTCAAAACCGCCTTAAAAATGGCTCCAGACAGAGCGAGGCTTGGCAGGTCTGCAGCAATTTGAAAGCAATCGCATTCAAATCTGGAGGGAGGAAGTTTGGCTAAAATTGCCCCCGAGTTACCTATTTCTGAGGACCTCAGCAGTACAATAACCTCTTTGAGGGATTCCAGGGCCGGATCCATGAAAACTTTCTTTCAGTGAATGAGAACCTGATGACATTCTCATTTCTGGGCTGAAAATTTTGAACTGATGCATTATGCACCAGACTGAAAGAATCCTTCTTGAGGGAATAAAACTGCTCCTTTAGAAAACAGAGTGAAGGATTCCTGTTCTAGGAAGAGGTAAGGTGAACACTTCCAAATTCAATTCTCCAAATAAATGATTGCAGCCAAGTAGAAGACACGAATAACCAACTGCCTAATATTCTGCGTGCAGAATACTTGCTCTTATTTTATCTCCTAAGCGCTCCTGCACCTTGTGCTGTCTGTAAATCTAATCGAGCAGGCAGAAATATAAATCCATGTTTTCATGGGCTTCTGTTGTAGAAGAGGGTTTTTTTAATTCTTCAGAAGTGAAATCTTGATTTTTCTTTCATTTTTTGCTACCTGCAAAGTAACAGGATTCTACTGTTTCCTTTCCTCTTGAGGTCTCTGCATTATTACTGGTGAGGGTTAATGCATTTGTCTAGTCCCTTCTGTAAGGTAGCAGCCTGAAGGATGACATGGTCAGATGTTTGTCCTTATCAGAGCAGGAACAAGGTTTGGAAAGCCTGATTTCCATTCCTTTTCCAATATTAGACCGTGCATCTTTCTTATGATCACATGGTTCAGCTGGGTGCAAGGGCTCTTCTGACCCTCAGGACACACTTTCTTCAGGGTGAGTCACCTGCAAGAGGCTGCAGCGGGTTAACATCATGCTGGATCAGTTATCGTCTGCTCTTCTACAGCTGGGAAGAGCTTGTATAGGTGCTCGCAAAAATTCCCTGTCACCGTTAAAGTAATTGGCCTTGACTCTCATTTCAGTGATGCCAAGTTGAAGATCATTTGAAGTTCACTTGACTTTTTTTCTTTGGCTGACGTTGCAGTAAAAGATGAGAAAGTCCTCTCCGATGAGTTGTATTCCCCATGCCTAGTAGACTGTGGCTGTTGCAAAATGTGGAGAAACTGTGGTTAGTAAAAGCTGTGGCAAATCCTGGTAAGAAGTTAACTTTCGGTTATTGAGGCACAGGTTATGAGTCCTCCACAAACATCTTCTAGGACCTCTTTCCACGTGCAGCCCAGGTGGTAAGGAAGATCTAGAGGCTTCCTCTTTGCAGGAATGAGGGAGGTATTTGTGTCATTCTCCTGATGTTCTTCAGGGCTGCTGACACGTTGAAAGGATGAAATAGCCGCTGCTATGTCTGTGATGGGGAAGGCTTGTAAGAACATTAGAACTGCCTTGTTTAGGGCTCAGTTAGAGGAAAAGTTCTGCAGACCCCCTGGGCTTGTGCTGGTCTCCAAAACCTGGGTGTGAGCTGCTGTACCACACTGCTGATTTGGAGGTCTGAGGTTCCTCGGGTTACAGGGACCACCTTCAAACAAGCGTCCTGTGGGAAACCTGTCTTTCTTGATTTTTCATTATCTTTGGGAAACACCTGGGTTCCTTTGCACCCAGGCAGCAGAGGGACGCTCCGGGCATGGCGTGGGTGTTCTAGAGGCAGGTGTGACGCCGAATATTTTGGCTTTTTGTGGAAAATCTGACAAATCACAGTCCAGAATGGAGGATGAGAAAGCCTCTTGACAATACGTTAACATCCCAGATGTGAGGTTAGTGCATGCTAATGTCTGATGTATGGCTTTTATCCCTCATCCCTGTCCTTTGCTTTTTGGAGATGAAAGCGGTTTTGCTCACAGATAATCGATACAGGCTCTCTTGTGTATGCAGGAGGTCCCATTCACATGCTCCATATATTTTGGTCTCCTTGTGCTGGGCGCGTATGCTGACTCTGCCTCACATTTATCAGGTTATCGGCTTCCTTCATTCAGGGTCCTATCAAATCTTCTTTAGTCTGTGAAGCAGCAAGAAGTGCAGATAGACAAAAAGCATCTTGAATCTAAAATTTCAATAGCGGGACCTGTCTTTAATTTTACACGTAATAAATGACCAGCCTTACCACAGTCATTGTTGGTGTTGGGATGCTGACTCAGAAAAGCACTTCAGTGCATGTGCTTGGCTGCTACTGTCTAGCAGAGTATTTATGTCTCAACTGACATGTTTATTCCTGTTTTGAAGAGGGAACTGGCAATAAAAGGAGAGCGGTATGATGGGTACCATGTGTATCGGAGGACAGATCCGTCAGTTGGATTTCTGTCTCATCGTATCTTAGTTAGATAGAAAAATAGCTTGAAGGCATGTTGGGTTGTTAATGAGATGTTGGAGAAAAGGGAAGCATCATCACAAGGTATCAACCACGTGTAATTAATGTCCGAACCATTTTCGGTGATTATCATAAGATGGCTGAGGAGAACTCTGAATCTCTTAAAAAAAAACCCCACCTCTTAAACATTAAAGAAAATAAAAGGTTATTCAAGTGACGGAAACGTATTTTCTTAAATCTTATATGAACCCATGATTTCTCCGTGTAGGCCAAGTCCTCCGTACCTCCCTGTCTGCCTAGATGAATTCATAGTAATCCAGCATGTGAATTTGGCATTGTATGCTTAAAAGATCAGTGAAAGAGCCATTTCCCATGCTTGTTTTTCATATGTTATTAACTTCATTTCCAAAACAGTGGTTTCCAAACTCCAGATCAAATTTGCTCTCACTCAGACTTTGCATAGCTCTACTTAGAGTAGCTGAAATGCACAGCGGTGTTAGGAGAGTGTTTCGGACTGTGCTGAGGACGAGCAGTCATGCCCAGGCTGGCATTTTAAAGTTGAGATTTGTTTTAGGTGTTTGCTCACAAGTTGGAAGCAGCCTCATTTCTCAGTTAAAAACCAAAATCATTACAAGCTTCAAGCCTTAAAGAAAACAGGAGAAGTAAGAGTATTTAAACCTTATTAATGATGATACCATTGATGGTGTCGTGCTATCACTTCAGTTTGTCTGCCTTTGTAGGCTGAGTCCCCTAGAATGGCTTTTACAGTCTAAGCATCAAGCCAAGACCTAGGCCTTTAAATGTCATCAAAACCCAGCAGATTTCGTTATGTGGAATAATTCATTATGTGGAGCAGCCGTGTTGTCATGTTGCAGGCTGCTCTGCGACTTGGAGTTCAAGTGATCTGTATCAAATTTTAACGAGGATCAATTTTCCTATTACTTTGCTTTGCTATGTGTGTTTTTGCAATCAGATTAGCAAAGATCCTCTCTGTATTAAGACCCGAAGTAGTTTACAAAGTCTGAATTCATGCATATTTGAAGTTTTCTTATTCAATGGGGCTCACAGATGTCTCCATCTGAAGAAAGTGCCCCAGCAGCAACTGCTCCCTGTGGTTTTGTTCTTTGGAGGAGGGTGCCTGGATGGCTTCAGTAGTAGCTGGGCCATGTTCTTCAATTGCAGTGACAATCAGGATCGTGCTACTTTTGGCTCTTTTTCTGCCTTTTTTTTTTTTTTTTATTTTAAACTGTGATATAAGTAAGTAAGATATTTGCTTAAAACTAAGTTTTACCAACTTGATTCCTTTTCCCAAACCTCTCATCCAGCCAGGCGTTGTTATTTTGTACACTTACTACGCAAGTGGCTTTTATTCTGCTCTCCTTGTTAGTGGTTTGCTCTTTTTATATAGCATCCCTCTGAAAAGCGATTAATTAAAATGGCTTATTGGAAAAATCAGTCTGGATTTTTTCCCTTGCTCTTAAACAAAAATTAGTAGGAAGCCTTTGGATTGGAGCTCTGGATAATATTTCCTCTTTGGCAATCCTGCTAATCATTGCTGACAGATATTTCTTTCAAAAAGATTGTTTTGCATAGACAAAACTTGGCAGAGAGGTCACCTCAGAAGAGAAGTGGAACAATAGGAAGTCAGTTGCTTATTTTTTAAAAACAGCCCTTTTTTTTTTTTTCTTCTGTCTGCATTACGGCTGGAGGTCTAAGCAGTGTGCATCTCCTGATGGAGAGAGGTCTCTGCCCGTTAGACTGCTGGGGTCAGGGGATGGGATTTCGTCGTTGCTCACACCCACCTAAGATCTTGCAAGTGGCTGGTGGCAGGGCTGGCCCAGACCCTTTTTCCTATGGCTTCCCCGGTAGATGAGGAAGGGACCAGGTGGTATGAGCTTTACCGGGGGAAGGATCACGTAAATGTGAAGCCTTTCCCGAGATGTGTTGTACAGTTGTGGAGGTCTCCGGTCCCCTCCGCAAGCCCATGCTACATGCCCATCAGTAGAAACTGCTCATCCCTAAATAAGCGTGAGTGCACCGGGAAAGATAAGCATCAAGGCAAGGTCAATACTTGCCTGGCCCAAGCCCTTGCACGTAGGGAAATGAATCATGAAGTGATGTATTGGTACCTGTTTACGCCTCCTTTGCTCATTGACAGACACCGTGCTCTGACCACAATTGCAGAGCACAACACGCTGCGCACCACAGCCTTCACGCAGAAGAAACGGGAGCCGTTTCCATTAATAGCTGCTCTGCACACGTCTCAATTACAATTCTTGCAGAGCCAGCTGCTTTGTCAGATACCCGCAACCACTGGTATGGGGTAGGATAAGTGACCTGGTGAATGAATGCAGAATTAGGAAATGGGTTGAGGTTGTGGTGCGTTGTAATTTGGTAAAAATAAAATAAGTTGTGTACTTGGGAGTGGAAGGGAACATCTGGTGGAAAGCAGTTTGGTTCAGTGTTTGTTTGCAGGACCAGGTTTATATTGGGCATATTGAGCGTTTACCAGCCCCCCTTGCATCGGTGTAAGTTTGAAGGACAGTTCTTCGGCCGATACACATGAGCATCGTACCCCCGAGTGGGGTCAGGGAAGGCTGCGAACCCCTTACCGGGCTCTGATTTATGCTTAGTTGTCATTCCAGAGTGAATTGGACTTGGTTTGCTCAAACACCATGAAGTCATGACTGCTTGCATCAGCCCTTGGTTTAGGAAGGGAGAGTGCACTTCAGGGCTTCTTTTTCTTTCCCTGTTCCCTCCATGGATGTGAAGATGATGACCATTCAACCTGGTATTTCCCTTGCCTCCTCTGCTGATGAAAAGTTTTTCTGCCCCCAGTAACAATTTTATTGGCATAGGGAACATGCTTTGGAAGTGTGAACGAACCATCCCTTCGGTCATGACTGAAGTACCTGTTTTGACGGGAATTGTAGCTTGCTGTGCCACATGAAGCACCAAAGAGTTGCCTTGGACATGTGCAAAGCCAGCCAGCCTTGACGGCAACTTGAGAAGTTGGCCAAGGCAACTGAACAGGAGGGGCAGCGAATCTGGAGAGCTTTCTTTGCTGGCGTCTTGAATGCCCAGAGGGTGGTGAAACATCTCAGGCCGGCCTTAGGCACATGGAGAGGCAGAGCCACCTCTCCATGGTTGGTGGCTGGGAGGTTTTGCAGATGGCAGCAGATGGGAGGATTATCAGGCTATAGACCTGAGCGCTCCCTATGCTGTTACCATGTCAGAAGGAATTGCAGGTTTAAAGCGAAGCATTGGCTAAATGAACAAGACAACAGAGGGTTGGCCGAGGAGAGGAAGAATGAGAAGAAATGTGGTCATCCTTCTACTTAACCATTTACAAGAGCCAGACCATTTTAACTCCTCTTTCATCCTGTCCTGAATACAAGAAAGCACTTGATAAAACATAAAATGCATTTGAATTTGATGAAGATGTCTTTTTTTTTTTTTCTTTTTTGCCATATACTATTGGTAGGGGTCACAATCTTTAATTATCACCTGATAACAACAGCTTTTTTGAAATTTGAGGTAGCTCAAGTGAATAATGAAAATAAAACACGTAAGCAAGAATTAGCCTGGGTAGTTTGACTTGTTACAAGGCAGCATGGAGAAGCCTTAGAGCTGCTGTGGGAGTACGTGATAACCGAAGACCAAATTGGCTCCATGAAAATGTTGGGTTTGTTCTACAAGCTAAGATCCTGCAGTAGTTTGGAACTTACTTTGGAAGAAAATGGGAGTGATTTTTACTAGCAACAGGATATTGGATGTAAAAGGGCATCTATTCAATCTGTTCTATTCTGTGCTATTTTCTATACCCTTTGCTCTTTATATTGGTAGCAATAATTACTCCGGAAGTCTCATTTTTTTGAAGTTAATTATTATGTTAGTAAGGGAATTAGCTGTTTTTCAGATTTACTCTTGCCCTGACTGTCATTTAGCCATATCCCCATTTAGGTAAAGGAAGTTCATGTTGCTGTGAGAAATATAAGTATGTATTAAGGTGGAGATTTTTTTTTAAAAAGGGTGGCCAAATTAAAAGAATAACTAAGTAATATTAGATCTCTTGTAAACAGGTGTTTTAAATACATATTTACAGAGCTTGTGATTAAATAATGGCCCCAGCCCTTAAAATTTAGTCCACAGATCTAAACCCTTCCCTATACCGAATATCATTAGTGTCCTTGGGCTGTATTACAGCCAGATCCTTACAGCTTCAGCTGCAGGAGAGGAGCTTTTGTTACATTGTCTTGTATTCAGTTGTTTTATATTGTGAGAGCAGTGTTGTGCCCATGATAATGTAAAGATATAAGAAAGATAATGTTTGTATGATACCAGCTTCCAGAGTTGAAAAAGCTGTGTAAACGTTTGGGCATCCAAACTTAAAGAAGGGCTTTTTATTTGAAATCTCATTTGTTTTTCCATTTTATGTGTCATTCTAGTAAAGTATACTGCCTCTCTCCCGAGTCTTGTTTCTCCTGCATTTATTTTTTCCTTAACTTGTACAACATTATATGCATTAACATACTTGTTTTTCATGATTATATATGTATAAATCCATTAAATGGTGTGATTTAATAAACAATAGGTTTGAAATGATGCATTTTACTAATGTGGGACACATTCCACTTATGAATGTGTCTAAAAGCATTTCTTTGGGCATAGTGCCTTTTTTTCCTTCTGTTCCTTATCTGTCCTTCAAAATAATCAGTATGTTTTTAAACTGAGAGGAAGGGGAAGGTCTGAAACGTTTGTTTTGGCATTTGCTTCAATGATATGATTGTGGTTGGTTGGTTTGATTTCCTCAGTAACCAAAAAAACAAACCAGAAGTAATTTCTCCTTCATCATCTAATTAAATGCAAACAGTACGTGTACTTTTTGTAGATGCTCATAAGTTCATGCCATAAATTTCCATCTTCATCCTAAACCTGCCAGCCTATGCACCAGTAGAAATGGGATATTTAATCTGCTTCAGCATTTAACGTGATGTGCCAGATTTGGGTGAAGTCAGATAAGAAATCATGTCAACTTTTAACAGGTTGGCCTGTAGAACATTACAGTCTGTTAGTTTATTAAGTTACTAAGTCTGAATATACTAAATGTTAGAGAAAACAGTGTAATGTTGGGTGTATTGAATTAATCCAATATTAAAAATACTAACATTTCTTCACATATTTTACAAATCCGTGCCAGATTTCCCTATGGATTCTAATAATGGCAACTGTAGAGGCGCCAGCATCGGTGAGTACACTTTTATAAAACTGTATAATAAGCTGTAGTCTTTCAAATCCTTTTAATACTTAAGTAAGAGGGGTACTAAGTGGTGTTTAAATACTCTGTCTTGTCTTGGAATCCTGTAGATTGTGCTTTTGTATCCTGTGGGCAGGTGGGATTTGGGGCTGGTCAGCCTGTGGACCTCTCAGCAGGCAACTCAGTTAACTCTTTAGCGCATCTTTTAGCGCTCTTCTCTTCTGCTTTTGTCGGGGCAAAATTTCCATCAAATCAAACGGGCTGTGCTGATTTCATTAAAAGTTTTGTCTTGAACTGTGAGAATGATCATTAAATGGATTTTCACTGGGGAAAACCAGTGAAGATAATGGTTCGTTCTGACTTCAAAGTTTGCAAATTAAATTCTGACCTCTTTGTAGATAATGGCAAAACTCGTGTTAACCTGAGGTGATTGAGGCTGAGACCTTCTGAGACTGGTTTTATTCCAGCAGGTCCGCTGTCGCTTTTATTTTTGGTTTGGTTTGGTTTTGCTGGAACTGAGTAAACCCCCTTGAGTGTTATCACTAGTCATAGGCAATGCAAAGAAGTAAAGCTCAGATTGGTAGCTAATAGGTTACAGAAATGTGAGTTTGTTGCTCAAGCAAGCCAATGACTATAGGTTTCCTTGAATTTTATTACCATTCCTTCAGAAGTTTTCCTCGTAGGCCTTTGTCAAAAAGATGACACTTGGAAACCTAGTGTTGGCCATCGTGTCTTTCCTTCTCCAGAGGTGTTGGCCAGCTACAGCACACGCTGATGCTCAGTTTATTATATAAACGCCTAAGTATGGTTGTGGAGCATAAAATTAGATACCAAGTTTTGATAACTTCAGCTTTAATCTCTGTGACCTAATTGTAAAAAGGTATTGGTAATGCCCAGCTTATAATGCAGTTTTAAATATGATCAGTAGGTCCCAATGTGAAAGTAGTTATGTAGGTGCAAAATGTTATTTAAATCACAGTGCACATCCTTCAGAAAGCCAGCTACAATTAGAAAAACCTGACAAAGGTAAGCCCCTTGGCAAGCTTCACTTTAAATTGCCTTGAGCGCATCTGAAAGACTTTCTAAAGATTTTTATGGCTAATATTAGTATCTTTTTAGTTTTAAGCCATTTTCAATTGCGTGGCATTGAGAAATTGTGGATTTCATGCTCTACAGTGACTGGATAAAGAACATACAAGCTACACTTTGAGTATGAAAGTAAAGCTGGATACCTTCAACATCACCTTATATCAAAAATATTAAACATATCTTTAGCACTGCCTGTCCTCCAGGATGCAGGCTGCATGTAATACCAGTAAGCAACCCTGCAGTGGAAGAGAAAAGAGTAAGATTCAGTTATACTGTTGCTGTCATGATGCTTTTCAACTAGCAAAAGCAATATGAGACCTAAAAAAATCCCATCCAAAAAATAGGGTGAAGATGCGCAGAAAAAGAGCTGATGAAAAGAAAGGGTAATATTTTTATCACTGCTTTTTGCTGTAGAAACACAATATCTGGTTCAGTGCACTACACCTGTTTCAGTGGACAAACACAGTTCAGCCACCTGAAAGGCTGTGTTTCATAATTGTTTTATTTGTATGTTCAGTAAAGTAAATTTGTAATTTTGCCATTGTAAATAGAATTTTTTTTCTGCAAGTAACAACCTGATGTGTTTTAAAAAATCCTGGACTCAGATCTATGGTTTCTGGAGCACATTGCATGTGCTGCTGTGTACGGTTGCAGTGAGCAGTACTCGTGTATTACCCCTCTTCGAGGCACCTTTTATGCCTGGCAGTGTCCACTGGCAAAACCTTCCCTCTGAATCTGCAAGGGGTTTTTTTGGGGGGGAGCTTTTTTGCCTCTTTTGGCAGTAAACTACATTGTTGTCTGCTTCATCAGATGCTTTTCAAGTCCCTTAGAAGTTTTTCCAGAGTTTTTTTTATCCTTAATTTATCAGGGAAGCATTTGCCAGGTTTTAGTGCTTGTACTGATCACTATTACAGCCAGGTTTTAGATTGTGCATGCATGTATATTTAAGATGGCACATTTCTTGGTAGCGATCCACGCAGAAAACCCTTTTTCCATGTAGTCCATTTGTTTTGGCATTTATAGGAAGAAGTTTTCAAAGGTCTAGATGTTGAGCTTTTGTTAGTCCTATGTTGACTTGTATTAAAAAAGAATATTTAATGGCAGAGTTAACTGACATCTCAGTCAAAACTGGTGTAAGCCTCTGCTGCCTGTCTCAGTGCTTGGGATATAACGTTGTTGTGGTCCCAGAGCTCTTCCGATAATTCTGGCAGCTTCAGAGGAGACTATCATGTAAGATGGGACTTACCCTCAGCATCACGAGATGCAGTACATTTTTATAGCCATCTTTTGTGAGTGTTCCCACTCCCTGGGGACAGCTCAACTTTGCAAGAAACATGCATCGATCAAATATGTGCTTCCTTTGAAAGTCACTGTAGCAGGAGTTGGGAGAGGGGAGGTAGTAGCTCTGTGACTGACTTTATAGCTGACCTTGGCAAGTGACTCTGTGTTAGTTTCCGTATCTCTAAAGAGTAATTAGAAATAATGCAGCATTTTGTAAAGTTCTTTGAAATGTAAATTTGAAAAGCAGTAGGGCAACTAGGAGATACCTGTCATTAAGAACATGGGCAGGTCTATAATTTGTTTCTAGAACAAGACTAATAAAATATATTCCTCAAATTAATAAAATAAAATAATCCAATACCGTCTTAAAATTGAGGGAAATGTGAGGCTATGTATTCCTGTCTTGTAATTTAGACTATTTTATTCTACATGTGCCACAGAGCAAAGTGCTGTAGAGCAGGAGAACATTAAAGTGTACGACTTGTTGGACGTGAACGCTGAGATGCCTGCGTGAGTGTGGGTCGTAGGAGCACATCTTCTATGGCCTGTTTCGAGGCAGCTTATAAAATGGGCCATAATTTGGCCTAAAGTATGCATGAGCTCCCACAGGCAGAAGGGAAGCCAAAAATCACTTCCCTTCTCTGCCTTTATTATTTTAACACAGTCTCATACAAAAGCTGAAGTCTGTAGGATTCTATATATAGATTCCTGAGGATGTGTTTAAAATTCAAGGAAACAATATCCTCTTCTTTTGGAAATGTTCTCCTTTTTCCTGTATTTTTTTTGTATTTTCAACTACAAAAATTCTTTCAATACAAAGTAAATGAAGATTTGAGAAGTCCATAACCATATGATGCCATCTCTTTTTTTTTTAAATGCAGAAATCTTACATAGCAAATAAAAGTTCTTTTTCAAACTTTTCACATTGGATTTAACTAAGTCACTAGCTATATGCATTGTTATTTTAGAACAATGGTGTATAGAAATAGGCTGTATTAAGTCTACTTCCACTTAAATGCCAAGTCAAATGTCAAAATAGGTGACCACATATACGTAATACTGGGACCTGCTGTTTGCAGTGGGCGCAGCGGTGGGCTTGGAGGCACAGATAGCAGTCAACTGGGCTTGACCATGCGACTCCACCAAACTCCACTTACACACTAGCTTGAATTAAGTAAATATTTGCATTAGAACAACCAGCCGTGAAATATCAGTGGTGTTAATGAACACATGGGTCTGGAGCTTCAGCCCCAGCACTCCCTGGGCACTGAAGAAAGCGTTTTTACCTCTGTTGTGGTTCCCAGCTGCCTGGAAGCTGCACCACTGGAAATGCTGCTCTGACAGTGCTCATTTGTATTGTCTTTTGAAGGCCATCCTTGCCACCATAGGGCCTAATAATTTCCCTATGTTAATTAAACGTGAAGTTCTGGGTCGTAATTTTATACAGCAAACCCAGACAGCAGGGTGGCTCTGTGGCCTGTGTTTGTTATTACCTGTGTCTGAATTCCACATGTGTGGCATGGGCTTAAATTATACTCGGGTCTGATGATCCACAGTGTAGATTTATCAGAAGGGTTGGTGGTAGCCTTTCCAGGCAACTCCACTAGCCGTATGTTTGAAGTGCCTTTTTTGGTTTGTTTTGTCACAGAATTGGTAAGATCGAAGGCAAACGTGCCGGTGGTTAATATTCTCCACATAGTGCTCTAAAACCTCCGTCTAGGTCAGTCCTGTGCACAGCGTGAAGCTGTTGGGTCGACTAACCAACCCAGTCTGGAAAAGACTAATCTACAGTTCAGTCAAAGGCCATTTGCTCAAGGCTGGCTTTATTAATTGAGGGAGAGTCTAGAGCAGGATCAAAGGTAACACTAAACACTTGCAGTAGTCAAGTGAGGCCCTTCAGCCTCTTAATCTTAAACTTAATCTTAGTCTTAAACTTAATCTCTCTTAAACCTCCTGCCAGACACCGCTGAAGAAACATGGTTGAAGTTTCATTTTGTCGGGACCATCCCAGAAGTGTTCAGAGCAGGGAGCTACATGCCACTTGGTCCCACCACTCTCTGAGGTGCTTTGTCTGTTGACTGTAGCTCTTAGACATCTTTAGGTATAAAGGGGCTGTGCCACTCTAAGAAATCTTATGGTGCAGTTCCAGAGACGGACTGTACATTGAGAATTAGCCACAAAAATCATATTCCTTACGGTGAATGCCAGCTAGCCAGAATATCCCAATGTGTTAAACTGAGCTGAGATGTGTAGTCTCCAATCAAATGCTAAATCGTGCCCTGTCGCAGTATTTTCTTTCTGTGTCTGTATTACAGTCTGTATGATTAAAGGTGCAGAAAGGAGGGCATTCAGTAAGTGTAGTACAGAAGAGAGAACAGCATCGTAAGGATATGGAATCGCAGCACCTGTGAGCACAGAAGAAACCAAGATGGAACCTTGAATTGGCTTAAAATGGAAGATCTTGTCACTTCAGACTCCAAGTCCTTGTATCTTTGTTGTTGTGGGGTTAGTTGGTTGTAGTATTTTTGATTTGGATTGTTTTTTAAATTTCAGCACGTCAAGTTTTCTCCTAGAAACCTTTGAGCTCTCATGGGCAGTTCCATAACATCTTCCAGCAGAGCAGACCAGGAATACCCTGTGGGTTTTACTAATTCACTTACCTGTAATAAACAAGTCAATTCAGTGCAGTTTTTGTTAGGCATGAGCCTGGGGTTTCGGCGAGATTGTCACTGAACATATTCTAAACAAAAGTTTCTGTCTTCTAGAGCGCTGCAAATGCAAGCCTATAAAAGCTACCCAGAAGACCTATCTACGCAACAATTATAACTACGGTAAGGACAGCTGCGTGGCCAGCTCCTAGTGTTTTTAAGGCTAAAGTAAGGGGGAAAATTTTCATTAAAAAAGCCTATGGGCCCAATTACTGATGATCAATCCAAAGTACTTATTACAGAAGGAAGATGTGGCCTGAAACATTTCCAAATTAGAAGGATGGAGGGGATTAGCTTAATGTGTTAGTACAAGAGTGTCTTTGTTGACGTTGAGAGTTATTTCAGTGTAGTGCAGGCATCTGGGGTTCGTGCACTTCTTTAGTGTGAAAAGTGATGTGGCAAAAATGACGTTGTGGGCTGTTATGCCTGAACTGCCTCTTTGATTTCCAGCTCCGACATGCTCTGCTTTCACAGGAAAGGATGTTTTTACTAACTTTCATGCCTACAAACTCACCGTGGGATCTAACAGGCATACTAAGTTCTTTTTGTGTATCGAAGCCAGCAATGAGCATCTTGCCAGCTGTGTTATGCTGTCAGTAATACCTGGAAAAGTGCACGGAGTCCATATTATGTCCTCTCTTGTCCAGATTGTCCTGGTTTTCAGGCATATCAGAGGTCCAGGCTGCTACTTTTCTTCATGGTGTTTGTTCTAAGCAAATTAAGCTGATGAAGCCAGTGAATACATATCACAGGAGTTGAACAATTAGGCCCATCCTTTTTCCTATTACTCATGTGAATAGCCTTAGGCTTGCTGAACTTAAAGACTTCGTTTAAATGGTAGTAATTGCGTAATATTTATTAAGATTATGCATTTATATAACTATTGTCAGATAAGCTTCTTTTAAAAATAAATCCTATTAAGAGCTAAAAAATTATAACTGTATTCAGTCAAACATGGTTATTATTTTTTGGGTGACTAGTTGGTTTTATGTTGTTTTGGTGGATTTGTTTGGGAAATCTTTACAGAGTGACTATTCTCTAGCGGGTACCCCACCTGCACGTGGTAGAGAGTCGCTGAGTGTGCTACTGCCTATCTTTTCAAGCTTTTGAAATGAAAGAGGTTTCAAAATGCATTTCGAAGAACTCCAAACTAAAGCAAGATTTTGTTTTGAAATCTTAAGAGGTTTTAAGGAAGTGGATCACTTGGGCTAAATTGTGTATGTTAAATGCGTAACAGCTATTAATTGTTGGCAGCTGTATTTAATGTGGCTGCAATGCATGCTGGCTGATTGTCATTATGGGCAATGCATGAGAAGAGAAGAGATACATAAGTCCATGGTTTTTCTTTCTTCCATATTACCTTTTTCGCACAGGTTAGAAGAAATTGGGAGTCCGGAGAATCTGCTATCTGTAATGGAAAGGGACTCTTGTTTGCAAGCTGTGAAAGATGTGGCATTCTCTCTAGAGCATGACCTCTGGATTGGCTTTGCATTTGCATGTGGTATCAGTTCACTGGTCACCATGAGAGAAACAAAAAGCGTTGCCTTTGAAAGGCCACTTTCCCTCCTGTGCAACTTAAGGCATAAAGAAAGGGTGAGGGAGGAAACAATTAGACAGGTCATCAGGTCAAGATCAGGAGCGTTTGGACTTCATAAAGAGCAGAGCAGATTGGTGCTGGGTCACTGGAGAGAGAATAAAAAAAGTAAGGGCCTGTCATCCAGCAGAGGTAGCGATACGAGAAGTTTTAATGCACATTCACGTTTCGTGAAAGGTTGAGAGTGACAGATTAAGTTCGGTCATCTGTACTGCAAGTAGACAAAGAGGGAGCAGTTACAGCTTGAGGGAGGAGGGGAGCGTACAAGGAATGAATCAAATATATAAAGTGGAAAGGGTGAAGAAGAAGGGATGCTAAAAATTAAGCCTAATTTAAATAGGACGCAAATCCAACTGGTACATAACTCCTGTTTGTGACCACACTATTAGGAGATATACTGAGCTACCTGCACCCTCTCGGAGGAGGATGAAGTAATGAAGTGAAGAGATGGGGGCAGGGACATTGCTGGAGTTCAGCTAAGCTTTTGATAATGGACCATGCAAAAAGACTACTCCCAGAGGTCACCAAGAACGGCTTGGGGGTGGCCTGCATTATCTGCTGCTGCTAACTATACTCTATGACTTTCTCCCAGTCATTCGGGCTAAAGTGAAGGAGGTGAAGACTAAATGTCACGATGTCACTGCAGTAGTGGAAGTAAAGGAGATCCTAAAATCTTCCCTGGTGAACATCCCAAAGGACACTGTAAACCTTCATGCAAACTCCGGCTGCCTGTGCCCACCGCTCAGCACCAATGAAGAGTACATCATTATGGGCTACGAAGACGAGGAGCGCTCCAGGTAACTCTTTCTGCATTACCCTTGGAACATATTTTTTGTTGCTTGTTCCCCTGCCTGTAAAGCTGAACTTCAGAGCCATCAGCTAAGGAGAACTTGGTGTCACTCTCTGTACGGCTCCTTAATGGTATTCAGGGGGGACAAGGCTCTCTGCAGACACAGAGGTCTTAGTCTGGCATGTGTTGGGTTGTATAGCTTGTGCATGTCTGTTGATGGAGTAACTGGTTGTCTCTGTTGTGTAGGTTACTCTTGGTGGAAGGCTCCATAGCCGAGAAATGGAAGGATCGTCTCGGTAAAAAAGTAAAGGTAAGAAAATATCTCAGCAGAAGTCAAGTGTTGCAGATACCATGAAACATCTACCTAATCTTTTCAAAATAAGGGAAGAAAATACATGTGCTGACCCCAGTTAATTAATATCAAGTATCAAAAATTAACTTGGTGTGTTATTTGCTATGTTACTTAGAAATGTATGCCAAATAAACTAAAGGGATACAAAGTACACCAGTGTAGCAGCAATCAAAACCTCCGTCTCAAAAAGGCAAACAGTAGGAGTGTTTTAACTCCGTAGGCAAACTGTGCATTCTGCAACACGCACCTGCTTAATTGGGATTGTGGTACTAATTAAAAAAAAAGAGGGCTTTACAGATGTTTTCCAGAATAAGTCAGAATTATAATTTCCAGATTTAGTGTTCTTTAAATACTGTTCTCTTACCAAATTGTGTTGATTAATGACTATTTTAAACTTACCTTTCTGGTTTAGATGAGGGAGGTACATCATAAGGAAGTCATGTCATAGCGAATTGGAAGCAACGAGCTCAAATGCAAGCAATGTATGAAAATATATTCTAATGTTTTCTAATATAAATGTATTCTAATGCCTTCCAAGTTCTGGAAGGATTGCCTTTTTATGTTTTGATGCACCGCAAAGTATCAGGGATTTCAACATTGTTAGGAGTGTCATTTTACACTTGTGTCATAAGACACTTGTGTCTTATTTGGACACAATTTCTCAGCCATTGATTTGACATAATGGTTGTGCCTGTGCAAACCAGTCTCCTCTTCCACTCAACACTTTCTTCAACAGCCTTAATGGTGACTGGCAGGAAAATACTGTTCTGATTATAAATGCAAGTTTTTCTGTGCACATTTGTCACATCCACAGAGATTACATGAGCGAAAAGATATGGGCATCTTATTCCAAGTTGTTTGATTTGACAGAACTTGATGACATCCAGTGCTGTAGAGCAAATACCACGTTATTGCTGTGGGCTGACTTCTGCTTAGTTCCAGTTCTGGGGTGGCAGTGTCATTTGTTGGGGTTTTTTTGGGAGCTGACTTATTTTCTCGCTTATTTCCTTGTGGCCCGCGACCCACTGCGCTCTGCCCTTGTGCCCAGCCTGGGGCTGCTGAGGGCCACGCCACATTGCCACCCGCTTCTCGACACAATCTCCTTTTCCAAAAGCATCATCTGTTGTACCAACTATATTTATTATGTCTTTTTGTACTGCGGTTGCTGTTACCTGGAAAAGTAAAAATAAATAAATAATAATTTTTAAAAGAATTAATAAAAATCACTTGACTGTTTGTTCATCCTCCTTCCCCCAGAGATTGCACAGATAGCTTCATTTACATTTTATTATTTAGAGGGTGAGACGCTTTTCTGCTGAAGCCATTATGCCTTGTATCAGCCCCTTCATTCACAGAGGCTACAAGAAAGCCAGGAAATGGCTTTTCTTTTTAAAGTGACTTTTACTGATAACCTCACATTCCACCATTTGAGCCCAATGGAGGCTAACGTGATGGAAACAGCGACAGCTTTTTTTTTTTTTTGCTGCTGTTTGTAAACAACACATGCAGTTGTTTTAGATATGACTTATATCTTCTTCTGTACTTTCTTTTGTAATTTCTTTGCCTTTCAATATGCAGCGCTGGGATCAGAAACTCCGCCACCTTGGGAAGGGGAAGGGCGAGCCTGGACACAGCGACTCGGCTCCGAAGCCTGGCAAACCCAGCAGTGCCCGACAAGCACGTAGTTAGATGTGGGATGCCGTACGTTGACATGCAGTGGACTATCTACCAAGACTTCATTGTTGGAGCAGCAAAGGAGAAATTGCACTATTGCACGTTATATTCTATTGTTTACTACAAAATAATGTTTTAGCTTATATTAGTTTTTATTCTCCCTCTTGTTTTCTGCCTTTTTTTTTTTTTCGGATGTGTGCAAGCTCTGGAAATATATATTTTTTTTCTGTTACTAAGAACTGTAGAAAACTGTCCTTATGAGATGGGGAAAGATAGGGACATGTTGAATTTAGCATTTTATCTCCTGAATCTTCTTAGGGAGAAAATTCTGATGCAAGCAGGAATGAGATCTGGCAAAGACCATCGCTTAAAGTCATGACTCACGCTGGCTTCCCCCTTTCCCTCTTTCTTGGTCACTGTTTGCTGAAACTTATTGTGTTGGGGGGAGGTTGTTATCTGTTTTTAAGTGCATAATTTTTTATTCTGAAATATATAAAGAAACGATGTTAAGAGAACTGTTTTAATCAGTACACCTTTGTTAAGTTTTCTTATAAATAAACCACTTGTGTAAGCCAAAGTCTAACTTAAAATATTTCCTGCGACAAACACGGTGTGCTTGTACACAGGGGACCTGGGTTTTCCAGTGCTCTGGACCTTTCAGGAAAGGTTGTATAGTTCTGTTACCGCAGGACGTAATTTATAATATACTACTTCTCTTATAACAGCAGGTTTTTTCCCCTTTTCTGTCTTTTCTCTGCTGAGTTGTAGGAGTAGACTGACTTACCAGGCCTGCTTCTCAGTACAGGTCTGCACTTTATTGTTTTGATTTTGTGGTGTTATTCTTAAATCTGTGCCTACATAAACAAGTGTTCAATGCTCAGTAAAATATGTCCAATAAAAGAATTGTAGTTGTCAACACAGACCTTATCTGACTTTTGAACCAACGTCATATTTTTTATATTACTGTTCAAAATATAAAAAGAAAAAAAAAGTTCATTTTTGTGCTTTTATAGAAGTCTTTGCAGACAGTGCCAACATATTTGAAATTATCGTCTGTTCTCCTATTCTCTCATCCTCAAAAGAAATTAAAATGGGGTAAATAAAAGAACAGTCCTCTTCGCTGTAGTCTACAGAGGGAACCCACTCTACTTAAGATGCAAACGTCTGTTGTGTTCTCAGCTGTCAGTATTGTCTTAAGTGCATTAGGGCTGCCTTGTGTTAAGAAAACAGTGGTGCAGTTAGGTGTTTTGAAAATACAATGGTAAGTAAACACAGAAATATGTGGGAAAATTTCTAGTAATGCTATTTTAAGATTTCAGTTAATAACCAGAGGTCTCAGGGCAGGTTTTCCATTGGGCTGGATACCAAGCAAGCTGAAACATAGAACTGTTTCCTGCGACACTCAGAATCTTTTTTTTTTTTTTTTTTTAATGAAAAATAAAGGGGTAGTTTAGGGGAAAGATTGGCTCTGAAGGCTAGCAGTGGAATATTAAGGCTCCAGCTAGTTCAGCGGTTGCTCAGGGTACTGCATGGGCGGGCTTAGAAGCTGTGGAAAGACTTTCAAAGAGGAAGCTGAATTAGAAGAATAAGAATCATTTAAACAGCAACAACAAAGCTATTCCCATTGGAAAACATTGCTCTGGTGTATTTTGGACATTGTAGTTTGGTGCTTCTGTTCTCATCTACTCTGTTGCCTGGTTCCTGTGTTTTCCAGCCATGCTACCAGCCAGCAGGTCTCTGCCTGCGGTTGTCACAGTAGGTATGGCAAGCTGAACATCATCACTGAAGCAGCAAGTCCTATGAAGCCCATTATCAATCATATTTAATTATTGGGCTTTGGACTTCTAATTTTTTTTAAAGGAATCAGTGAATAGCAGGCAGTTAATGTGAGAAGGAAAATCTGCACAAAAAGCCAAGAAAACCAAACTTCTGGGTAATCTTGCTTACTACTGTCCTCCTGTCCCCATTCTCGGAGCTTTCTGAAAAAAGCAAAGTAGTTTGTTGTTTTACATCTTGCTTAATTAGGTCTCAGTTTGAGACCCACCAAACCTCTCATGTAATTTAGAATTGGAGTCTATGGTGTGAAAATACTTTTTTCTATCTTCCCCAAGTTGTGTTGAGCTTTGCTTTGTGCTTCCCCCTCGCTATCACCCCAGTCCTGCACTCAAAGCAGGTCAGTGTCTGCTAACAGGTAGTGTTTTACTCAGTTTAATTGTTTGTAATTGTCCTCCTTCCAATCCAGATACTCTTCCTTTATCTTTTAATCCCCCTAGCTAGGGTCAAAGGAAAAATAATGCTCTTTGGGGACAAAGAAAAGGAAAGAAATAGATCTACTTCATTAATTGATGAGATCCAGTTTTTGATCATCTTCAAGTCCTTAATGTTTTATTTGCGAGGCTGAAACTCCTGCCCATTCTTCATGTGATTAACAAGCTGATGACCAGAAAGTGCGGCAGCTGCTTCTGGTGTCATTAACTGCTGCTGTTTAGCATTTTTCCAGTGAGGAGAGGAGGGTGTGGTGGCTTCCTCTGAAGGAGAGCAGAGGTGCTAGCGGTGGGTTTGCTCTCCTCTGCACCACGCCAGCCAGGAGGATTGGTTACCTGGCTCTCTTTCCTTGGCTAAGGGAGCAGTTGAAGAGGTAAGGGGGAGCTTGTTGAGATGCATGTGCCTCTGAGAGCAAGGTCTTGGCAGCAATCACCCAAGAGCACCCTTGGATTGCTGAGCAGTAATGCTCATGGGTGAGGAGCATCTTGGTCTGGCTGGGGCTGCTAAATGGAGGGGTTTCTAATACAGCAAGCACTGGTGTGGCTGGGAATCCGTGTGAACTGATTCAACAGCTCAACTGTGCATTGAGCTGTTTTCTTTAGCTCTCTGGATCCGAGTTTGATACTGAGAATATCCGTACTGGAGGAGTATGGTCTGGAGGCAAACCTGCTTCTGCTCACTGCAGCGATAACAGCATCTGACCTCAGGTGTCACCAGAGATGGAAAGCAGCTGTTTATGTTGTATCCTACACTGTTCAGTGTGGCGTTAGTAAGCAACCCTGCAGTTTGTGCAGGGCTCTGTTCTCACCACGCAGCCTGGCTCTGTCACTTGCTTCAGGAAAAAAAGACCTTGGGTGGCTGTAGAGCAGCACAGCTGCACCCAAGCTTCTAGCATGGGCTTTGATGGTGTGTCCCTTTTACATGGCCATCCACGTGCTGGAGGGAAAGCTGTTTTCCCTGTTTCCCAAGCTCTTACATAACAGTATAGAGACAGTATATAGCTTTTAATCTTCCCTTTTTACCTGCAGTGAAACTACTTGAGGGTCATGCTCAATCTGTTATGAAAACCTTTGTAGCTGTGGAAAGAGTTCTCTATATTAAGAGTATTTACTTGTTTCACTTGCAAATGCAGAGACTTTCTTTTTTCAGAACTAGTTTGGAGGCAGCACTAAAATCCTATAAAAGGAGCACAAACAAAATCACGTGTGACAGCCAGCTTATTAATTGCGTTCAACATGGTTATTTTACTGGGTGATGCACATACCTACGCGTGCACATGTGATCAAGTGTCATGGGATGTATAGAAGGATTGATTAAAACCATGCCTTTCCCACATCTGGGTTATATTAGTCCAGAGAGAAAATATGCGGCTTAAAATCTCTGTGGATGATTAGCCTGACATGTTGCTTATCAGAAGGCACCCTTTCCTAGTGCAGCTCAGCAGATGAGAAGGCAGGAGGAATAAACACCAAAGTTGCTTATTCGCAAGCAGTGTCTCTAGTTTCTGGCAGGGGTTGACTCATGGTTTTAGTAAATCTGCTCTGGACATGTTAGCAATGGCATGAAAATAACAGAGCTTAATTTCAGCCTGGGTATTATTATTTTGGTGTATAATTCCTTCTGTTAAAGCCAATAATAAGCAGAGTCTATATGGTGAGAACAACTTTCACATTAATGCTAATGAGAGTAGCACAGTTCAGTTGAACAGGGTTGCAGGGAGAGCCAGCGCTGGTAGCAGTAGACAGCCGGAGAGCCTCCTGCTTTCAGAAAGCCTTTGTTCGGAGGAAAATGCAACATCAGGATCCTCAGGGGGTGCGGCGGTGGTGGTGGGGCAAGTGGAAGGGGAAGATGTCAGCATTTTTAAAGGGAGGATAAGATATCAGACTATAGAATAGGACTCAACTGGAATCAGTTGTGGGTTTTTTTCTTTTTATAAGATTCTACTGTATCGAGCCTGAGAAAAGCATCAGTCGAGGGTAATATTGATGATGGGATGACATATGTCTACTCTGAGTTACATCCTGGGCAAATCCAGTTTCTGCTGGGAAGAGGTAGGCTGCAAGGGTCCCCAGCTTTGGGAGGCTGCCAGTGCCATTTTCTGGTTCCCCTGCACATTGCTGCTATTCTGTAAGATGCCAAAATCCATACCTTTAGGAGTTTATATATTATAAATTAGGCAGGTAAGTCAATGAGATAGTAAGAATGGATGAACAATGAATGTTATTCGCTGGAGAAGTAATACAGCTAGGGATGCTTAAATCCCACTGTGCAGGAGATTTACTGGCTACTATTGTTTCCCTTCCCTCACATGAAATAACCCAAACCGCATACCAGCTGGTAATGTCTGCTCATGGTGCAGTCTGATAGTCTGCGGAGTGCGTGGAGTCGGGACCCCTGGCTTGCCTCCCAGCTCTCTGGCAGTGCTGCTGTGTAACTTAAAAAGAAAAAAGCCCTTTGCTTCATCTATAGGACAGTACAATAGCTCTGTCCTGCTGGAGAGAGTTTAATAAATTGTTCTGCCATCCTTGGAGGGGGGATTTTCATTCCCTCCATAACACGGTACAGGTTATTTGGTTATTATTCACTTTGGACGGTGGTGTTGGAGCATGGGTAGGTGCAGACTCTGATGACTGCTGTCTTGCTGCACGTGAGCCGTGGCTAGCGTTTTCTTTGCACTTCTGTGCTTTGCAAGCCTTCAGCAGTAAAATGAATGAACAGACGAAGGAGAACAAAATGTAACCATCCCTGCAATGCAGTTGCCCTTTCCTGATGATAAACAACTAAGCCCTATCCATAAGATGCATTCCTGAATGGTCACTGCACCACAGTATTAACAAGGACGACGCCAAAAAGCAATGGGTCCAGAAAGCTATCTGTAACTGTGTCACGTGCAGTGTCACTGACCAGGTGCTGCTAGCACTGAGATCAGCAGCAAAACTGCTTGGGCTTGACCCTCTTTGTCAAAATGTTCTTGTTGTCTGTCTTTTTAGGGAAAAAAAAAAAGCTTTGTTCCCTGTAGGGTTCTTGGGAGAGATGTATTTGCCCACCCCCCTGACCTGTCACCCTGGGGATTGCAACCCCCCTCCCCTGAGCACTGTTTTAATTAGTGCCTGGTTCTTCCCACGCTTCCCAACCGCTGGAGAGCATCAGCCCGTGCTCCAAACCTGGACCTGCCTTGCACGAGGCTTCCCAGACATGCAGTAAACCTCGATTTTCAGCTGGTGCTGGAGAAACGTGTGTAGATGCAAAATTGTCTAAGCCGCGGTAGGAGCAGTAGCTGTTTTGATGGGCAGCTTCTCTACGGTTATGAAATAGGGCAGATGAGGATGTAGGAAATCTGAGGCTGAATTACTCCCTCAGTAATTCCCTATGAATGAGCCCACATTATGCAGTGAAACCCAGGGGAAAGACCCCATGTCAGCGCCGACTGAGCCCGTTGTTGTGATCCTAGTTTGGGCATGAAAAACTGTGTAACTAACTGCTTCGTTCACAGAGCAGCTCTAAATGCCTACATGAGGCCCAAATAAGCCTTGTCACGCAAGAGAGATTATTAGCTTAGAAGTAATCCCACACTGGCAGACACAGTGCTTTGGGCCAGCCAGTTACCGTCTCACCCGCTGCGGGGCTTGAAAGCTTTAATGAAGGGAGACGGGGGGAGTGGTGGAAAAGGGGCGTCGGGATGAAGGCAGCAGAAAGTACTTGTAGCTCTGCTGTTGTGCGCCTTTCCCAAGCGACGCGTTGTGAAAAGCAAGTGATGCACCACGTTCTCCGTTCCTGGGGCCAGGTGGAAGCCTGGACAGCAGATGCCATGTGCTTGCAAGCATAAACGAGCAATCCTCCACATCCTGTGTGTGAAATGCAGTAACAATGTGAGACTCCACAACATCCCGTCTCAAGGTGGGACCCTGCAGCTAGTGCGTATTTCTGGTGGGTTTGGTTTAGCTTTCTGGCTGTAAAATGAGGATGATAATTGCTTGTGGAAGATAAAGTTGTTCATTCCTGTGAGTACTTGTGGCAGTGAGAACGCCACCGAAATGCTATGCAACGGATGGCTCTTCAGCAGCTTCAGGAGGTGCTGAGTAGTTAAAAAAACTCAGGATCCCACAGGTCAAATAATGTGTTACTGTATAACTAAAGGCAGCATCATACTATCACAGGTCAATAATGGGACTGAATGCACGTGTCATCAATAGCTCTAATATCAGGACTTTCTAAATGTTGAATGCTTAACGTAGCAAATCAGACCTTCCCATAATAAAGATTTGTGTGCAGTTATCTAGGGTTTGAAATAGAATACCTGAAGAGATTTTGATCATGTGATCCTATATGGTCCATTGGGAAGATTGAACCTCTTTGTCCTCCATATAGACCTGTTCCTGTCCCAGGTGGTGTGTCTTCTTATGGCCCTCTCTTTGCATTACTGAGATAGGGAAATCTGCACCACCATTTTTTTTTTTTGGTCCCAGACTGAGGATCCGTAAGTGGACATTGGTCACCAGGTCTTACATCCATAATCCCAGCTTGTTCCAGCTTTTCCTTCTGGGAGGTTGTTTGTCCGAGTGATGATTCCTCCCCACAGCATGGGATAACCAGGCTTCTCCATCCCATGCTCCAGGCTCCATTGCCCCAGGGACTTCACAGAGAGGCTCCTAGTCCCTCCGCTCCCCCTTGCCAGTGTTGTTTTCCTGCTCCCCCAGGCCTCGCGGAGCCTTTACCCCGGCGCCCTTGCTCTGACATCCCATCTCACATTTCCTGACGGCTTCCTTTCTGATAGGGGCTTCCCTCCTGTTCACCGCTGGATGCCGGTCTTGCTTTTCCCCTTGCATCTTTCCCTTTCTGCTTTCTTGTGGCTTTCTGCCCTGCTGTCCCCTGCCTGTTTCCTGGCTGCTTATCTCCCTTTCTTCCGCTCATTGTCCCCCGTTCCTGCAGCTGGAGCCAAGCCTCCCGCCACTGGCTGCTGGGTACCAGGGACATTTGCTTCCTCCCATCGCCTCGTGTCCCCTTTCAAGGTGGTCTGTGGGTATCAATTACAGGGAAATTTGCCCAGTCTTTGGAGAATTTAAACTGAAATGCCCAAGAGCTCTTGGTACATCATTGATCCTGTGGCAGCCCTCACGATTTAATGCCAAATTTCTCCCCTCACCCTAGATTGCCAAGAAATGGAAGTGCTGGAGCTGCTGAGAGAGAGAGGACTGTCTTCTCCTCACCTGTGCAGGTGGATGAAGTGTTCTTCCCTAGCTTTGCCCTAGTCATTTGGAAATGACTACCTCTGAAACCAGAGCAAAACAAAACAACTCCAACCCCCAAACAGCTGATATTTAATATTTTAGGCTGTGCAACTAGTCAGTTGCTAAATATTTCAGCTCAGGGCTTACGGCTTGGCAATGGAGAGCTAGGTGTTATTAGGAGAGGTATTGGGCAGCCTTAAATACCATGGTGTGAGAAGCCCCTGTGCTGATATCTAAATACTGAGTAACTTATTGCCCAGCTTGTCCAGTTTCTTCTTGAGCGCAAAACACAGCACAGGATGTTCTTAACGTACTACTTAAGGTAAAAAAAAAAAAAAAGAAAAAAGATGTTAGCGTTCACCAGTTGAATTTCAGTTGGTGGTTTTAGAGCATTAATTCTTGTTTAACGTCACCGTGCATCTGCAGCTGGCAGGAGGGCCGGCTCTGGACGGGGCTGGGGAGGCTCTTCAGGCTACAAGTTCTGCTGCAAAGAGGTTCCCATCCATCCAGAATGTGGCTGCTGTGACAACCATGTGGCATCAGCTGGAGCCCAAAATATTCTCATGCCTTCCAGGTATTTCTGGGAGTGGTTCAGAAAGCCAAGAAGTGCAGTTTTATCTTAAATGGCCCTGAAGATCAGTCAGGCTTTTGGTCCTTCCCCTACTTAAAATCACATAGTAAATGGGAAGCAAATGCTGATGCCCGCATTCCTGCCATCATTATCCTGAAAACAGGTTAACTCAAAGGTCTTTAATCCTTGAATTTTCATGCTGAATCCCTGGTAACCCTCTCTTATCCATTGTAAAGTCTCTGTTAATTCCCATAAGACTGACTCCCTTCAGCTAAAATTCTTTTTCGTTTTTGATGTTCTTCCCCATGATTTGCATCTCCATCTTTTTGAGAACTTAGATGTCTCTGGAGCTTGATTTACATTTGTAACTAAGGCTTTGTGAGGGCTCCCAGGGAATATGCATGATGAACCCAATGGTGAATAGGTTTCATGGGGCTTTACTGTGCCAGCCCATGTGCTTGGAGGTAGGGGCTTTCTCGCCATTCCCTGTCCCTCTGGGGCCAGCCAGATGTTTGGCTCCAGGAGAGTTCATTTGTCTTCCTTGGGCACTGCTTGTCGGAGAGGGGGAAGTTTCTCCAGTGCTCTGTGAATGGGATGAATAGAAATAATGGGAAATCTCTGAGCATCAGCTACACAAGACTGGTGGGCATCCTATGTGCTTTCAGGTGTTTAATTTGCAAGAAATAAAGGCTGGACTTCGTTGCTCATCCCAACCACCACTTGGGCATGTCTGTAAATCACCCTCTGCTATAAAGGAAACTCTTCTTCCCCTTCTGCTGTATAATAGTTTACAAGTGATACCAAGTCCTGTGGTATTCTGTGTAACCAGCAATTAACTTTGAAGAACTCCCCTATTCCAAAAATCAAACTCAATGCGTGCCCTAAAGTCTGTCCAAAGCTTTTTTTCTGCTCCTGCTGACTGACCTGAATATATCTGAAATTCAGTGTGGGTTTTTAAATGTTGCAGTTTCAGCAAGAAAGGAGTTAACCTTTTCTGCCTGGGAGCAAGGAAATTCTTAGTTTTAGTGCAGACATTTTTGCAGGGTTAGAGGGTTGGATCAACCATGGGGAATTAATTCATACCTGCCATGCACTAGAAGAAGGATACACAGCATTGCTAACAAATTTGCTAAAGACAGTTTCCAAAGGAGACAGGTCTTTGCACTCAGCTGGATTTCAGAGTATTTTGTTCCTGGAAGGTTGAGAGGAAAAGGTAAATGTCAGGGTATTTCTGTCTTTGCCAGCATGTTCGTGGAAAACCTATTTAACAAACAGCTTTCCCCTTCACTGCTCTCAGTCTGTGCTCCCTCCCCGACCGAAGATCTCATTCAGCCCCTCAGGGCTCTGCATGCATTCACTGTTTGCCAAAGAGTGTCTAGTGACCTTGCAAGCTCTGAAGCACAGTTTCCCTCCTCCTTTTTTGCCATTCCTACCTTCCACTAACACTTCATATCTCTCCCCTTAGTTCTACATGCTCCACCACATTTTTTGGCAATGCATCTTCCATATTGCACCTCTTGTCCTCTCCTGGGCATTTCCCTCTGTGGCTATTCCCAGGCCATGCAGGAATCCTCCTCTGTCCTGTGCAGCTGCAAGCCACAGCTGGCTCTCGGCTTCTGCTCCTCTGCTATGCTCAAGTTGCAGCTGCATCATGGCCATTAACAGCCCTGGGAGTAATACCCACCAGCGCAGCAGGTTCCTGGGCTGCATCTGCAAGCCAGGGTGAAGGAGGATATGGTGGGGAGGGGAGGGAAGACATGCAAGTGCTAGTAAAGATAGGGACTAGAAATATAAACCCATTTGTGCTGTGTGGCGTCCTGTCTTTCCAAGGCTGTTTGGCCCAGTAAATGCTGTGTTGAACGGAGCTGGGAGCAAATGTGGCAGAGAGGCAGGAGCGGGCATATCTGCAGGCCAAGAAAATCAACTGTGGCTCAGAGGAAAAGCCTGGCAGCGTCCTCTCTTCAGGAAGAGTTGAAGTGCATAATGCCTTCCCCTTTAACTTGGCTAAGAGTTTTGTGTGTGTTGCCGTTAAGAAGATGAAAAAATACTTCCTTTCACTTTTCTGATTAGGGAAAAAAAGTCATCCCACAATGGACATTTTGCACAGGCATCAAAGGAATTATCTCATTGCTCATCAGATCCATCAGACCCTATAGAGGAGGTAGTCATCACTGTTATGTTCCTAATCACCTTAAACTAGTTTATTAAAAATATTTTTACCTCCTAAGTGTTTCTAAATCTCTTCCTCTTACAGTATCTTAAGACATGCAGGGTATGCCTGTAAGATATTCACTTCTTCTAGTATCATTATCCACAGATATCTTCAAATATCACATTGTCACTCATGGAAAACACATCTAATTAACTTTCTGTAGGAAGATAAACATGCGTCATTGTCAAGGACATGCTTTTACCAGGTGTTGTGTTCAGCAAAATGCTAGAGGTCCTCTTGGGTCTGGTGGCATGCTTGCAGTAGGCTTTCCATGCTGACATACTCTATTGAGTCTGATGTATGTTTTATGGCTGATTCCTGTCTGACGGTGTTTTTTTTCCTACTTGCAGTCTGCTTTTTGAAATAGCCACCCTAATACCTATCAAAATGATAGATATAATTTGACGGCACCCTTTTGGATGTCTATTACATTTTTTGAAAGCTTTTTGCTAAACCATTTGAGAGCAGGAAACAGTCCAGGAAAGTTGCTGATCCTACAAAGACCTACCCTGTGTTCAGCTCGTTCGGAAGAGAAGCCTGATTTCCATCTGATGTCAGTGTTTGATGACTTCCACATGCCCCGTATTTTAAACAACTTAATCTGATCATATTCTAAGAATGTTTGTTTGGACTGTGAGTGATTCTGAAACTGTTTCATATCAGGAGTTATTTGATATACTTTGGTGGTATGTGGAAGATGGGTGTATGACACTTCCACCTATAACCTCAACTGATGTAGCTTCGTTTCATGCTGTTGTAAATTACATGGTTTGGGTTAATCTCCCCTTAAATTCCATACTTTTGAGGATAGACTTTAGCTTCTTAAAAAAAAATTTATGTAAAACATTGAAAGACCCATCTTCTGCAGTCAGTTAAGGAATATACTCTGAATCACTCTGTAAAAGAAATGTGCTTGATTGCCTAAGTACGTTAGCCACAGAGCTTTGAGAGTTCCATTTTTCAGATGGAAGAGTCCATTAATTTTGGAATATATGCTTTTTTTGGAGATAGGAGAAAATGGTAATGTGGCTTGAAATGCTGTAGTCCAATCTGAAACTGGAGGAAGGAATTATATGCTAATATATTATTCCAGGGATGCGTGCAACTCCAACAAACACAAACTCAGACCTGTAAGAGAAGTTTGACTTTTGTCAATCCATTACTTGAACTGATGTTGTCTTTCAAAAAAAAAAAAAAAAGAGAAAACCTCAAAAGGTAAAGACATTTCTTCTTCACGATCTGTAACAAAAACTGAGTTTCAGCATTGAAGCACATCTGAAACTGGCCACGGCACTGCTGTATGTCAGGTATGTTTTACAAGGACTTTCATGTGCGGTAAAGCCATTGGGTTTTATGTTTTGTGGAAAGGGACGGGTTAATGTTTAGCACAGCTTGCTTTCAGGACTTTAAGCCACGCACAAGCTAAGAACTGGGGGACTAAGGGAGGTTGGGGAGGAGGTGGATGTGTATCTCGGGGGCAGAATCACTGAGGGTGAGTTACACGCTATGCAGGCAACTTGAAGATAAACGGCAGCCAGCTCCGGGTGGGATACAAGCTCAGGGTTGAAGCACAATAAAGTAAGGATTTGTTACACCAGTGTCTCAGTATATCTTGCTCCTTTCCAGGAAGGCAAACAGTAAGTCAACATAATCAACACTGGCACTGCAGCCAAACCTCGCTGCCTCAGACTTTGCTTAGGATCTGCAAGGACTGTTGCCAGAAGGTCTAATATGCTCAATAAACCATGCAGGAATTTCCTCTGTATCTCTGCGACATCGAGCTCTGCCCACGCTGATTACAGGCAGGAGAGCACAGGCAGGGCTCCGAGGAGCACCAGTACTTCCATGGGAAAGCGGCAGGAGTGTGAGCACGGCCGCTGCTGGGAGGAGAGGGAAATGGCCTCCATATTTCCAGATTATTTTACTATGAACTATTTGTCTTTTTCCACGGTCAGGTATCAAATCAATATAGAGAAGAACTTAATTTAACAAACCTCTTACTTATCTTGCAGTGGACCCCAGACAACATCCATAGTACCAGGCACAGTTAAAGTGACACCTCCAGCCTCAAAGGCTTTACAGACTAATACCAACCTACATTCAAACTTTAGTTGTAGCAGTTATAGTTTTATAGGAAACTAATGGAGCAACCCAAACAAGTGTGTGCTGACCTATCTTGTTTAAATAAGTAAGCTAGTTTAGGCTGTTTTAAACAGCAGATCTTAACAAATTCTTGTTGAGTTTTTGACTGGTGCATCCAGCTGATGGTGAGGTGGGGCTTGTCTTGCACAATGAACTCTTCCACGGACAGAGCTGGATCTGAAGAAGGACATGGTGCTTAGTGGGACCCCACAATACTTCTTAAAAACCTCTGAAGTATCCTTTTCTTGGAGTTGACTCTGTAACAGGAAGACAGGGTCCCAAGTCTCAAATGAAGTTTCTTGGTGATTTTTATAAATTGGATATACAAACCACAGGAATGGCATAAAAATGTCTGTAAGTGCACATTAAAATGGACATAAGTAAAATGAATTTGGAAATGGAGTTCCTGTCTGACTAGACTTCATGTCTTAAAACGTGCTCTCTGGATATGTTATTCTGCCACTCTGAACTCTCCCTTCCACAGTTATTTCTTTAAAACAACGCCTGTATGTGAGAAGAGGCGGGGCTGCTCCTACAAGCAAACACACAAACAGAAATTCGTAAAAGTACCTGGTAAGCATCCACATCTCCAACTGCCTTAGAGGTGCAACTGAAGCTTCTAACTCCTGTTTCAGCCAGGTCCTTTTCTTTCCCATTATTTCATTTTTAAGGAATACAATAAATGATAAAAATGACTTTCCTGTTTGTTTTCTATTTTTAGTTTAGTTAGTCCTAACTGTGTGGCACCCCTGCTCCTCACTGCTAAGCCATTTCCATCCTGCAGGCTTCCTGTGCATGACCATCGTGCAGTCAACTCTAAACAAAGCAAAGCAGACACCTAAAACTACCCCCTTATGCCACACAAACTTAGTTGGAGACGGCCTGCTGTTTCTCCCAAGGATGCCAGAGAACCGGTTAGGAAAACCCCTTCATAACCCTGCAGGCAGCAAAATCCAGGCAAAACCAAGCTTGTGAACCACCAAAAGACACACAACATCTTTGTGAAGCTTCTGGGGAGAAACCACAGGGTTATTTGGTAACAATGGCTGGCGTGGGGAGTGGAAAATCACTTGCTAGAGAGTTAAACTGTCTCCTTGCCTTCTGCTGCATGAACTGATGGCTCATCTCAGGCATCTCATCTCTGAGTGCTTGCTTAACCAGGCAGAAAGCTAACAGGGGTTACCATTGCTGTGCCAGGTATTAAGGATATATATTAAGTCAATACATATGTCCTTGGGGTATTGCTTACCTGGGTAAGTGAAAAAAGTTATTACATTCCCACACGACGTGTTACAGGCTGGTAAAGCTGCTTTGGGTTATACGTTACCCACAAGTACAACGGTTCATTTCATAGCAAAAAGGTTGGATAAATTAAAACTCTCAAAAAAATCTTTTCTTAATACAAGTGTCGCTGATTTTCTTTGGCATCCTTTGAGTTTTCTGGGCGCTAAGCAGAATGAAAGCAAATACAAAATTGGAGTAACAGGGATCAACCTCTAAGCTATATACGTGCAGGGTTTTTTTATATATATGTATATATAGAGTTTGCAGTGTTTGCAAGTGAAGAGTTTCTGTTTTCAGTGGAAAAGTTAATAAATATTAGCTCAATGCCACTTTAAATAAAGATGGGAGATGTAAGGCAATTCAAAGATGGTATTTAGAAGTGTAAAGCAGATGAAGTCTGATGAAGGCTGTGTCACATGCAGTAGATCTACTATGGCAAAAATGTGATTTTTTTTTTTTCAATTTATTTCTTTTGCAATGATGTAGTATTACAAGAAATAGCTATCATAACAAAGCTACTAGCCTCGAAAGGAGGCAGTGCTGATTTGAAAGTCAGTAATATCACTTTACTGGGCATTCAAAGTGGAAAAATAGAAGCTGAAGCTAATAGTATTATTAGATATTAATGCCAGTTCATCAGCAGTGGAACTGCCTGCATTTGAGGAAGCCATATGCTAACAAATCTCCCTATAAAAAGCAGACGTTTTTAAAATTCTGTTTTTACAATATTTACAACCATTTTTAGTGAAAATTTTGACCAAATGGAAGTGTGTCCAAGCAGTAAACTTTTCATGGGCTATGATGAGCTATTGCCAGGGAAGATTGTCTCAAAATAAAGTATAATTGGAAAATGAGAGAGCATTATATTGAAATGCCAGTAAATTGGATATTTTTTCTGGGTGGAGGTTAGCTTTCTGGTTGGCAAACTTAACCAATGTTCTCCCCGATGGACTGGCAGCCTGCAAATAGGTATTTCAGGCAGTGGCTTCCCAGGTGTTAACTTAGGAACCTCAGTGTTCAGTGCTATTTATTAATTAACAGTTTGCTTTACAAAGAAAAAAGTTTGCTTTTTTAGCTTAAATGTATTAAAAACACAAAGACACCAGTTTGCTAAAATATTTATGTTAATTTTTGATTATAAATTGGATTTTAGGAGGTATGCTAGCTTGTGCCAACATGTGCTGTTAACTTGTGACTCTTAGCAGCTGTCCATAAAATACAGAACAGCTAATTCACTCTAAAGAGTTTCATTTATCCATGCCACGCATGAGGCTCTGTAACTTCAGCGTAGGCAGCGGAGTTTTCTGCGCCGTCCACAAAAGCCGGAGCAAAAACAAGGTGGGAGGTTTTCCTGTACGCTAATATATTTAGTCACAGAAGGATGTATCCTCAGAGATAGCAGTCACAGTCAGCTCTGCCCCAAAGGAAGAGGTTAGGCTAGAGTATCTTGAGCATACTTTAAATTCTCAGTTAAATAGCAAATTGTTTTGAATGGTAAGGATTATTCAGTGTGGGAAGTGCTTTCCATACCTCTGCAATAACAGAGCCATTGAAATGCTATTTTTCAATATTTCCAGGCTGTCTTAACAATTACGAGCACTTTTTTTTTTTTTAATTTTGCCTGTGGGTTTAGGTGGCCAATACTGTGCATTTCCCCATTTTGCACGCCTGTAAAACAGAGGAATATGGAAAACTCCTACTCTGGATTTACATTCTGGACCTCCAGGCTTGTGTCCTACAATGTCTTACTGTTTCCACCATTCCCCAAGGAAGGGACAAGCCCCGCTGACCTTACTGGGGATATTTGCCAGCATAGCATCATATGATGATGAGCCGCAAAATTGAGCCGTCTCATCAGTAACCTGCAAACTCTTCGTACCAGCTCCTGTGTCATAAAAATTCTCGCAAACCTAGATATTAAAAATAGGAATCTTCCTGAAATGTAGGCTTTCTTTAGGTCACCTTTCTACCCTTTTTAATATGGCAACTTTAATATTCGCATCCCTCTTCACAGTGAGAGACAAAGAATTTGCCTGTCAATAATCCTTTAAAAAAAAAAAAAAAGAGAAATCAACTTTAAGCTGTAATTACACCCAAAGTATCACAGCTAATTAAAGCTGTGCCCAAACTGAAGCTAGGGCTGCAGCTGCTGGGAGCAGTGTAATATTAAATGCCACCAGCTGTGGCCCATTACTGTCCCTCCCAGTAGTCAGGGAAAGAAAAGGAGTAATTAGAGGAGTTTAGTAAAATGTAGCTGGTATGGCACGGCTGGGTTTTACCTACTGCAATAACATGAAAGGTATCATCTTACCTTGGAATGGAATATACTGATTAGTTTCCATTTGTTTGCTTTTTGATGGTGTGTTTGGGCCATGTGCTTTAACCAGTGGTGAAGGTCTGTAGGAATGAGAATCCTCTGCTAGAGGAATTGTAAATGTTTTATCAAGCTTGCAAATGTCGTTCCTGAAAGTTACCCAGAAATAAATGCCAGTTCTATTCTCAAAGGAGGCAGCAGGTTTGGCTAACAGCTATGTAACTTCTTGACTTTTTTATTTATTTCTGTAATTCTCACCTTCTGCGGTGAGAGCTGCATTCAGTGTTAAATGGTCTGTGTATGAGCACCGGGGCCAGGCAACCTTAACAGGGTGAATTGAAGATTTTGCTCTACTGTCATACTGTCTACATCATAAGCATGATGATGCTTATTTTTGTGACTGTGGCTATGAAGTTCTGAATATGCTGAATTTGCATTTGGAAAATGGTACTTGTACTTTTTCAGGTTTTCAGGGCCAAATCTCTGCTTGGGGTAGGGGTCTGCAGGTTGGTAATGCAAGCAGAAGTTCTGGTTGGAGCAGAAGATATTTCCTAGGAGATACAGATCTCCCCAATTACCCTTGACTTCAGAGTACTGAAAAGCAGTTTTCTTCTGGCTCTTTCAAAGAGCTTCTATATCTGCACTTCTCCAAGTACAAATACTGATTTTTCAGCAAATGCCCCACAGAACTGTAAGGTATACACTCAGCAACTTTCAAATGCAGCTCTTCATTAACACAGGCCAACAAAATCACTGTGCAGTCCTGGTTTTAAGTTTGCACTGATCATTGGAGTGTTTTAGCTGTTGTTGGGACAGTGGATCTTTGTTTCCAGATGTTTTTTGAGTGGGAATCTTAGGGATAATGTAAAGTTTTCTGATAGGAATGTGTTGATGGTAGAGAATTATGCTGGAGGTTTTAATGTAGGCATTTGCTGATAGTAGAATTCTTTTGTGGAGATTTTCATGCAGGAATTTGTTGGTTGTGTAGTCTTATTGCAAGAGGAACGATGAGTTTTAAGGTACAGGATGGAAAGAAGGATGCTAATTTAGTGTGAATTGATGAAAACTGGACACTTTGTAAGGTGCACCATGGAGGGCAACGTTGAGGTTGGCTGTGCAGTGAAACTGGTGCAGAAAGTTAATGCAAAGTGGGCTGAGGAGGACTATGCCTAACTGATGTGTTTCCCAGCATCTCAGATGGTTATAAGCTTGAACCTCAAAAAATTCAAGACAATGTGAAATAATTGTAGAAAAATCTAGTCTTGAGCTGTAGCTTCCATTAAACAATAGCAAATTCTTTTCTCTCTCCAGAGAAAAATTGAGTAGAAGTGGATCAACAGGGATAAATAGTATTGAAATTGGTTAATTAGAGATAATTTATTATGGGAATTGATGGGCATCAACTTCTCTAACATGGTTGGTATTGTACCACCACAATTGGTACCAACACAGCGCTCCAGAGGATGCAGTTTAAGGTTCTTTAAGGTTCTCATTACTCAGGTGGGTTTCAGACCAGGGTCTAAAGGAACTAAATAAGTGCTAGGAGCTCTTATTATAATCATAGATTAATATATAATTGCTTTCTATTTAATTTTGAAGTGGTACATCCTAGTGATATGACAAATACAGTGACAGTACTGTGGTAAAATATATTCATTTGTTGGAAAAAGTAAAGTTGTAGGTAAGGAGCCATGCAAAAACTAACGATAACGACTATCTTTGGCAAAATTAGAGAACTTTACTCTTGGTTCACAATTATGTCTGTAAAGGCAAAAGCCTTTAGGCTGCCTGTAGGCTCTTTACCATTTCCTACTCTGCTCTGAATTTTAATGTGAGGAAGTTAAGAACTCCTTAGCTCTTTCATGGGTGAATCTTGGTGCCTAGCACTGAGAATTTCATTTTATCTGTTTAATACAAAGCATCAGTAATAACATTCATTATTTAGTGAAAGAGAGGGGATAACACAAGGTCTCCAATTTTATCCAGTGTCACCTTGTTCACTTTTCTCAGGACGCCAAATGTCTATGCTACAGACACTCTTCAGATCATGAGCTATGAGGTGAGTAAGTTTCATATGAGCCAAGTAAAAGACATTTCTGTTAATATACGTTGTTCCTCGGCCTTCTTGATTACTGTTGCCACTTGTTGGCATTCTTGATATTCTTGGAATAGTGGGGTTGAGTTTTCCAGTATGTTTTTCCCAGTATGTTTTTTTGTTTTATGCTGTGCCCCCTTTGTGGTTTTGTGGTTTGGTTTTTTTGGTTTTTGTTTTAAATAAAGTTGGCCATAATGGGAATATTCAGACTCTTAGATGCACAGAAAGGACACAGGTTTCTCCTTTCGTAACTCTCAGAAACATTCATGAATTCTGCCTGCTCAAAATTTGTCAGCAGGATACATAATAGAAATGCAACTTTTTAAACAAATTGAGTAATATATTGGTTAAGAATGCATATAAACTATTCATTCTGTGTTGTAATCTCTTCAGGGGAGAAATAAGTGCATAAACCAGAAGTGCATCACTTTTTCCAAAGGTTTATGAGATGCTGTTTATCTTGCTTCTTTTAATTATATTTTGAAAGATTACTAGGGCTTTGATGTAACTTGTGTTACTTGAGACTCTCGCTGACTCAAAGTGGTTTTGAAAATAGGTCGGTCTTTGGGGCTGTAGCATGTCAGGTTGATGAGAAAGTACTTGTTAAGAAAACAAATCTACTTTTAGGCATACAGATTAAAAATATGCTAACTATGCATTCCCAAATGACCTCATTAAAAGTTTTACCCTTCAGATACGAGGGGAGGCCTATGGGTTACACTACAAATTAAAGGCTTAGTTGGGAGGCAAATTTCTCTTTTTCCCCTGAGATGTAACTTGTTACTTGAGACTCTCGCTGACTCAAAGTGGTTTTGAAAATAGGTCGGTCTTTGGGGCTGTAGCATGTCAGGTTGATGAGAAAGTACTTGTTAAGAAAACAAATCTACTTTTAGGCATACAGATTAAAAATATGCTAACTATGCATTCCCAAATGACCTCATTAAAAGTTTTACCCTTCAGATACGAGGGGAGGCCTATGGGTTACACTACAAATTAAAGGCTTAGTTGGGAGGCAAATTTCTCTTTTTCCCCTGAACTTTCAAGGAGAATGCCTAGCTTTGTGTTTCCTTTTACACATCTGAATGGCTGCCTGTCCCTACATGTGTGATTCATTCTCTGGAGGAGATGTCAGAGCTGTATTATTTGACTAACTTGATGGGAGTACGGCCAGATCATCTCACTTGAGTCATCCAAACAGTAATATTTCATCGGGCAGGCAGACCTCTGTCTCGTGACTTGCAGTGCTTTAAAGAGGTAGGGAAGGGAGAAGAAAGACCCAAGTTGAATGCTCTTCACCCCGTTAGCCCTGCTGGCACTGTGCTATGAGCAGCGCTCCAGGGAAGTTTTCCCTGCCTTTGCTGTTTGTCATGGGGAAAAAAGTCACAATAGGGGTTTGTTCCAACATGGAAAGGAGGAATTTTTGTAGTCTTGAAGAAATTTATTGGCTACATTACTCATACGTTCCTGATGGAGACAGAGCAAATCACAAAATATCCTTTCTGAAGTGAATTATGAGTCCAGTAGTGCGGATCAGTGTTTCAGAGCAACACTACGAAAATGTAGTTAAGTGCCTTTTTCAATTTGAACTTTGTTTTTTAATTTTCTTTTGTTACATTTGTGTTAGAAATGAGTTAACTTTTTTAATTTTACTTTCTTGGTTTCACTACAAGAGCAGAAGTTGACTGGAAGCCAAGGATTTTTGAGCAGTCCCATGAATTGGGAAATTCCAAACCCAAAAAGCTTCTCATTCTTAATTCCCTTCATTCTTTCAAAAATAATTCAAATTTATTGCCACACAAAGCCTCTTTTTTTCTTCCAATGTGTTCTACTAGGTAGGCTTAGGGAGCTATCTGAAATGGCAGTTCTGGCCTCTTTTATGCTTAATTATCCTCTTAGCTTAGTAAAAGTGTTTAGGTGATGGTGTCCAAACAGATGCAGGAACTATCCTTGTAGGGGTATGAGAAGATCTAGGATGATTTTAGCTTGCTTACCTGCAGGAGGTGGGGTACATAAAGGACTAAGTGCCAGCACTTAGTTCATTTTCCAAGGGAATGGGGCCTGCAAGAAACTAAGTGCCGCCCCATATTTTGTCTTTTTCTCGCTCTCTCTCACTCGACACTTAATAGCTCCATTAGCTGCTGCGGTCTTACCACAGCTGAGTAGATGCAGGATCATAGTACAGAAATCTAACAGGGAAACAAACATTTGGCTAACCAGGACAATTGGGATTTTGTGAATTACTTTCTGGAAGAAGAGGCTGCTTGATTGTTGTGCAACGCTTCCATCAGAAGTGGTACAGTTCTGCAAACGTGGCTGCAGCAGCTGCTTTGAAGCTGCTGGTGCTGGTGGTCTGCAGCCTGTGGATCTCTGGCTGGGCAGACAGCAACAGCTCTGCCCCCTCTGTCAGAGCAACTCTATTAGGAGCCCTTAATCTGCAGGCTTTGGACACCATGGGAAGGCTCGTGTAGGGGTGGCACGTTCAGACAGTGTGTATTTTCTGTATTCAAAAATATTCTGTATACTGCACCATGTCATGTAGGGTACAATAACCTTGTATAGAGCGTCACCTCTTCAAAACCTGACCTAGCAGGTGATGGATTAAGAATTTACCAGCTGTTTGCCATGAGCTAATCCTTTGTGAAACTTTCTTTTATGGTTTTTGGGAACTTCTACCAATGTCTGAAATGAATAGAAATGTAGAATAATTCAGGTTTGAAGGGACCACTGGAAGTCATCTAAATCTGTTTAGATCAGGCTGCTCAGGAGCTTGTCCACTGGAGTTTCACACATCTCCGAGGATGGAGATTCTGCAATCTGCTCCGGTGTTTGACCACCCTCATGGTGAAAGTAGGTTTTCCTTGTATCTATTGTATATGTTATTATCTGTGGTCTTCTAAGGCCTGCCAGAGGCTATATCTCATCTTAATGCTGTAGTTTAACTGGATCTGTAACAAACAGTGAATGTAAAATATATTTGTGAATAGCTTTGTATAACAACTGAAGTTGAAAGAAATACTTTCTTCCAGGCTAAGAGTCACATAGAAAAAGTTTTTCTTGAGCTTCTGACATTACACACAAGCCTTGAAGACCCCTTCCCCCCAAAAAGTAAAGCAAACATAAAACTGGATTGATCTTCTAAAGCAGTGGGGCGATGGGGTCCATCGCTATGATTTGACGTGGGTGATTACCTTCAGTGCACTAGAGAGCTGTAAAAGCAGCACGTGTGTTCCTCCTCCTGCTTTATCCTAAAATACAGCCTGGGATAACGGTGTGGTGGCTCGAGGGCAAGAGCAGTTAATGGAGCTTTATTGTACGTTTCCCTTAGCGCTGAGAAATGACACTCGGCAGGAGTCATCTGACACTGCGCAGTTGCTGAAGTTCTACAGCTTTCCTTATTTATCCAGGCAAGAAAGTGGCATTTTTTTGATATGACCATTGTTTGGAATTCCAGCTATTTAAGTAGAGATAGAAGATACAATGGGCTCATTAATACTTTTAAGATAACTTAAATTAAGATGCAATTGTGCAGGTGAATAACACGAACCAAAGAGGAAGGGGGGGGGGGGAAACGTACTTGCAGTCTTAGACTTCCCTCCAGCATTTCCCAGATGAATTCTGTATCAGGCTGCTGGAACAGCTTCACCCTTGAAGCAGGATACAGATACACACCAAAAAAAAGAAATATACTGAGCACAGGCTATTCAGAAGTTTGCTTGAAATATTTACTTCTAAAAATCTGGTGTTAATGTTACAAGTTTCCTTTACTTGCTTACCTGTAGCTACATCTACAACTTAAGGTGAGGGATATAAATTAAGAGACATAGGTATGAATATGTTACAATATTTAATTAGTAAGTTTGTAGTAGCTTTAAATGTGAATATTTCCTGTACCTCCGCAAAGCCAATTTTCTCTCAAGTACTCTGTCTGCACGGGTGTGCTAATGCTCCAAACTTCCTTATTTATGGTTCTCCTAAATGTGGGAAAACAGACCTTCAGTTCCTGCCTACTATTAAAGACAGAGCACTACAGCTTTACAGCTATTTCGTCCCCTTCTGAGATGCCCCCTCTCTCTTTGTAGTGGGCTGTAGATCCCTTTCCCTGATGTTATTCTCACAACCCAGGAAATGTCCCCATTTTCCTCTGCAAGCTTATGCTTTCCTGTTGCCCAAAAAGATGATGTAGGGAAATTTCCAGCCCCACTGTAGTTTATCTATAGCCAACAGATGCTTAGGTCTGCGTGTATAAATGGTAATTTTCTTGTTTGTTCTAGTGCAAGACTCTTTCCTTAACTTGAAATAGGAGATACTTGCTCTATTTTCATTGAAATATTGAAAAATTAATTTGTTGGGGTTTTTCTATTTTGTTTATTGGTAAAGTTCTTATTATTCTGGTACAATTTTTGAAAGCTTGCATTAACTCCCCCACCCCCCCCCCTTTTTCCTAATACTCAAACGCTGGTTGTCTTTTAGTCCTTGATATTATAGATTCTTTTGCGTGAACTATATTTTCCCCAGCCTTTCAAGTCAACAGAACTGGATACATTACCCAAAATGAGAGTAGCAGGCTTGTGTCAGCAACTTGCTGACAAGTTGCAGGGCTTACATGGGAAACTTCTAGGGAAAGGATAGATATATGTACTAATATATGTAACTGTGACCTGTAATCTGCCAGGTTGAATGTATAAGCCTAAAAAGGCTATAAGGAGTCCATGAAGTTTGGGATGTTTGCATGATTCACGGTGAGTTGTGCAGACTCATGAGTGACGATGAGGACTTAGTTCAGCAGCGTGTTGCATGCCTTTGTCTTGGTTTCTCTGCTCATTGTTTGTAAAAGTCTCACTTGCTTTTCCCGTGGAGGTGGGGACGGGGGCGGGAGCGGCACTAGTTGCACGGGACGTGATATCGGCATTAACTCAGGGTAGAGTTCATGGATGTCAATCTGTAGACAGGGTGCAGAGCTTGAATGGTGGAGGACAGAGCGAAAGGGGACTGAAATGACCAGGGGACATGGAGGTGGCAGGGTCTATCACCAAGTGATGTTCACAGCCTGACTGTAAATGACCCTTGCACATCTCTGGCTTAGCAGATAGCCACGATTCTCACTGCTAAAATGTGTCCATCTCTCAACCAACTACTCTGTGAAAGATTTTCTGACTCCTCTATAGCAGAGACTCAGTAAGTTGTGTAACTGCTCCACTTCATCTGCACAAAGGCCATGTTAGGTGCATTAATCTCCATGGGAGGGAAGAAATAGCTGAAGTGTTGACCTGAACAGAGTTGCTTTCCTTCATCAAGTGCTTTATGATCTCTGTTCCTTGGGAACTGGAAGCTGGCTGTCAGTGACAGCAGCCCCGCAGATGACGAGTCTCAAACTATGGGCCAGCCCTTGCCTTTTTCCTGCTCTTTTGTTATCGAAGCTGGAAGGACTGGTTCAAAGTGTCATCGTAAATGAACGGCGCCAGGGACTCCAAAGGGTGGATGTATATCTCTTCTTGACATGACTCTCTGGGTTTAATTCCTGTGCTGTCAAGGATGGCAGGAACTGCAGCTGTGGGAGATACAGCCGTGCATCACCCCTATGTGAGCATCATCCTATGGCGGAGATGCATGGCTGCAAGCTCCATCTCCTACAGTATTTCACCACTTACCAGGCAAGATTTACCCAACTGCACAAAAAGGAATCACCATCCTCTTCCCTCTCTCCATCCCTCTCACACATCTTGACTGTCAGTGACAGCTAGAGTGCTCACAGCCATTTCATGAGCAATTGCTGCCATCGTTACTGTTAAATAACTTGATTTTTTTTTCTATGCCTTTAAATATGTCTTTTGCAAAAAGACTTCTGAGAATTCCTTAACATTTCTTAAAGCCTCCTCAGAACTAAAAAAGTGAGCTTTGGGAGCTGTTTCTTCCTCCCCAATACAATTAGCATTTCTGCCCACATTAGTGTCCCCCCGGCTTACTGAGTTTTAGGAAATATCAAACTCCTTCTAGAGGACAGTACAGCAGATCTTATTTGACCTATGAACTTAAATGAGGAAATGCAGAACAGCTCAGGAAGCTTCCCTGGGTGCTTCTTAAATTTTCTAATTACTGCTTAGCCCATACAAACCTTGCTGCTAAAGTACAAATATTTTAAGTGTTAAAAGCTGATAGTGGAAGATTAACTGCCTCTGCTTGGAACAAGTGTGTTATTAAATATGGTTCATATATTGCAGATTTAATAACACAGTTAATATCATAAAGACTCCCATTTCAGTTCTGCAAGAAAAGCTCTCTAGGAGCTCTCTCACTTCACTGTTGAATGCTGTGAGGAGGTGGGGATGGAGGTTTATATAGAGGAGGAGGAGGAGTGGAAGTTTGCAGGGCCCAGCTGGCAGATGGGGCTCCACCAGCTGTCACCACATGATGCTGATCCCAAGGAAAAGCTCAGAGGGAAGCTCTGGGCGCTAACCAGAATAATGGGTGTATGAGTCCAGTGAGAAGAGGGACAGAGTGACACTGGCATTTTCTTTGGCCAGAGCATGACACAGTCCTCCCAAGGCAGTTGCAGTGCCGGTGTACATGGAGGAGCTGACTGGCATCTCTTTGCCAAGTGCAAGGGCTGCACCTATGTGGCAGGCAGTGCAACGGGAGAGCCTCTGCAGAGAGAGGCAGTGGGTGCTGAGGACCTGACCTTGTGCTGTGCGTGTTTTCCGGGCTTTACACTGAACTAGCTCTGGTCTGCTCCTGCAGCCTAAGCTCACCTTGGTGTTAGGACCAGATGAGCCAGTTTAGTTTCACCCTAGAGCAGTCCAGTCTGGGTGCCTTGAGGCCACTCTGCAATGTGAATCAAAGTGCAGGAGCTGGGTACAACTGGAGGGTTTGCTTTAAAAGTGGAAGCAAGAGAGGCAGTTGCTCCGTGAATGCCTCTTGGCATTGCTGCTCTGTCCACTCTGGGTTTTTTAGCCTTACATGCTGAGCTTCCCCACTCTTCATGCTGTCTCTGTGTGCTACCGTTTTTCTAAATCACCAGTGGAGAAAAGATGTTTGCATTGGTTTAATCCATGCATGTGGAGGACAAAGCAAACCTCTTGTGCTCACAGTATGAAGGACTACATTTTACAAAATCTTGTGGCTTAGTTTTTAATGTTCTCCTCTCAACCCTGGTGCTCCCTTGTTTTCCTCTTGCTCCTTAGCAGGCATTTTCACCACCTAGACATTACCGCAATGCGCTTTCTAGAGGAGTCCCAAATGTGAAGCTGGTCCAGCAGGTCAAAGGCTGGTTTCAGGTAATCACTGATCTTACTAGCACTAACATGAAAAAAACCAAGGTATATTCACATTCCTGATCACATTTGTTCTTTAAGTATCTGGTCTATGAGTGTAGGTGTGGGAGAGATGCAGAGAACATAGTTATGAGTCAGTAGGAACTTTTTTCATACAGATTAAGAGTGAAGATGATGATACTTGTTAAAAGAAAATGCTGAGCTTTTTGTTGCTGTTATTCTATACATTTCACGTTATCATGGGTCTCTGCAAATTTTACTCCCCAGTGTGCTTACTGATGTGATGTGCTTTGGATGCCCTTCTCACTCTATGCACTTCACTCTCTATTTATGTGGTTCTCCCCCTTCTCCCTGTGGTTTGAGGATGTCTTCTCCTCCAGCAGGCTGCCTTGCCAGCTGACTACCACCAGCCAGGACCAAAGTGGTGTTTAGGTCAAATGGAAATTTACCTCTGCTGTTATTGTACTTACCAGTGCTGTTTAAGTATTTTATTCTAGCAGCTTTACTATTAGAAACAGCATGCTCTGCCGGTGGTGTTTTGGCACCCAGGAAATTAGAAATTAACTGACTTCAGTGTGTTAACTGCAGCCACCTCCTCTCGCTCCCACCCTTCAGCTCTTGGCTAAGGGGGGACACGCAACTGTATCAGAGTTTTTCGCTGAGAGTTGAATCACAGAGAATATTCCCTTTTCTGCCTAGCAACATCTCAATAAATTGTCTTCCTGATTTTTATTTCTAATATATTATTTATGCATGTGTAAGAAATAATTAAAATACTGACACTGCTCAGGTGCATTTCGTCTGTAAGGAAATGTAATAGTAAATATTTAATGTAGTTATTTAAAAACCAAATTCATGTTCGTGTAGCGCCATCTATCACCAAGCCTTCGTAGCTGCACATGACAATGGTGCATTTTATTTTTAGAGAAGTAACATAACTATTGGCAGCACTTAAAAATTACTTCTTCGGGGGGGAGGGGAGAAAAAAGTTTCATAGCTCTTATTTTGCAGGGTATTTGGTAATACCGCATCCATCTGTGTATGCAGCAAGTCAGTGAGTTCGGTGAAGCGTATCTATGCATGTATGTGGAGACCAGACTCAAATTGGGCTATGGGGGCTAAGCTTATTTTGGCTTGCTTAGGGAGTGGGAACTCTCCACCTTTCCTTACCAATCTAAGGCTAGAGGTGGATGGAGATCGGCAACACATACTGAGCTGTGTTCATGACTTCAGTATAGTGCCATCGACCCCTGTATCCACAGAATAAAAAAAAGATGCTTTGGTGTGAGTGCAACAAGGAGTTTCCTGCTCCTTGTACCTTTTTGACCTACATGTTCAGTCCCAGCCTCAGGTTTGTTCTTATTTTCCCAAATTTTTATCCCAGTTGACTGCTGGGCTCTGAGCACATGTCTGACATTTCCAGGGGAGGTGGCCTCACATACGACAAGCACAGCCAGGTTCACAGAACAGAGCTTGCCTGATGGGCATGTGCATCCTGCATTTCAGGTGGCTCAGACTAATTCCCAATGACTTTCCAGAGGTGTTTTCCAAGTAGCTACCTGGGAGGCTTGTTCTCTGCCAGGTGTTCATCATTGCATGCTTAGTAAATGATTGGCATGAAGTCATGGGTGATGTATTAACTCTCTGGTGTTAATAATTTGGTGAATACAACTACAGTGCTAAATATTTATATCCCACGATGCTACTGCTGGAACATTTTGAGCAAATCCTCCGCAATGTAAAAAGTTATTCATGTTTTTCCAAAGTCTTCAAATAAAGTTTGTCTACTTCATCGTTATCTGCCAGAAGCCATGTGAAATCGCAGTTGGATTGGCTTGAACTCAAAACTGAATCAAAACTGGTGATTTTATTTTTTTGTTTTCCACAAACTTAGAGGTAAAGAATTAGATGAATCTAAGCAAAATGAAACAAAGTAGGCTGAACCCCCGTTTACAATAAGAAAAGTAAAAGGTGGGTTGCAGGAGCTGCTCGAGGGTGACCCCGTAACGAGAGCAGAACTTCATAGAATCATAGAATCATTGAGGTTGGAAAAGACCTCTAAGATCATCGATTCCAACCGTCAACCCAACACCACCATGCCCACTAAACCATGTCCCTAAGCGCCTCATCTACACGTCTTTTAAATACCTCCAGGGATGGGGACTCCA
>NW_008795441.1:856762-865818 GCF_000699145.1 Aptenodytes forsteri
ACCTCCTTTCAGGTAGTTGTAGAGCGCGATGAGGTCTCCCCTCAGCCTCCTTTTCTCCAGGCTAAACAACCCCAGTTCCCTCAGCCGCTCCTCATAAGACTTGTTCTCCAGACCCCTCACCAGCCTTGTTGCCCTTCTCTGGACACGCCCCAGCACCTCAACGTCCTTCTTGTAGGGAGGGGCCCAAAATTGAACACAGTATTCGAGGTGCGGCCTCACCAGTGCCGAGTACAGGGGACTGTACAACTTCAATCACGTGTGTGTGCTTACAGCTTGGTGAGACCCTAACATCATTGAGAGCATTTTCTGCTCTTCTCCTGCAGTGAAGCCCCAGGCATGTGAGAGCAGAGCAGCTCTGCTGCATGGCAGGACATAGGGCTCAACACAGAGCACGCCTGGAAGAACTGCACCCCGCGCATTTTCTCCCGCCAGAGACTTTCATGCTGCAAGCTTTGCCTGTGAAAAAGATGGTAAGCCTGGCCTTAAGAACTTTATTTCAGTTATTTGAGTAATTGTAGAAGGCCAGGAGGAGAACGGGGTATTGATATTTGCTTAATAGCTATTTGCTTATCAAGAACTGTGCATGTTTGTATACACATGTGCACAGGCTGGGAAGCAGGGAGGTTTCAGAGTATTCCCTGCTGTTACCTGGTGATGATTGTGTTGCTTAACTCATTTGCACGCAGTAAAAGAAATCCAGAACAGGATGGAGAAGCAGCAGGGTTTTTTAGTCTTATTGCAGCACCCCCACTGGTAGATCAGGCCACACTGAATGAAGATAGCCCCTTGCATCATCTTTAGAGCTATTTCCCTCTGCTAGAGTGCTCGGGGAAGTGCAGGAGGATGCGTGAGCTGCCTGACGCAGCTCTTCCATGGAGCCAGCTACAGCTCCAGAGGTGGGGAACCTGCCTCAGGGATCTCTCCATAACTGCATCACTCTGCTGCACAAAGCCGAGCCATTTCTTTCCTCCCATTTCTTCTTGCCCTTTCTCCCACTTCGGTGGAGAACCATGTCCTTGGAGCTAGGAGACAGGCAGCCATGGGCAGAGCTGCCCGCTTTGCCCGTGCAAGGTGCAGAGGTGTCTGAGTCGCTGGGAACAGCTTTCTCTGGCAGAGCCAAAGCCTGTCCCAGGTGTGGGCAGGGAAGGGTCACATTGTAAGAAAAGGCAGAAAAGCTTTTAAAACCCATCCATATGAGGCAGGTGCTAAATATGTCGCGCATCTCCTGGATGAGCAATGCTTTTAAACACATGCTGACTTTAAGCAGGTTAATGACACACTCCCCGATGTGCATGGCAGAGTAGAAATGCGCTTCCATGCATAAGTGTGGTTAAGTCTGCCCTTGAATGCTTCTCTCAGTGAGTCCTTTAGATATTACTGGAAGGCCCACAGATAGCATGATGTCATTGGCAAACAAGAACTAGAACAGAAAAATGGCTTCTAAACCAATAATAATGACAGTTATCCCCTGTAGTGAATGAATAATGTGGGCTTTACTACCACGGGCTCCCTTTTTTCCTGTCCAGCTGGTCGCACCTTTAAATGTGACAAGGGATTTCTTAGCTTTGCTGGTGAGGGATGGTCCTGAGCAGCACCAGAGGCTCTTGCAGTGATTTGGGCACTTGCTGCAGTCCTGCCTGTCAGCAGAGGCCAGCACAGACCTCTGCACTGCCCAGCTGCCGGCTTGCAGCTACTCACTGGTTTCGGGCTCCTCTCCCAGAGCTGTAGAGGAGGCTGTGATTTCTTTCTCCCTGGAAAAGGGCTTTTGAACATCTGAGAACAGAACTATTATCCAGGCATCCATAGTTTAAAAGAATAAAATAAATCCCCACATCACCAAAAAGTGTACTGTTCTAGGTTTAATGAAGATTTCTTCTGCCCCTGCCCCGTAAACTGGATGCTATACAGTTTAAATTATGTATAGCTCTATTACAGAATAATCAGTGCTAAGTACATATGCATACACAGAGCACAATAAATTATGTATCTTCCCTTAATATTTCATAAGAGGCATGACATGTATTGATTTCATTTAGACCCAAGTTCAAGCGAGCATTTAAACATATTTCTATTTTTAAATCCACAAATCATCATAATGGGACCGTTCAGGTGCTTTCAGTTAGATATATACTTAACAACCTTGCTGAATTTGAGCCATAATGATAATCAGATTAATATTTTGAACCAGTGCCCAAGGAAGCCAATGGGAGCCATTTCATCAATCTTACTAGGCTCTTGGAATAGGATCCATTTTTTAATATATGTGTGTGCATATATATATATATTTAATGAAGGAAATTCAAGGTAGAGCTCCATTGAGAAATCAGAGTCTGTCTGAGCCTGGAGTCACCTTTATATTATCATGGATTTCAGCAGCAATCTGAGAACTGAAAGCAAACTATCTCAAAATGCCACTGGCAGCTGATTAGTCTATTGCCCAGGACATGCCACACTGAAGGCTGAACACTCCCCCTGCCCGCATGAGTGAGGCAGCATTCTTTGGGTAACAGGAACTCGTTTTTACCTAATGAAATGATAAGGAATTTTTTCTGTCCTGCAAGATACGGGGGAAATAAGTTTATATAGGACAAAACATTCAAAAGCACTTCCATGACACAAGAACTTAAATCTCACTGGCAGACTTGGGGCTTTGACTGAACAGGCGGGATGGCTTAGCCTGGACCAGCTGGTACGATTAGGACTTCCAGCTGTTTCCCTGTGCAGACATCCATGCTGCTGGTGAACTAGCTCAAGCACCATAACAGTTTACATTTGGGGCGTTTTTCTTATCCTGAATCTGCAGGTTTCAACTACATGCTTTGTCTTCTCTAAGACAACTGTTGAGATACATTTATGCCTTTAATAGAGAGGTCAGAAAGGATCAATAAGTCTGATCAAGAAAGCAGTTGCATTAAATAGGTCATTTAATTTGGCCCTGATGGTAACACTAAGGAAGCTGTACTTTCTAGAATGAATCTGCCATGCAAACATTAGCATACACCTTATTTTCTTGTTTTTGTAGAAAAAATTCAGGTCACAACACCTGTGACTCTGCTTTGAGCCTTGCATTTCTTCCCCAGGACATATCCAAAATTTCACTCTGGAGAATGTGGCTACAGTAATATAATTATCTATAGGAAAACATAAAAGAAGCCCAGGCTGCGGGAGGCTGCTGTTCCACACAGACCCCTCAGCGCAGCCAAAGAGGCATCTCACGGCCACATGCTGCTTGCTGGGAGGACACAGCTCTTCTTTGCATGCTGTGCACAAACGCTCGTTACTTTGTGCAGGGAAGGACCAAACAGGGAACATACAGGCATAACCTAAAAGCCCAGTGAACTGATTTCCACTAAATAACCTTTTCCTTTTTTGCCCTTTTTTTGTCTCTCTCTCCAGGATGTAGGCAAAGCTGGTGATTTTAGCTGTAATATTTGCAAACTACAGGATGGCTGTGCTTTTCTCTTTAGCTTTTCGTGGGCAAGTAATAATAATGGTTAACGTCTCCCTCTGAAAGCATCCTACGTGAACCAGCTCTTACAAAAGTAAATTAAATAGCCTGTGTTTTATCGCTTTATTGTTATTACCATTATTTATTAATAGCAAGCTGTATTGGGCTTTTGTTTATTTTTAAAACCCAGCACTTAGTTGAGTCTGTATGTTGGCTTACAAGTTAATATGGATGCAAATATCGAGCCATTCTGGGTATAAAACATCACTTCTAATGGATCTTTAATATTGCTGTGCTTTGCTTCCACAAGGTGTTTTTGCAGTGAACTGAGAAAATCAGTCCAGACCTTATCTACAGTTTAGGAGCTAAAGTTTAGGAGTTGATTGGTTTTTCTGGCTACTGTAAGAACCAAGTTATATTGGGGCAGTTTGTTGTGTGTTAGGAAAAAAGTAATTTTAAAATTGTGGCCATCAGATTCTGAACCTCTGATGGGTCCCAAGCCCTCTGCCTCAAAAACTCTGCCTTTGTACTGCTCAGGAGGGAGAGAGACTTCTGAGACCCAAAAATAATCAATCTACTGAGACTAAATGTTTTTTAGTTGGGTGGGTTATATTAATGTGATTTAAATGATGATATGGCAATGTTTAATCTATTTCCTCTGCTGTATTCTTTTTATTTCCTAAGAAAACCCAGAGAGTGCTATTTATCGTCTCATCTGGAAAGGGAAAAAAGCTAATTATTTTTCACTTACTTGGAAGGGTTTAGAATTTGGGGAGTTCGCTGCGTAGCAAACATTTAGTAGGTACCCATATCAAACCACAACTTTCTTTAATAACTTCTGTAGATTAAAAATTTTTGGTTTAGATTTTAAGGATTTATTTCATGTGTCAGTAGCTATTAAATAACCTGCAGGAGAAAATCTCAGAAGACATCCATTTGTAGATACAGTCCTTTTCATGTGGGGCAAAATACAAAGGCCTGTAAGCAAGCCAATATTTAATTTTACAATCTAATGGCACCAAAATTTAGTTATAGCTTCCTTTAATAAAATAAATTTGGAGTCTTATATGATAATTCTAAAATTAGATCATACCACACCTTATGGCTGTCAGTCACTTTGTGAGATGAGTCAAGAGCCTTGCACATTTACTGCAGAAATGCCCTTTTACTTCTGCTCTGAGGTTATTAGTTGAAAGGACTTTTTGAGAAATGACTAAACTTGATGCATTGTTTAAATCACAATTTTTTTACAGTCTCCCTTCTAAAAAAAAATTGTTGTGGCTGGGGGGGGGGGGGAGAGAGGGAGGAGCATATGGAAAGTATTGAATGCTTAGGGAAAGAGTATGAGAAGCAGAGAGAGCTTATAGAGGTCCTGCTCATGGTACCCCCTTGCAGCAGCTGCCTGCTCAGAGATATCTGGGGGTGAGATGTCTGACCCCCTGCCTTCAGTAGCTGCTGATGGACCAAACCTCCATCAATTTGTCTCTACCTTCTTTGAGCCCTTGTAAGCTTTTCACCTTCACAGAGTCCTCTGTCAGTGAGTTCTGCAAATCAGCTACATCTGTCCTCATAAAGATGTCTCCTGCTAGGCAGAGAATAGCCTGAGGCTAATGACCCTGGTAGATCCTGTGTAAATCCTGACTGAAGGCAGGGAGAACTGCCCAGTCATTGATGATAATGCCAGTTCCTAAATTTGGGCTTAGCCTTTAGGCTTTAGGCGCCTATAATGGGAAGCTTTTGTGATTTCCACAGCAAGAATTAACTATGAATTTCATGGCTGAGAAGGTGCGAGAAACAAAAATTAATTCTAGCAAGTGGTAAAATACGTGATCTTACGGCATCGGGTTGGAAACCTCTCTGATTCTGCATCTGCTACCAAGTTTCTGTGCAACCCTGATGTGCCCACCCATCTCCGTCTGAAAAGGAGATAGAAATGTTACTATTGACCTAAAAATGACAGAGCTGCCAGCAGGTGGGCGCAAGCTACCTGGCACACTTCGATATCTTTGTCCTCATAGCAGCTTTGGAGGACATTACGGTGGCTCGGTGACCCTCGCTTCCAGCCTGGCATCTTAACTACTGAGCTGCTGTGTCTCTCCGGCCAGCCCTTTCCTATGGCATGAGTGTGGCGTGAGGCTTAATTCATAAATGTCTGTAAATCTTTTAAGAAAAGCAAAGTGAAGGTGATGTTAGAAGAGAAGCACATTAGCCTGTTGGGCAGCAGCAGCTGGAATATCTCAGTGCTGCAGTTATATTTGATGCTGCATGTACTTTGCTTCAGGAATGCTGCCAAATGGCATTTTATTCCTACCTCAGAGCTCTATGCGGATGAAAAAAGTTAATTTCCATGCTCTTTTAGCCAAAAAGTGCCTGCAGGTCTTCATACAGCTTGACCAGGCTGGGACCAAGGCCTGGCTTGGAGCAAAAAGCACCGTTGGGGCTGACGTTGTTCATGCTGAGAGTCAGGGCTTTACAAAGTGGCTCCGACAAGACTGAAGGTAGAAGTGGTGCTTCCCTAGCCAACTGCCCCAGGACTAAATGACAGAATTTCAGCCTGACCCCCACCCCGTGGCCCCAGGAAGGGGCAGCTTTCTCTTAAATGTTTGTTTATGTTAACAGAGGGGTTTTTTTTAATTCTTCCTCATGATTCCTCTTTAGCCTCCATGTCAGGTGTGGCAGTTCTAGCAGGTGTGGCTGAATCAGGATTTTCTCCTGTTTTGAGTGATAGGAAAACTTTCCCATCTGTGTTTCTTTAACCTTGCTGATGCTTTTCCACTTTTCTTTCCCCAGCAAATGGAAGGCCATGAATTCCCAGCCCTGCAGATCATTTTTCTAGGTTTGTTTCTCAGTCACGGCGACTGTAGACCTGTTGTCCTAACCTCACCTGCTTATTTTGAGTTCTTTTGGGGTTGATCTGAAGCCCACTGAAGGCCGTAGAGGTTTTCCCAGCATGGTTAACACACCCAGCTTCAAAGTATCACCTTCCTCCTGAATTGCCACTGCATATTCCTGCAGGATAACTTGCCCTTGCCACATCATTTGGACTGCCCAGCTGAGGTTACTGTTGCTTAGCTACAAGGCTCTATAATAAGAACCCGAGCCATAGCGGAGCGGGTACTGAAGCATTTCAAATACGACAAGACCCAAAGGATGCTCATCAATGTATGTGCAGGAATATTACAGGTCCCGAATGCTGAGGTTTTAGCGACCATGACTGTTAGCTTTTAGCTTACGTGGCTCTGTTTGTCACTAGCTTGGCTTTTGCTGGAGCTGGGTTGTTTGCAGTCTGTGGCCAGAGACACTGATTTTAAGGAATGTGTGGGTTTGGGTGCAAATTATTGAATGAAGGCCCTTGAAAGAGGGAAATGGGGTAGGAGAGGAGCTCCTTGGGGGTTTCTGTGAGGAAAAACTCTGACTGCCGGAGTTAAGCCCTGGTTACTGGAGTCAGGTTATGTGATGCATTATCAATGTGAACTGCAGAACCGGCCATACGCGCTGTGTAAGTATTGATCTGTGTCTGCAACAGTGATGATGCCTTTCAGCTTTTCCCTGCCAGTTTGCATAGGTGACTTGTTTTAGATCTCTACAAACTGCGATTGCATTTTTGCAGTCTCATGAAAATGAATGCCACTGATTGCCCAGGACACATCTTTGGTTCCCACAGCAGCTACATGTGAAAGACAACAGCGCTGTGCTGCCAGCAACATTAATTAATAGTCTGGAGGTGAGTGTTCAGCTCAACAGCTGAATTTAATAGCAGTTCATCTGAATGCAGGAGAAGGTTTCTCTGAACCTCCAGCAGAATCTGGTAGGACTCAGGCTTCACCTCTGTGGTGACTGTGGCTGGGGTTTGTGTGGAAAGATAGCCTGGGGAAAGCTTTTCTTGAGGTTCTGCTGCCTTCAGTGTGAGTCAGCAACGGGAAATAAAGATAAGAGCCAGCAGCTTGACAGTGCTGGACTGTCCCCAGAGTGAGGCCACAAGGAGAGGCCGGAGTGGCTTCGTGCTTAAGGAGCTTCCCTGGAGTAACGGGCCATGTTGGTCTGTAGCTGAAAAGCAACCAAGTCCCTGCCCACACCTCCGGTGTGACGCCAGACCAAGGGGACCTACGGGAAGGGCAAGGATTGCAGTTCTGGCTTTCTATTTATCTTCTTTGTCTTCAAAGATTGCTCTTGGTGTTTCCGTTACAGATGTGAGCCCGGGGAGACACCACAGTTGACCACAGAACAGGTCAACTCCATTTTCTCTGTTTTATGGCAGGGACACAACGTGAATGAAACCTGATCAGTTAAGAAGAGAGGAGTTCACTATAAAATATTGTGCACTGGATTTCTGTTTCATATACAGTGACACAGCCCTACTGAGAAAAGGTACACTGAGGGTGACCTCACATTGTTGTTATTTCTTGTTGTTAACAGCCATTTAACTTAACCATCTATGTGAGCAGTGAGGAACAAACCTCCCCTGTGAAAGTGTTAGTGCTTTTTGACCCCCAAACTCAAAAGCAAGAAAAGCTCTCAGTGAAACACATGGTGATGTGCTTAATCTTTGTAGAGCTCCCTCTAGAACAACAGGGCAAAAACCAAAAACTCATAATCAGGTGGGACAGCTTTGTGTTGTAGCCTAATAAGATTAATGTATGGGAATTCAGGTCATGGGGATTTGTGCCACATATATGTGTAATTTATGGGGTTGTACTAACACCAACAAAAAAGCCGAAGTTTGAAAATAGCCTGGATCACTGCCCAGGTTTTTTACTTGGTTTCCTGTGTATTCACTTGCCTGTCACTTCTAGACCTGTTTTGCCTCTCACTTAGCAGTGGAGTTGTACCCAGATAAAGGTATTACATGTATACTAGCTAAATATTAGTTTTATAATGCATATCCGTTGCTTGCTCCCAAGGTATCCCTCGAAGCAAGTTACTCTTCTGTGTTATGTTGTCTATTGATCACTCCCTTTCTCCTTTTATCCTTGTTGTTCTTTTTCCTGGCTCTTGCAGAAAGTGATGCTAGGCCATTAGGAAACTGAATTATTAAACCTTCATATTGATTTTTCTTGACCATATAGCTGACGTTATCATGTAAGGATCCTTGCCTTGAGCTATGTGGAAGGGGTTTTGATAAGCACTTGACAGCTTTCCTCGCTCCTTTGCCTCATTACCTTCCCTCTCTTTGCTACCCCATAATTTCCAAGAGGATGAGATTCTTAAAACCATTATGTGGAGTCATTTCGTTTCACTGTCAGGCTCCCCTTGCTAGCAGCCACACAAATGACTGGATTTTTCTTTCTTTTCACTCTGGAGGTAAACAAACAGATCAGCCCATTTGCTAACAGCCTTGGCGCTGACACCATGGTATCCATGGCAACACACTGGCCTGCACAAGCATCCACAGACGCTTCAAAAATTAGAAATACCGAGTGATGACAAGGAGTCGCTTCAGACAATGGATGTTTATAGGTGTCTCGACCACCTGAAATACTTCTTTCTCCACCCATCAGCTCCTTGATTATAATATGCTTTACATTTGTCTTGCAGCTCCTTTCTCGGAATACAACATTCAAGGCAGAATTAATCCTTATTTTGATTTCCCCCCCCCCCCACTTTCACA
>NW_008795441.1:866001-872137 GCF_000699145.1 Aptenodytes forsteri
ACCTTTTTTTGATTTTCCCCCCCCCCCCCCCCATTTATCACTGGCTGAGGTACCTTATGGGAATGAGCACCCCAAGGTCCACTGTTGACTTTGCTCTTTGAACTGAGTTGGAGCACAGGTTCTTCAAATGATAAAATCCAAAGTCGTAATTGAAAAAGAAGTGGCCTACGTCAACCCAACTAACAGATGTAGTTGTGTGACTGCTAGGCTGAGTGGTGATTTGCCCCATCGCGTTGCATGACCTACTGCTTTCCTATAGTGACAAGAGATTTAATAAGATCCAATCAACCATTTTGGGGGAATATTTTTACATAAGTTCATCCACCTGCTGGCATGGCAGAGACTATGCTACTGTGTTTACAGCCACTAGTCTTCACCAATCCTGTGGGTTCTTCAGCTCTGGTTTCAGGAGATAACATTCAGGTGCTCAGGCTGCACTTCTGAAGCTGGCTGCAGCAAATGTATCAGTTCATTAAAACAGGTGCTTACATGCAAAAACATCTGTAATTCAGATTGGGTAACTGCACATGGAGTACTGATTTGTGCTGCTAGATAACTGTAGGCTAATATACAGGCATAAGCTAGCATGAATTTACAGATGGCATGTATGTGCTACCCCTCAGGGCTCCACCCCTCATCCTTCATGTACAAAGCAGACGTGCTGATGACGACCCTGGCAGAGGAGCAGTTTTATAACATAACAAACCAACAGGTAGTCTTCAGGCATTCAGGACCATCTTCCTCACACCAGGGAAGTATTTCTGCCACACTAAGACGTGATGGGTGTGCTCATCGATCCGGCTGAGGCCGTTCTCAAACCTAGACTGGATCACTGCATTTGTTGTTTGCACAAAAGCTGAGCATGAGGCTGAGTTTGAAGCTTCGTCATGGGAAAGAGCCCAAGTACATTGATGCTTAACCTCAAGCCACGGTTTTGGTGAGAAAATAGCCCCTTATTCTGTCTGCAGTGTCTCCCTCTCAACAAATAACTGTAGTGTTTTATTCACACAAAGGGGAAAAATACAAAGCCCCAAACCCAAGATGAACTATGTTGCCCCATATTGTGGTGTTAACTTGATTAGGCTAATCTATTTTCAGCTGATAATTTAAGCTTCAGACTTGGAAAATGCAGTAACATTTACATGTTTGAACATAACAAGAGGAGCATATTAAAAAGTAAAAAGCCTTATCAAAATTCCACATTAATAAAACAAGCTATCAGAGAACTGAAGAGCTTCCATATGCAAGCATAGTAAGATTCCTTCTAGGGACTTTAATCCTCAGTAGCTACTGTTGGAAAAATTCAGACTTTCCCCTGGAACAGGAAATTAAATCTTAAAAATAGTATATCCCTCATGTTCTGACCAGTTTGACTATTCAGTAACTTACACGTCATATTTATTTTGAAAAGTGATTTTTTCATGTAGTTTTGCTACAGATGCAATGTGTAAAGAGATTTCACTACTTAAACCATAATGTGTGTTCTGTTCATCTTCTGTTCAATCTTGTAGGTAGGCAGTGGATGTTTATTTTTTTTATTTCATTAGAAGACCTAGTAAGACTGAATGGTGCAGTAGTTCTATTCCCACAGCTTTCAGGACAGATAAAGAAGGCAGTACTTGTACTAGTGAGAAGCTAGAGATGGCAAAACAAACAACCCAAGCTCACAAACTTGCATTTATTACTTCTTGGAAATAATCACTCTCTGATATAACTTGAAAATGATAAGAGCAACAAACCTTATTTTCCTAGAGAGTTTTTTTTTTTTCTTTTTGTGGAGTTGGGAACCTAATAGCTGAACTATTCCTCTGTACCCCAGAAAATGGGTTAAAGCAGTGAAAATTGGTTTAGGTTAAGAACTTTCTACAGCTGAGCCCTGCAGGGATCAGTACTCTCCTCGCTTCCTTTTGAATACGTTTACAAAACCTCCTGTGAGATGTCCCTAATGTGACAAGTCTGACATCCAGCTTTTTCCTCTTCAGCAAAGGAACCAGCCCCATAACCAAGATGTCACAAAGCCTCAAGAGCTGAGAGGAAAAGTAGCCAGGTTACGTAAATGACAGGGGAAGAAGGAAGCTCTGCACATAACTGCATACTCTGTAGGGGACCTTGACTGTCCATGTTTCACTTTGGCATGTTATCTGGGTACCCTTTGCTTTCAATCACAGCAGTGAGAAATGGAGATGTCTGCTGCATTCTCTACTGCAATTCCTGTCTCCTTGTATCCCCAAGAGCAGGTGGCACCAGTGTTTTGTACCCGCTCTCTGCTTTCAAATTATTCTACTTCTCATGCAGAGGCTGGCTTTTGACATCAAAAGCATTTAGTAAATTAGAGTGTAGCTCCCTGAAGCTAATTCTTCCATCATAACTCACATGGGTGCCTACGGTCCCTTGGATAAAAAGACCAAAGATAACTAAGGTCTACAAAGGCAGCGTTGCTCTGGTAAAAGGCCTTCCGCTGTGGCTAGATCTCACCTTTTGCTTAAAGCTTTCCCGTGGCAACCTGAAGCATACATTTACAAACAGGTAGTATCTCCAAATAATCTTTAAAAGGTAAATGTTATCAAGTGGGAGACAGGCAGAAAAAGGAAGCCTTTTACATGGAGATGTTACTATATGAGCTGATGAGATACAGTTGAGTTTCTTGTCCAAGCCAGAAACAGATCGAACATAGTCTCTTATGCAAAGCCAGGGTTAAGTACATACTATTTTCAGTGGAAGTTTTTATTTTGCTTAGTGGTTGATAATCATTTGAAGAAGCTTTTCAGCTCACCTTTCTTCCTCGTTGCCTCTGCTGGGCACTAGAGGGACCCTAGAGTTTTCCAACTGAGAGAAACATCTCAGCACTGCCGAGGCAGGAGCACTGCCTTTCCCGGTCACCTTAGCCTAGGTGTTTCCAAGGGGAAAGGTGGCAAAAAACTGCTCAACAGGTTGTTGAACGTGTCCAGAGTAACGGGCCACGCTGGTCCGTAGCTGGAAAGCAACTAAGTCCCTGCCGACACCTCCGGCGTGACGCCAGACCTAGGGGACCTACGGGAAGGGCAAGGATTGCAGCTCTGGCTTTCTATTTATCTTCTGTGTCTCCAAAGACTGCTCTTGGTGTGGCATTGCTCACATATGCCACCGGGGGAAGTGTGTAAAAGGGCCATACCCATACTTTCCATTGCTTCACCATCCCAGTCGGTGCTTGTAGCTCTTCCCATCATGAATAAATAAGAGCTGACTTTGCCTTGACTGCTCTGTTCGCTCAGCTACTGTTGTGACATTGGCACTGAGGCTTGAGTCACACTGTGTTCTTGAGAAATTAAATGTTTCCTTCCCCAGTCTGAAATGAAGCCAAATACCTAAGTTGCCAACAATTGCAGCTCGATAAACTGTCAGAGGAGCAGTGGTGGTTTGTTACTATAGCTATATCGTAAGAGAATAATATGTATTGACACAAGTCCCTTTTCAAAGGGCATTTCCCAGCCACTGTTTCAAATGAATCTGTTCTAAAAAGGGCCATAGACAATGTCATTCCTTTTTCTTTTAGCAGGCAGGCAAAAATCCTCTGTATTTGACTTACCAGACTGCCATATAAAGATCCATAATTCAGCGTGTCAAAGCTTTACTATAAAGCTTATCATTTGTGAGGTTATGTAAAAATCTGTTTTTCCTTTGCAAAAAAAATCTTTCCCCACTATCTCTTAGTGGGATGATGCTTTTTGATCTCTGCATGAATATTTCTAATAAAAATATGTGCATGAATTTTAATATCTCTAACATAAATTATAAGAATTTTTCCTGTCTTAAAATGTCTAGTGTCAACACTGTTGCTGAATATTTAATGTAAAGTATAATGTAATTTGACTAGATAATTATCTTGGGGAAAATGGCAAATGCCACGTTGTTTTTTTACTGTTTATTTTTCATCATCTTTGATGATCATTTAAAGGAGAGCTGCAAGTGAATGACTAACTTCCAAGATTCAGCTTCTCTCTCTTTCTGCAGGCTGCTGCTGAAAAGAGACAGGCTGCTACCATACTGCGTCTGAGCTAGAGGCATCGATTCCTCCATGGCACATGGAATATTCTGAGCGTTTCTCTAGTTAGTTATATCACCCCTCTGATCTCTACGAATGTTTATGGACAGTGCACAGTCTATTTATTGTACATGGTGTCTTTCCGTTAAGACATCTCTTCCACGATGCCCATTGCAGTATTTGTTTCCCACAGAAGTATAAGCTGTCCTTTCCCTTTTTTTAATATGGTAAGCTTTAAATAAAGCTGATTTCCATTTGGATGAAGTGTAACTGTTTCTCCTTCATCAAGTCAACTGCTTAAGTCCCTCTCAGGGCTCCTTCTGATTGGGCTTTATTTAAGCCTGCATTTCTGTTATCTAGGTGGTGAAAGGAAGGGCAAAGTCCCTGTGCTCGGGGGGAGAGCTCCATCGAGGTCTTTGCATGGCTGCGTAGGCCTCCAAGGGGAGGCACAGAAGAAGACAGCAGAGGAAAGGCACTGCTGATCCCTGGGGTGCTGGGCATGCTGGTGCACATTCCTTGTGCACTGAACGGGTGTCTTGGCTCCTGGCAGTCTGGAAGAAAGACTGCCTGCAGCAAATTCATTTCCTCTGGAAACATCCCCTCTGGATGGATATACATCACCGATGGTGAGTAACCAGAGGGAACACGATGGCTTTGTCCCCTTGGCAAGATCCTGCTCTCTTTGCATGCCACTGATGTACAGATGAAATGCTAGAAGAGGGAAGCGGCAGTGGTGGGAAGTTCTCCCAAACAGCTTGAGGAGGACTCGGGAAAGGGACTAGAAGAGATGATGACTGTAGCCTTGACTCACAGAGTCAGACCTTTAAAGGAAAAGAAAATGTCCTGATTTACAAATACATAAAGATACTTAACAAAATAATTTTGCATCCCCCAAGTCACTTTGCTGACATTAACATGGGACTGGAATATAGTCCAATGTAGTAGTTGCTGGGGGATAGCCATCTCCGTATTGCAGCTGAAGAAACAGAAACAAGAGCGGGGCCCAGGCTTTCCTGAGCCTGTGTTTTGACCACACAGTCTGACACGTAAGGCCCAAATTACAGATATGAAATATTCTAGATCACCTGCTAAAGTCCGTGAAGAAAAAGAGTTCTCAGTACTCTTGAAAATCATGCTTGAAATCAAATGGGTACCTAAAATTAGTGAAGCTTGGGAAAAAATATAGAGTAGTCGCTCAGAGTGGTGCAGCAAAATGAAACAAAACTGAAATTAGCATTTAAAGTTTTTGCACTGCAGTATGGGTTACAGTCAAGTGTGTGTGTTCAGGGCACCCAAATATAAAGAAGAATAGCAATATTTATCTTTACTGGATCAAAACATAGTACCTCTTTCAAAAACATTTATTAGGCTAATACATACATGACATACTCCAAATTGCTGGTTAAGATTCTGGCAGATTGGCTTTTACACGTTCATTTTTAACAAACCCATTAGACCAATTTGTTTAGGAAATCGAAAAGGTAAGAGGGTACCATTTTGCTCTTTCGTCTCCAGCAAGGGGAACCGGAACAAAGTGATTCTGGCTAGAGAGGGTGAGATGAGTTGGTGCTGGAGCTCCACCACATCAGTGGCATTGCATTGACGGATGACTTTGCCCTTGCGTGCTTTACTTTCACAGAAGGAATATGGAAACAGTAATTGATGTCCTGAGGGGTTGAGGAGGAAAGTTCAGTTTGAGAAGCTGGTAAGTGATAAAGTAATAGGATCCCTTTTATTGCTGGATTCCAGGAAACGGTTGGAGAGCTCGGCCCTACAAGAGCACAATTTGTAAGTTAGCAGCAGTGCAGTTTCTGTGGTGCTGTAAAAGCGTTTTTTAACCTATCTCACCATTATTCCTTCTGTTTCCAGAAGAAAATGAGAAATCAGATTGAGCTGAGACTTGCATTATTGGAAGACCTAAATGAAATCAGGTGAGGGACTTTCGGGGTGCTTTTCTGCGACGGCGGGGACGACCGACCACGGGCAGGGCGACACCCGGGGCTGAGGGCTGGGTACAGGCCCGGGGCCGAGGCCGGGGCCGTCACGGAGCCCCTCAGCGCCGGTGCACGAACGTCGCCATCTAAACACCTAACACAGCGCCCTGCCAGCCTGCAC
>NW_008795441.1:872739-982773 GCF_000699145.1 Aptenodytes forsteri
GCTCCCTCAGGGCGCGGGCTCTGACAGAAGGCGGACCTGGGCCGAAGTTTGCAGCCGGTCGCTCCTGCGGACCTCCCGGAGCGGTCGCCGGAGGTAAAGGGAGGGGGCTGCTCCCCGATAACGCCTGTTTTATCTTCATAGGGGCAGTCGACTTTTGCCAACTGCCTTTAAGGGTTTTGAGCATCTCTAGCCTGTAAAACCCTTTAAAGGATGTAACCTTCTGTCCTCTCCTGCCCCCACCCCTAAGCTCCTCTAAAGGGATCTGTAAGGCTAAACAAAGAACATTGTGTGAGACAAGGGGGTGCGATGGTTGTAAGTGCTTTTAATTTGCATCGGGGAGGGGAAAAAAAAAAATCATTCCCTGTATTGAATGGATCAGCCGCGGAGAGGAGACAACTGTGCACGGGGAGGCTGGTAACCGCAGTGAGGCGGTGGAGAACAAAGCCTTTTTATGCAAGAGAAAATTATGCAAAATGTGCCTCGCTTGAAGTGCTGCAGGTACAAGCTGTAAGCATATGCAGCTCTGCGGTGCTGTAAAGTTGCGCTGATTGTGATCTACCAAATAAAGAGTGCTTGCCTCAATTTGTTGCATATATGTTTGAGACACTAATTACGACGTGCCATTTGAATAAGATGTGCTTTATGAAACACCTTTGGGAAAGAAGGGGGTGTGCCACATGCCGGGAGAGTTGCTTTCTGTATGTAAGATACCAACATCATTTATTTCCCCATGCTAAGCAGGAACTTTCAGGTTTCCTCTGAATAAAGATATTCTCGGATTCGTTGGTGGATTTTCATGTAGGCTTCTTCCTGATATAAAATAGCAGGCTTTCACATCTAAGTGGTCATTAACATAAAATCATGCAGTAGAATGGGATATATTTGTACGTATTTTGTAAGTCTTTCTTACTCTAGGTCTCTAGCATCCCTTTTCATAATTTATCATATCTTTGTGGTTGTGTCAATAAATCGTTCTCCATCCTTTCTCTCAAAAATCATTTGCTGTCCAGCATTTGCACTGCTCACAGTTCAGAAGAACTGTCCCTTTTGTTTTCAGAAGGGTTCTTCCTTGCAAGATTGAAGCACGTATCCTTTCTGTTTCTTCCCATTTCCTCCCCAAACCTTTGTTTTCTCCCTGTGAAAGAACCTGTTTCTTTTCACCTGTGCTGGTTTAGACTTGCAGGGATGTCTAGACTACAGATCTCCTAGCCAATGCACCCAAGAAGAGGCTCAGCTGCAGAATGTATTTATTTTCTATAGCTTGTCTCACTTCCCTCCTGACTGGATGACGTCATCACAGCATCTCAGCCCTTGCTGGAAAGAGAGAGACAATGTGCTGAGGGAGCATTACCTAGTGAAGTTCCCCCTGCCATTACTTCATAGATCACTAAGAAGTGATTCACCAACAATGAGAGAATGGGCACCTTCCCTGTGTGCGCTAAAAACTCTTGTCAGTTAGCATAGAGACAGTCCAGTTAAGTTTGTGGATGGGTGTATATTTCTGCTGCTAATGTCTGCAAGTGTGATATGTAAAATGGAGCCCAAACTCACCCTTGTAGCACCTAGGTCTAGGAACCGCTGAATTTCTCACTGCCTATTTCATTTCATCCATTTGCAAAACACTGATGATGCACTCAGGAGTGGGCAGGACCCTAATCTTAATGTGGTATCAGTCTCCTGGAGCTCAGGCATTTACAGGTGAGCTAAACTAACACTCTGAAAATAACCCCAATGGCTTAGCGAGACCGTTCAGTGTGGAAATGAAACATGCAGGTGAGCCCTGGTGCAGCAGGGCTCTGTGAAGGAGGGGTGATTTCAGCAGTGAGGTGTAGTGGCGTAAGTTCTATCTCTTCTTCTCATCTTTTACCCAAGGGACAGGATTTGGTTAATGGAACTTTACAATTTGTTGTACGCATATTGCGCATTGCCTGTGGGTGTTTGAGAGAAGCCAAAGAGCTGTCATCCTGAGAATAAAAAGCTGCTGTTCTGTGGAGAATTTTAGCACACTTTGAGCATGGAGGGCAGTTCATTGTGCTTATAATGCAGTTTGTTACATAAAGCAGCATTTGCACCCTTGATTTAGAGATCTGATGTAATTGTTACGGTATGTTATGTCAGTACCCACTTAGATGTGCTCTTTAAATACGTTCTGACAATAAAGAAAAAGTCATCATTTAATGACCCCTGAGGTGCGGTGCCTAGGCATGAGTGATCTGATCATAGTAGTCCCTAAATGAATTGCTGCAATCTGTGGGTTAAGAATTCCCTTGTTGCTAGATGTTTGTTGTTTTTTTTTTTTTCCCCAAAAGCATACCTTTCCTTTCAGCTTGTGTCATGCTGCTTTCTGTACGAGTTACCATTTGCTAGACCATATACCTTGATTCATGAGAAGAAACATTTGCTATGTGTACGGACACCAGAGCGGGCTCTGGCCCCATGCTTGCTTAACAGTTGTCTAAGCTGTGGAAGTCGCTAGAAATATCTAAACACAGAAGTGGGTGGGTGAGGCCCATTGCAGACTCTGCTGGACTATTTCAGCTATCACCCCCAAATGTGGCATGTCACACACATGTGTTGGAGATATAGATTTGTTTTCTTAAAGGGAAGGGAAGAGGGAGAAGTCAAAAGGAATTTAGGTTGTGAGGATTTTATGATGATGGCTTTCAGAAAGTTACCTCTTTATTACTACAAGCTCTACAAACTTGTAATGCAGCTGCAGCATCTGTGAGATCTGAAATCTGATCTGCCATGATGGGACAAATGACAACTAGCTTAAGAAAGCGGGGCGGGGGGAGGGAGGGAGAGCTCTGATGGTAGTAATTCTCTATAAATGGTGCGTCAGTCCAAAGGCCTGAGTTCCTTACAAATCTTTTGCCTATAGCACAGGCAGTGACTGTGCTGAGAACTGATCTAGTATAACCACATCTGGCTCACAGCAAAAGAAAAAAAACACCCCTTGGCTTTATTGGGGTTCCCTGAAGAGTCACTCCTGCCTGCAGGACATTTGTAGCTGAACTGAAGCCTTACCTAGAAAGGGATCAGGGAGTGCTGCAGTTAACATGCACATGAATGAGTAGCAGCCAGAAATTTGGAAAGGTGTAATATCCTGGGGTCCTAGGACTAGGTGACTTCCCAAGGTCCCTTCTAAACTGAATTATCTGACCATCTGGGTATTTTGTTTGTGTGCTACCTTAAAGTCCACATGTGTACTTGATGAAGAAATAAAATTATGCATGTGCTGATATGTAGAATTGTTCCCTAAGACTCAGGGAGGCTTGTTTTGGTCCATCTGGATTTATTCAGTTGTTTAAACACATGCTTAATTGCCCTTGAAAGTGAGCCTTAAGCATGCTTAAAAGTTAAGCATGTTTTTAATGGAAAAGGGAATGTTTTTGCTGAAAAGGGAAAGAGTGTAAATTCAGGGTACGTGGGCTCAGTGGTGGAAAACCCTTTATGATGTTTGGTGGTGCCGAGTACCTCCAGAAAAGCACGGAAATGAACAATGTTCAGTGAAATCACTACATTGCTTATTCCCCCCAAACTTACATGCACACACTGAGGGAGAGTATGGGTGGGTCTTGACATGTTTAGGGATGGTGCTTTTTCTTCTGCTCTTTTGCTTCATGTACACGTGTGCTGATTAGCAGCAGTTCTGTAGTGCATTTCAGCTAATAAAAAAAAACAGCATGAGACCAATTTCCATAGGGTGGAGCTGATTTGGAGGATTGGTGCTGGAAACAGAGGTGGTTTCTTAAGCCATCTTGCCGCAGTAAAGGAAAAAGCTTTTATTTCATGGGTAGGTTTCATCACAGGTTATGCTACTAAACTATAGGAGGGTGTTTTAGAAGGAGATTCAGTGTGACATTTGTAATTGCTTTCTAGGTACTGGTGGAGAGGACTGATGTGTCCATGGGGTTAATTTGGATTGCTGTGACCACATGGGTTGACTGTGCTAGCTGTTAAGAAGATTTGAAGTTTGATTGACCCATTTTACTTTAACACTAATTGTTTGCTGCTTTATTAATGAGAAAAGATGAGCTAATGCTGTTGCTCCTTACGGTTTTACACTCACTGCTGTTTTTCCCTACAGCAATCTCACAGATGAAACTGGTCTTTGTTCTTTTGTCTTGGCTGGGGAGGTGGGGGGGAGCTGGTCACAATTATTCAAAATTATAATGAGACAACAGTCTCAGAGTGTTGGTGTTTGTACTCAGTATCTAGCATCTTTGTTAGTGTGCTAGTTTGAAAGGAATTGCAGTGAAAAGGTGAGGCTTGGGCAACCCCAGTAATATAAAGATGCATCAAATCTCTTTGTTTCCTGTAATCTGTGAGGCAGGTTTGTGCTGGTTGATAGTCTTGACCAATGTTACCATATACTGTTTCTCTTTTAGCATTTTTTAAACATGTTGTTTTTCTAACTTTCTGTGGTGTAATAAGTATTTGTTTATTTTAGCACATGGTGTCCATCTTCCAGATAAAATATATATGTGTATCTGTATGTTCATATAGTATAAAGGAGACAATGGCCCTATTACAAGCAAGAGTGTTAAGTGGAGAAAATCAATATAACTCTTGAATTCATTGAATCTGCACCTGACTTGCACCATCTGGAAAAAGACAATGCCCCTTTTAGCTCTGTTTTCTCATTATTGAAAATCTGGGGTACTTTTCCCTTTCAGGGAAATAATCAGTTTTTACCTATGAATTCTTAAGTTATGGATTTGTAGGTAGAATTCAGCCCCTCTGGCAAATCCTGCTCCTTCATTTACAACTGGCACTCATCAGTACGGGGATCTGAGGAATATTTCTTGTCTCATGTTGGTCAAGCCCCCGGCAAGAAGTAGGAAGAGTTTTCTGTTAGTACTTCTACTAGCCGTAATGCAGTTAGATCGCAGTAGCTTCCAGTGAGTTGAGTCTATGAAAACTTACTTTTCTGTCTGTGAAACTTGTCATTTTGTCCCTCAAGGGAGATTTAAACTAAATTTCAGTAGCCATTCGCAAAATTAGCTGTATGCAACCTCTGGATTAACAACATCAAAAAACCCAAACTAAAACCAGCAGTCCAATCATGTCAGCTAACTTGGCAGCATTTAATTATAAGACCTATTGATTCAATTAACCCTGTGTTTTTACTTTATTTCCTGGAGAGAATGGTAGGGGCTGGTTTCTGGTTTAAAACTAGGAGCTGTCAGTTCTATTTTGAGGAACACACATTATCTGTTAGAAGAGCTGCCCTGCTGCATGAAACTTGCTACTTTTTCTGAGGTTCTGATCTTGGATGAACAAGGTTAGAAAATATCTCAAAATGAGAACATAGGGTAGGAATATTATAAAGGTTTAGAGCAGAGTTAGGGTTATACTTTTGAAAATTCCAGCCTTGGGCCAAATTTGATCCTGAGATGAACAGTAAAAAGTGCTGTGGACTATCAAAAGTGGCCTGGGTGCTTTACTGCTGGGCCAGAAACCCCGATCTGCTGGCTGTGAGTGATCTGTGTTGATTGGCCTCCTTCCCTACATACCCACCTGTACTCGGCACTGTACTGTCACACACTCTGTACACACACACTCTGTACTGTCCAGAGAAGGGCAACGAGGCAACGAGGCTGGTGAGGGGTCTGGAGAACAAGGCTTATGGGGAGCGGCCGAGGGAACTGGGGTTGTTTAGCCTGGAGAAAAGGAGGCTGAGGGGAGACCTTATCGCTCTCCACAACTACCTGAAAGGAGGTTGTAGCGAGGTGGGCGTCAGTCTCTTCTCCCAAGTAAGTAGTGATAGGACGAGAGGAAATGGCCTCAAGTTGCGCCAGGGGAGGTTTAGATTGGGCATGAGGAAAAGTGTCTTTACTGAAAGAGAAGACGTGTAGATGAGGTGCTTAGGGAAATGGTTTAGTGGGCATGGTGGTGTTGGGTCGATGGTTGTAATCGATGATCTTAGAGGTCTTTTCCAACCTTCATGATTCTATGATTCTATAACTCAACCACGGTGTTGTCCAGGCTGTGCCCGGAGGAACCCCAGCTGGGTTTGAGGTAGAGCTAAGTCTCTCTCTGTTTTGCTCTCCTCATTTTCTGTGGAAGGTATCTGTATAACTTACTAAGCCAGTGCAGGCAATTACAAGATGCCAGACCTTAAGTGTAAGGACCCCCTTAACCTCTGGGAAAGCTCAGAGACTGAGGGGGACCGTGGGGAAAGCCTCTTTTTTTTGTGTTTGCTGTGAAATGGGCTGAAATTGTTCATTCAAAATCCTTTGACTTCAAGGAGGGTTTAGGTCTGGATCTGAATTCTTATGTTTGGGGGCTTTTTTTAGGTAACCAACTCTTTTTGTGCCAAGTTATTCTGTTTTCTGCAGCAGCCTTTCTGTGACCACTGGGTCTGAGCAGAAAGATCAGATCCCCTCATGGGGAATTTGTCTGGACTCTGGACCCGAGGCTGTACGCTGCAATACGATGACTCCCAGCGCCAACATCCAACATTTGTTAACGTGATTCCACTGTCCCCTGGCTGATTGTGGGACAAAGAGACCCCACAGCCTTTTAAAGCCCCTGTCCCATTCTTGCAGCTGCTTCCATGTGATCCGTTAAGGTATACTTGGGCACCCATGCCTGTTTTGGCCATGTGGTATCACTCAGGAAGCAGAGCTGCTACCTTTGTTTGAGCTACTGTGACTATGGCTTGATTAACAGCAGCTGTATGTTCACGTGCAGGGTGTCTCTCACTGACAAATCCCTGTCTGCTGGTGCCTGACATGCTTTTCAGGTGTCTCAAGCTGCTGTTTGGTGGTTGTGTCGCAGGGCGTGGCAGGCTGCTGCTGCTGTTTGCAGCAAGACTGTTCACGCAGTTAGGCATTTGCCTGCTTCCCTTGAGTCATGCTGAAATCAATACTAGCTTTTATTTCCCTCAGCAATTAGAAAATGTTCAAGAACGCTGAGGAAAATATCCAAGGGCTCAAAAAGGAGAGATGCAGGGGTGGAGTTGAGTGATTTGCAAAGGAAAAAGAGAGTAGAGCTTGCTCCTGGGGTGGTCTGAGTGTTCGGTCATTCACATCCCATCCTGCTTGTCGACCTGTAGCTTGGGATGGGAGGGAATCAGACTGAAGCCAGGTGTGTTGGCCCTAAGCTGCTTCCTGAAGCTGCAGAGTTACCCTGCCTTCCCTCAGCACTCCCCCGCACCTGTATTAGAAAATATGTAGTGCAGGGAGATAGCCACAAGAATAGGAGGGAGATTTCTGAATTAAGAGAGTCAGCTCTTTCAGATTTGTATCGGAGTTGTTGATTTGCACTGATTCATTCAGGGCAGAATTTGGCCCTAAGGATGCTCTTAAGAGGCTATCAGCATGCTCAGAATACACCTGGGAGTTAGTGTCTGTGTTGCCAGGAGTCCAGAGCAGACCTGGCATTTAGGGTTGGGGCTAAGTGTGTCTGGAAGGAAACCAGCAAGTTAGTTTTTTGTCCCCATCCCCGTCTTTTCTAACATGATTGATTTGATATCTCATAAAGAAAATTTCCCCCAGGAAAATGATGAAGAAACCCGTAAATCAGGAGGAAGGAAACTGTATATTTCTTTTGCTTTAGGGAGATAAAATATGTGTATTTCCTGGAGTAGTAAAGGGAAAGTTGGCAAGCACATGTGAGAAGGTAATTAAAAAAAAAAAAAAGAAAAAAGAAAACCAAACAAGCCTCTCTCGGGGGACGGGACGGGACGACCAGTTAATAACGTGATTCATTCCAAAGAGCAAGGGATAGAGTGTAGTAAATAAGAGCTTTCATTCCATGTTGTTCTGCAAAGTTAAGCTTTTCAGGGTATAGAGAGCTGGTTGTGCTTCTTAGTAAGACTTAGCAAAATATTGAATGTAAGCATTTCATATTAGCCAGTGCTATCTGTTACAGCATTTATTTCTAAGACTTTGAATAAAAGGCATTTTGTAATATGACAAATTAATATCTATAATTTTATATTCCACATAGTTTGCCAAAATTAGCAGCAGTGATTTATAGATTACAATCCTTTAGGTTAGATCATTTTAAATGGCATGCTACTAGTGTTGCTTAAAACACTGTCAGTATTTTGAATGCAAGACAAAAAATACTTTTAAATGTGCCTCTCAATATGAATAATTGAGAAATTTTTTTGTGGAATGCATTTAAAAAAAAAGTGTAGTCAAATTGCATTCACTTAGTATGACCCGTAGTACAAAACTGTTTCTATGGGCAAAAAACCTGAATTGCGTCAGGCTTTTTTTTTTTTTTTGCCTTCACTTGTTTTGGTCCACTGTACACTTACAGCATCACTGTTAGCAATAAGTGGAATTAATAATATGTTGCAAAGCTTTACTTGATAATTACAGGCACTCAGAAGTTAGAAACACATTTTCTCATTTTACCATATTTATGATATTGATTCTTCACATTGTGAATGGTTGTGTGTTGGTTTAGATGGTAAAGCTGGTATCAGGATGCCAGCACTGACCTGCATTATTACCTGTAATTGCCAACAGGCACAGAGTCAATAAAGCCTTTCCCATCAGCCGTCTCTGCAGCCCTTGAGTCCATTTAGAGATTGACTTTAGGGTGAGTGCTGACTTGTGCAGGTGCTGATAGTGTTGTTTGATGCACACCAAGCAGCTGTAATCATGGGGGTTTTCTGTTCAGTTCATCTGGACCAAGTTGTCTTTGAAGCCCTTATCACAAGCTCAGGCTTTGAGACACTTGATGGCGAGTCAAGTAGTATCTCCCGAAACAATGCCTTGTGCCTTGCTTTGAAATCTCTTTGTGAACTTAATTCTACTTGTTGTCTTGCAGCACAACTGAATATGTACACTGCTATTTATGAGAAAGTGGCCCTTCATTGTAACTAATTTTTTAAAAAATGCTGACGATGGCAGTGTTTAATTGGTGGAAGGTGTGTACCTTCCTGAGCCAGCAGATAAAAATGCTACTGGTTGTTTTAAGGCAGATACTCCTTTTTTGGGTGGGGTCATGAATTTCCTGTTTTCTTCCAGTGATGGGGACAGAGCAACATGGTGATGGTGAAAGCTGTACTTAGAGTAACTTGTTTACACTTTGAATTAAGTGTTTTAGGACTGAATATTTTTTACAGCCTATTACAAGCAGGAGGAGGGAATAAGTACTTGGAAAAAAAATATTGGGCAAACCTAATGTTTCCCATACTTCAGGACATGAAGCTATGTTTACTATTAGGATCAGAAATAACTGTTTCCTTGAAGACATGGTATTGCAGAGTTGGCATTATGGGTCATTCCTCTGAAATACCTCTGACTGTGGTCAGCACCAGGTGATTTGGTTTGCCCTTACTGCCCTGCCATTCTCAGGTGAATTTCAATTCTGAGGTTCCAGTCACTTGGAAGATCAGAGTTATTTTTGTTTCTAATTTGTTTTATATTCTGATTGAAGTAGTAAATTTTTTCTGAAGAGGGTGGAATTTTCTTCTGCATTTTAAGTTTTTGCAAGATCAGACCCAGTGACATTGCTTATTCCAGTGTGCAATGGTGTAAGTGATCTGTCAGTGTCCTGGGATGGGCAAGAGAATTAATATTTTAGATGTAGTGTGTTTTTGTGTTTTCTCTGGCAATGTTTTGGTGGCTTTCTCTCACTTCTCTAAGGGAGAGGGAAGGAAAGTGAAAAATCAGTTTTCCTCCAGCAGGGGAGTGATCTCTGCATGCATTAAAAAGGCAAAAAGAGAGGTTAGAGGCTTGTGTTACGTTTTTATTTGAAAAACTAGCTGTGGAGACTTGTTTCAGGTGTAGCTGGTAGGTTTATTGTCAGAGTTGACGCAACAGTAGGAATAGAATTTGCTTGTCCAGGATTTCCAGAGATTGTTGAACAACAGATACAAAGAAGTAGCTGTCTCCCTATGTTTCCCTCTTTTCCCCATCCAAACACGATATAAACATAACTTTCTTTTGGATTCTGTTCCCCTCATGCCTTTGCAGTTGGAAAGTCTGGTGTATTTATTGTTTGCTCTACTGCCTTTACCTGCAGGCAAGGCATGATCTAGATTGAAGTGTAATCCTCCTAGATTAGTAAACAAGCCCTGCCCCATGCCTGTGTCACTACGCAGATGAGTAGCTCTTTGAAGAATGTTTTAAGGTTTGCAAAAATAATTTCTAGTAGAAACTTTCCTTTTAAAAGATATTAAAATATGCAAATAGTCAAATGAGCAAGCAAGTGTGCCTCAAGAATAAAGGTGCTGTGTCTCTAGTCACTTGTTCGTATTTCCCTTTCCATGATGGATTTACTGCGCAGCTGAACTTGAAAATCCTTCACAACTGGCAGTGGTACTGGGCAATTTCCCTTACGCTGTAGCTCTGGCTGCATTTAAGTGTCTCTCTCTTTCCATTTGTTGCTGTTCAGTTTCGTCCATCATTTTGCATTGAAACATAGCTCTGGACAGAGCTCCACATAAATAAGAAACCCACTAGATAGATGAAGCTGCGGAAAAAGAACCTGTGATATTCTCCTGCTGGACCTTGTTTTGAAATGAGGAGTTGCTCCTCTTCTAAGGAGCTTACGGGAGTCTTGGATCATGGGCAAGACAGCCATGGGGTGGACAGCACATGCTAGCCGGTGGGGCTCTGGGATAGTGGTGAGAGCCTCTGGCATGTTCATCACAGGTGCGCTGTTGGTTTTGGTTTTAGCTTGTCCCCTTTGCTTAGGTCCTGATTCACAGCAGAACCTGAGAAGCTCTTCTTGGCTTGAATGCAGAAATGATTCCTGTGGGGACTTTATGGGCAAATTTCAGGCTTGTCTTTGCAAAATCATCTTCTCTGTATCCACCAATAATTTGATTAGGGCCTGACAATCCCCACAGGCAGTGTAGGCCTAGGGGACCTACAGGCTGTGCCAAGGGCTGCGGGCTGCTGGAGTGGCCTGCAGGCTATGGCTCCGCTGTGTACTTCGTTTATGCCTGAGCTTGGGAAAACAGGTTCCTGGCTGCTGGGGCAGGGTAGACATTTTTGCCCTTTGTGTCTGCTGAGCAGCAGCAGTTGCTGTTTCTTATCCTACTAATTCCCGAGGACAGCAAGAGCATCAAGCTTGACTGTCCACAGAGCTCCCCAGCACAGAGTCCCTTTCCATACACTGGAAGGAGCTACAAGGCCTTTTCTCTTTGCTGTAGCAAAAATCAGTTTTCCCTACCCTATTTGAGAAATATCAAGACAATTTTGCTATGCATGTCCACCGACCCTGGTACCAGTCTGAAACCGTTCCCGAGAACAGACTACTGCAAGCGCCCAAGTAAATGTTTGCTGGGTTTAGCCTGAAATGTGAGACACTTCATGCAAATTAATGTTAGTGCAATAGTGGGAACCGGGAGAAGCCTTCCAGTTTGGTAGTCTGGGATGCGGTCTCTTGGCGGCCAAAGCTTATCTCAGCTGGTGCTGTGGGGGTCCTGTGCCTGTTTGCTCCCATGGTGCCTGATCCTTGCCTGACCCCGTGGGAAGCCAACTCAGGAAGTTGAGCCGGGGCAATGCTAGTGCTGTGCAAAAATTACTTACTTTCTACTAGTCCAGTGCTCTCAAATTCTCCAGAGCACTGGTGAAAGGGAGGGGCACGAATGTGTATCTAAGAGCTGGAAGGCTTTTACCTGTCTGAAAGACAGGGATTTTAAGGAAGTTAATGCTCCATTTTGAAAATAAAGATCACAGGATCTAACCTCCCTGAATAGGTTGTGTTGCTTCCTAAAAGACATCAAATTACACCGATTGTGAATCTTGCCTAGTACTTTTTAAATCACCTGCTTTTTATATAAATGGTCCTGTTCTAAAAAACTGCTCTCTTACCTTTTAATTCTTTTTTTTTTTTTATTTTATTGGGTGAAGGACACAAGACATAGGGTTACAGTGAAAATGTTGCACTTGGCTCCCTTCCTATTAACTGTCAGAAATACACTTGGGACAGTCTTTTGCTGGTAGTCACAGGGAGATATGTATGGTAATAAACAGACCGTCTAGGCTTTCTGCTGCAGGCTCTGAACATTGCTGTGCTGCAGCTGACCTGCTTGCAATAAAGCCCTTGCCTGTGTCTTTAATGAAGGACTGTCCTGAGGTAGAAATTGCCTTCCTGGGAATTAGAGGAGGAGGGATGTGTGTTGTGAGGAAAAGCTAAGCCAGGAAACACCTGGCAACCAGATGGCCCCTAGCATGCTGCATCATACCCACACCTTCATTAAGGATTACTGCGGCTGTCTCTGGGTAATAGATTTAGAGGTTTGGGGTCACAAAGAATTAGAAAATTGTAGCCAGTTGCAATTAAACATAAGTTATTTTTAGAGGACAAAGAACTGAGCTGAGCTGAAAGCTGAATTAGAGCTACTTGAAATGTTAGGGCTCAAATACTATGGGTGGTATTTTCTAGGCGACCAACAAAAGAGCCTGTGCACTTCAGTCAGAGGCACAAAGCAGCCCAGGGTGATGGCAGGTGGGCTGGAGACAGCAAAGCCGTGAGCAATGGCAGTAACGTGGAACCAGTATTATTCTGCTTCCCGAGGGCAGCTGGCATTATGTACTTCTCTCTGAATATTTATGTGTGCAACACATAAGGGTTGCTCAGACCGTTAGTAGGATAGGACTGTGTGGTTTGCACTGTGATTTATGTAAGCTTGACTCAGTATCTTACACTAATGTTTTACCTGTATTTAATTTTTGTTTTATATTTCCTCTGCAGTGCACCTGCAATCCAGAAGGGGCAAACTCAAAGGTTTTTGAATTTTCAGGTGAATTGTGAGAATATCAGTAGGGAAATAGAGACTTGGGAAGAACTGTGCTAGCACACAAACCCTTTCTGTGTTGGTGACGAGTCAGCAGCAGCAGTTGGTGGCACGTGGTGGGTCAGGAATTCAGGCTGGCCCTGTGTGGGTGCACAGAAGTGAGCATGAGGAAACTGCTCTCCCTCCTACATCCCCTGTACTCACCTGCCTACTCGGGCAGGTAAAAGAGGCACGGCAGTACTGAGATGTGTGGGTAGGTTTTGGCTGTCTCACTGCTGCACTGGAAGATGGGAGATGTGTCTTCCTGAGGGAGTTGTTTCTGTGAGTCAGCAGCTCTTGTCTCCCAGCTCTTGCTGAATCTGGGACTGATTGATACCGTCTTGCACTGCTAACCTGCTCACTGCCCTGCTTTGAAAGGTCTTTAGGTACGTTGTGGGAATAACAAGTGAAGAAGAAACTTTGCTAGTTCAGGGGCTGTGTAAACTCTGATTGCCTTCCTTACAAATGCTTTGGAGCATCCGCAGGAAGCTTGAATAGGTCGTTCATTACTTCCGTTCTTGTGACGTTGATGGAATAATAAGAGCATTACTGGCTTTTATCCTGTATATTCTTTGAGCAGCTTCTTTGCAGACAGTATCTCTTGTCTCTTTCATATTAAAATGTTGATAAGCACAAGGTGAAAACACTTATGGAAATATCTATTTAATTACTTGTTAATGTTGATATCAAAGCCTATTGTGAATTTCATGCAGTGAGTTCTGAGGAATCCACCTCAAAAAACTTGTTTCAAATATCAGTTCAGTTTTTAAGGCTACTACCTGTGGGGTTGGTTCTGCAGCTGAGATCCTTGTTAAAGATGAGCTAACTTGCATTATGCAATGGAAGTGTTTGTATTTTATTAAAGACAAGCCAATGACACCCTACCACATGATATGGGGCAGCCACATGAATACGGAACAACTCTGTCTTGAAAGGGTGGATCAAGTTGTTCAGTAAGTCTTTTCATTTTCTAATCTCTCTGAATCTGAAAGGCTATAAGGTATTTCTTATTTTACCCTCAGGAGAGGAAAAATAAATCTTCTCAGTTCTTGAAAGCTACTGCCCCAGGTTAGGCAGTCCTTACATTAACAGTTTCTTACCCAGAGAGGCTAGAATATCCTTTTGTTGTGCGTTGATTGTGTCTTCAACCAGTGCAAAACCCCACAGCAGCAACTTGGAAAGAAATGCAGGGGGAATGTGCCTGAAGGATTTACTGTGCTGCTGTTGTATTTCCCTTGAGAGGAGCCCAGCTGAAATTGAAATGTAAATCCTAAAATAGGCATAATTAGGGTACTTCCTTTAGACAATGTCTGGTGCAGGCAGCTTCAGTTTTTGGGGGTGTGTGGTTTTTTTCAGTGAAGAAGTGTTTGAGCAGTGAACGAGGGAGGGGATGATTAGCAATTTCATGCTGTAGTGGTGCACTCTGGCTTGGGAAAGTTGTGACAAAGAACAGAGCGCGAGTTCTTTTTCCCCACTAGTCCTGCTGCTACGGTGTGTAAACCTGATGAAGACTTGTACTTCTGAATATACAGAACTACTGCTCCAGTAACGCATTGATACTAAAATGAGCAGAAGGTGCTGGTATGGATCCTGTTGTAATTTTGTATGGCATTTTGCAGAATCGAGGCGGAGAGCTCCTGGGGTGCCTCGTCTTAGGAGAGGCTGCCATGGGCCTGCTAAAGTGCTAAAGACCTCTGTGAATCGGGCTGCAAGGCGGCTGGCTTGCCCTTGGTGCGAATCTTTATTTTGGCTGTGCTGGACTTTGGGTTAGTCCTTGAAAGAAGCATATTTTGCAGAAACGTTGAAAGCAGAAAACCAGGCACAATAACCTCATTTTTGTCAGGGAGTTTGGGTTAGTTGTAACACTGTGTGGCACTTGCTGGAGGCCTGAGCGTCTATGAAGCAGTAGGGAGAATTAGAGCTAAGTTTTGGTCGGAATCGGCTTGGAGAAGCAGGCTGGGACTTGTTCCCAGCTGGAAGCTGAGTGGCTGTGGTGTTTGTTGTTCATTAGGGTTTTGGCACCTGCTTTCACACAAAATCAGCTGTTGAGAATGTTGTATGTCTATGTAAAGGTGCTTGGAGCTCTGTGTGTGTGTCTGACAACTTTGGCATATTTGCCTGATGTGTTTAGTGTCTTTTTTCTTTATTATTACTTTTTTCCAGGAAGACTTGTGGTGTAATTATGTAGGGGATGTTAATGATAGAGTAGCTTCAAGACTCCAAACTTATACCGCTTAATAGTAGTAATTATTGTTTATAATATTACTTTGTCTGGGGAATACAGTGAAGTACTTTGCCTTATTGGAGTAAATTTGATACAGACATTCATGATCTAAAGAGATCTTAAATGGTCTTAAGTTTTATTGCTAAGGCCAGCATACAGTTTCAAACCAGAAAAAGACCTCTTTCAGCCTGGCTTTTTAACGGTGTTATGAAGTGGTGTTGTGTTTCATTTAATCATGGTCCTATATATTGATGTTTAGTTTTGATGGCTCAGAGACATGAATAATGTTAGAACAGTGCTTTAAAATAGTGTTTTTTCACATTGTCTAGCTTAACACATTAAAACCTCCAAACTAGTGAGGCAGAAAACAGAACAGATGTTTGTTTTCCTTTTTCCGTACTAAAAAAGCTGTAGTTTAATTTTGGTTTTGCCATTTAGATTTTTATGGTGACAACTGGTGAAACCATGCTGTTCGTCAGATGGAAAAGTACATCTTTCTAAAATGTCATTTGAGATACTGGAAGATGCCTGGCTGGGCTAATGCTGTCACTTATTCTAAGCAAATAGTTTTGATACTTTCTGTGGTCTCCTGGAGTCATATAATGGTCTACTTTAAATCCTATATTTGTGAATCTTGAGCTATGACTCAGGGCTTTTTTTGTTGTTGTTGTTTGTTTTTTTTTCATTTGGGGAAGAGACTGGAATAGAGATGACTTTCCACAAGAGTCTAATCCTGAATCTGACAGAATTTTGTAGAGAATTACTGCATTTCTGTGAAAGTTTTAAACCAACTCCTGCCCTTTGCTAGAGAATTATCCCTGTTTCATAATCCCGTCTGTTAGTTACCAAAAATTCTGGAGGAAGAATATTGTTTTTTTTTTTTCCAAAGTGCTGAGGATATCAGATGTTCTTATAGAACTGAGTTGCATCCCTGTGAAGTTCCCCAAGGCTCTTCCATACTGATCAGCATAGGTGCCTTTTACTAATTTTCATTAAACTTTCCATTGTACATCCTTACTCTTACATACATATGCACGTGCATAAATATTTTTATGCACGTATATAACTCCACTGAGCTGAATGGAACTTCTTATACAAATACTACTGGACTCTAACACTTGGACCGTGTTAAATAGAAATAGTGTCAACAATAAGGCCATTACTGTCAATAGATGAGAGTTGTCACCTGGACAGTTTCCAAGTGAAATATGTTTTACCTGCCATCAGTGCTACTTCATTCAGTTTTGTACTGATGCACATGAATGACTGTAAGTCCTTCTGCGTACTACATTCACATACTAGAGCAATAGCTCCTCCACATATAGAAGGACTGTAAAAAGGAAGCTTTTCCTATGACAGTAATGACTTCGGCAATAAGAGGAATGTAGTACTGTACCAAAGGAAATAAATTGTAAAGAACATCTTTGGATAGTCTGTCAAACACAGTGTGTAATAATGTATGTGAAATCTCTGTCAGTTCAGTGGAAAACTCTAAAATGTGAAGAATGACAGAATAAACTGTGCATGCGTGTTGAAATATGAACATTCATCTTGTAACCATCTTTATAATCGGCTGACAAGAGCTATTAAATCATCTTATTAATTTCCTGTTTTGCCCTACTTGCCACGCTGACACCTGGATGACTTCTACAGTGTATATTGATAAGTATACCCCTTATTCCTCTTCCCTTGGTGGCTTGGTAGCATTTTTGGTTATACAGATTGTAACTATGAGGACCTTAAAGGGAAGAAATAGGTTTTGTTTGTTGCTCTGTGAGAGGGAAGGTTCTGTAATCTGTTTCCCATTGCAGTGGGAGAAGTTATGCAGTTGTAAGCTGGTTGTCAAGAGGCTGATGTCAGCTTCAGTTGTGAGTCTTAGCTTCTTGATTGACAGTTTTATTGTCCTTAAGGAAGGTAGCTGTCATGGAGGACTTCACCAGGGGCCCTGGATAGCAGATTGGGCCTGGAATTTCGGTGTGAATTCAACAGGAGAACAGGAATAAAAGGTAGAAAAGTGATGATACGTGATCTAGATCCTGTTTGATTCAGTGAAAAGCAGCATGTATTATTAATCAGCATCTTCCATTGAAAGAGTTTCAGAAGGCAGATTGTGTTGTGGGAGAACCTATAATCATCACTAATACAATCTTTGACTCCTACTGAGGCATTCTTTACCTAGGATCCTCAGAAGAAATAAAGGATGGTTTATTTTCAGTTGGTAAAGTTAGGACAGCACCCATTTTATAACAAGCCCATAGCTTTTGTTTATTCTCTACAAAGCCTGTGGGAAGGACAGTAATGACTTGGATGAGATTGTTAGTGACTTTCAGATCTTTTTCCTTTGTTTTTATTCATTACACCTATCGGAAATTGTAAATTTGCCATAACTTTCTAGAGTGCCCTACAAGTGAGCCACATATAGGCCTTGCTAAAGATTGTGGCTTAATTGCTGATGTATGGCAATTTATGAAGGGATCCGCTGGGGACCAGAATGGCCTGTCAACTCTACAACAACATCTTTCTTCAAAGGGGGAAAGTGCAGATCCTTCAGTGTCACTTGCCAATTATTGCATGTAACTTGCGTCAGTGACTTTTGGGGAGGAGGAGGGAGGTTTCCGACCTGTTCGGGCCATGAATGCAAGCAGGCAAATTAATGTAAAAACGTAAGTATGTGCATATGTATGCACAGAGGTGAGCATTCCTGTTTCTTTTCTGTACTCCACTGAAGTAGCAGGCAGAGAGAGATCGGTTTGTGCTGGGTCAGAATCTAACTGCATTGTTTCAAAGATAACTGACGTTTCTATTTACTCTTTCTTTATATGGTATTCTATGGACTAGATAGTACAATGGTTGAGCCCAGACTGTAATCTCTGGAAATCTTGTTATGAGTGTGATAGAGTTATTTTCCAGTAAAATAGCTAGCAAGCTTTATAAATCTTGATGTGTCAATGGATGGTCACCTGCTTAAACACCACCAAACAGAATTTACTGTTCAGGTGTAAGTGAAATCTGTGCCTGAATTACTTGTTGGCCATTAGTTAATTTTTAGTTATTGTATCAGAGTTTAATTATTGGCATTTTCCAATCAGGGCCAAAATCTGGTTTTGGGTGTTTTTTCCAGTTGTGATTGAGGCCCTAGTCCTCTAGCAAAAACCAGCTATCTGTGGCATCAATGCATGCATGTGAGGTCCCAGCCTCTTCCTTAGGGATAAAGAGGAGTCTGTGCTTGTAGGCTACATTGCAGGATTAGCACCTAAAGCGTGATTATAGAATCATAGAATAGTTTGGGTTGGAAGGGACCTTTAAAAGTCATCTAGTCCAACCCCCCTGCAATGAGCAAGGACATCTTCAACTAGATTAGATTGCTCAGCGTGTGCTTACCAGTGTGATTATTCCCTTTGCTGTCCTTTGAATAGTGCACACCCTGCTGTGGCGCTGTCCTTAGACCTTTCAAGCCTTTGGGGCAAAATTAATCCTTTGCTCAGAAAAGCCTATGTTAGGAGAGAATCTGTGGGTATAAATTTGAGAATTGTAGCTGTATTAACAAAATGGTGGGTTTCAATCTGCCCTTGCAGATTTGGCTGGCATTATGGTACACTTAGCTGAGGGATGCTCCTAAATATGCAGGGAGAACCATGCTGATGTCAAGGAATCCAGAGAGGAAAGGCATGCTTGAACTGAGCATTTTGTCTGTGTCCTGCTCCCCTGGTCCTGGACTCCTGTGTTACTTCCGAGGTAGGTGTTTGTGTTTGGCTGTTTGGTCGAGCTGACAGTTTGCCAGCAAATGCTGATGGAAACGGCAGCCACCTCCTCTGCCCAGCCTCCCTAACAAGTGTGGGCAGGCAAGAGAGTGCCTTCTTCTGGGGGAAACGTGACTTTGCAGTTCCTCTGTCCTGCAAGGATCTCCGGGTGGTTTTGTTATTTCCTTCATGGTTTTGAGCTCAAGAATATTACTCTTGCCGTAGGCTCTTAAAGCCCTAACACTCTTTCCAGCTGCACTGCTGATAGCACCATGTGCTGCTCAGGTAACCATACAGACCTCCTGATTCATAAATGTTCATCAGTTCATATCATAAAAGTTTATCCCATGAGCCAGCTCTAATCAGCAGCTGAATTGGGGCCAGACTTATTAGGGGAACCAACAAGTCTCTTTTTGAATGCAGGGCACACAGAGGAGAAAAGGGCAAGTCTTAAATCAGGGTATAGTTTAATTTGTTTTTATTTTCTCAGAGGCCCTGAAGCAATGTAATGCAGGTTTTTCAACGCTGACATCACAAAATACTGGGACATGCTGCCAAGTCCATGTGGGTGGAGAAGAAAGGAGGTGTTCTTGATTCTTATAAACACTTGTGCTTCTGTTCTCAAGGAAGAAAAAAGGAACAAACTTTCCCGATGATTCTCTGAGAATGTAAATGCCACATGTTGGCTAACAGCAGAAATGGCATTTCCTGTGCTGTCTTCACTGCTCAGTTGTCTTGCCCTAGTTACGTAAGTTGTGTTTTATCAACTGGAGCATATGCATAGAAAACCAGTTGGAGAACTCTACGAGTCATTTACCACCTCCTCACAATTTCCAGCAAAATTACTCATACTCACAGTTGCTCTGAAAAGGGTGTTCAGGTATTCTGCATCACAGCACTGAAGTTACATCCTTTCACTTGTAAGCTAAATATTTTTTGTCTTATATCTGGTGATATTTAGGCTGCAAAACCTGAAAATTAGCACGAACATCCATCATTTTCCTTAGGAAAGACTCTCAAAAGTTTTTTGCAACTATGCTACTTTTTGATAGAGGGAGGATTGTTGGGCTAAACTCATCCTTGATGAAACTTCATTTCTCTTAGTAGATTGCAGAGAAGTTAATCTTCACACTTACATTTACATCTGCTATGGTGTGCAGCATGGGAGGGATGCTTGTCACCAGTTCACACAAATCATTTGCCTTACAACAGTATATTGACCAGCCCAATACAGTGTTTTATTTATGTAACCAAATCTAAAGAAGATACTTTTCATTCAGACCTTCTGTGTATAGGAAACAAATTATGACACTTATGTAAATAGTGTTCAGGTCATTGTGAGTTCCTTAAAAGAGCATGGACAGTCACTTTTTGAATATTTGGCAGTGCACAGCATGGCCTGGAAATGGAGACACTCTTTAGAGGCTGTTCAGTTTGATTGATTTGTAGCAGAAGAGGCTTAGAACTGCCTGGACTCTTAGTGCTGTTTGGTTTGCGCTCCTTTTATCCATCATTAAGAACTTGTGCTCTTGCTATGCTGATACAAGATGGTCCTTTAAAGATGCTGTGTAGTTTTTATTAATCTTGTTATCAAGTGCACTTTAAGAGTGCTTTGCTGTTCCAGAGCTCTGAGACGCTGCAGGGCTGGGGCCACATTACTTGAAATAATAATGACCAACTCGGTTCCTGGCAAGCAAAGGAAGGGGATGTGGGAAGAAAACAAATTAAAAAATCTTAGCCCCAAATGGAGCAGAGGACACATTGTTTAGCATAGTTCAGAACGGTTCAGACATGTGCGTCTGGAAGTCTCACCTTAGGTTGCATGTCTCTGTTTGTGGGAGGGGGGAATTAAATTGCATAGTGACTTTAGCAAAGTGGAATGTGAATAGAAGAACACATTTGGTTTTGCCTCTTTTTGCATGCCTAACCTGAATGTGCTTGCAGGTGGAAGCTGTTAGCTGTGGAGCTGTTGATGCCGGCAGGGAAAACAGCTTGGTCTACTAATCATTGGGGCAGGTAGTGGACTGCTAAATCTTGTTTGCTTTAATTGGCCTAGTAGTGCCTTTGAATCAGTGGGACTAGGGTGAAAAATGTACTCAAGATTTGTCCTGGTATTTTCATCGTAGGCCATAGGTCTTACAATGTAAACTATTAAATTACTGTAGATGAAACACCAGGGAGATTGGTCTTGAAGTCCCTTGGGGATTGCAGAATTGCAAATTAACTCCTCACAATTTACTTAATCAGAGTGTGTATTTATTTTTTCAGAAGACATTCTCTTGTGAGAGAGTTCATGAAGCGGCTAATGGAACTGAAGTACAGCTGGGACTCCCAGCTTCCTTCTGAGAGTAGCAAGCTCCTTTTGTGTGTTTCTTTGTCTACTCTCTATGATGTATTGATATGTAAGGACTTTACATTGAACCTCTGGCAGGGGCAGATAGGCCCAAAACTCCTCAGCACTCAGCATGGAGGAAAAAAAAATGATTAGCTTCAAATTCTTTCCCAGAAGTCCTTGCAAATGATGACTTAACATGACACAAAAATGCACATGCGTCAGAACAACTGTGCTGACACGGTGCCTTGTAGATAATGTGGTTTGCTACCAGTTTCCAACATACTCTTCTTTATTCTTCCCACTATAATTAATGCTGCAAGAGATATTTTTGTTAATGTTATTTTTCCTCCGAAACAAAAATTTCTACTTTGTTTTGCAATAAAGTGATAGGTCTCCCAGTCCATTGGATCTGCAGCGTCGACTACAGTTTGTATAGTTTGGATTGCAGAACAGCTTTTGAGCATAGATCTTTCCTATTAGTCTGAAAAATCTAGGTCCTCAAAGAAAATGAGTACAAATGTTTGTTTCTTCTGTGAATTGACCTGTTGCCTTCCATGTGCTTGCAGGGATGGATGTAGGGGCCAAAACTTGTAAGGTTGGCCTTTTCAAAAGGATCTAAGGAGTTAGGCATGCACACCCCTGTGAAATGAAGTGGGAATTGGGATGCACACAAATCCTGAATTTCTCTGTACACTGTCCCATTAAATCACATGCAGTTCCTGAGGGCTTGCTGCTGCGTGCTTAATGTGTTCCCTCGTATGTAATGCAAAGTAAAATGTTTCCCTTCTCAGCAGCTCGGTGTCTGGGTGGCTGACTGCACGGAGCTGTGTGGGGTGGGCATTCGGGCTTTCTGGGTGCCACCTGGCTGAAGATCTTGTGCCTGTAACTGGCTCTGAGTTGTCCCAGAGGACTTGAGGGTAACTCTTGGAGGGGAAGCAGAGTGCCTGGGCCTTGATGGAGGTACCATTGATGTGGAAGGCGTAATTCCCTCCATGCAGTGTTAAGACCAGAGGAGATGAAGGCCTTCATGTCTTGAGTGCAGGGACAATATTGCACCTCAAAAAGTGTGTCACTATTTCAGGTCATGAGATGGAATGAGGAAAAAAGCTGTAGTGACCGTAACCAAATTTTTATTTTAATAGGGAGAGAATGTGTGAACTTGTCACTCAATTAATTTTTCCTAATGCTCATTAAATTTGCCTTCAGTGCATTTACATTGTGTTCAGATTATCTAACCAGCTTGCAATTGCTCTTTTTTTTTCTCCCCCTTTTCCTATCTCTGCTATCAGTGTGAAAGGAAGCATTCTATAGCAGTAGGTTTTGCTGCTCAAATAGAAGGGAGTTCTGTTTAATAGAAGTTGATTTAGGGTCTAAAAATAGAAAAGCCCTGGCTTGTCTTCTGGATCAGATGGCTATAGTGGTGAAGACCACCTGTCACAGGAGTTTTTTGTTTTGTTCTTGGGGACAAGTATTTTTCTGACAAAGAAGCATACGGAACTTTAGGAATTTGGGAATTGTAACTACTTTAACATCTGATGTCAACCAAAAAATGAACTGAGTGTGCTCAGATATTAGAATATTATTTTCCTGTAGTTAAGGCTGTGTTTTGATCATAAAGACTTTTAGTATCTTTAGGGATTACAGGATAAGAATAACTTGGCAATTAAAAAAATGAAAAATATTTGGCATTGGAAGTTGGCTTCAGATGTATTCTCCTGAGAGTAGATTTCTTTAACTCATCATAAAAAAAATAAATTTTGTTATATTTAGATTATATCAGATTAAAAAAAATTCCTAGCAGTCTATCATCTGGGATTGAATCTCTGTGGTGAGAACTGCCGTCTCAAAAGGAGAAATGAAATTTTGCTGTTGCCACTTGAAATCTTACTTGTTCGGGTAGAGCTTTTTAAATTGCATTGGTGATTTCCAGCTGACTTTTTTTTTAAAGTGTGCTTAAACTTCCTGTATTTGCAAACAATACTGGTGTCTACAAATCCTAGCTCTTATTGGAAGTGCTGGGAGGTGAGGTGCCAGGGCACTGTTGTAAGTCCTAGCATGCACCTGTTTGCCCCTCTAGAAACACAATGACATTTAAGGTTGTGTCACTGCATGCCACTGGCTTTTAGTGGGACCTGGCTTCTTAGTCATGCAGGCGTGCTGTGACAGTGCCATGTGGATACACATTTATGGATACAGATCCTGATCCTGCAGTGCACGCTGCAGAGAGCCATTCTGGTTCCACTGGAGTGCTTTGAAAAGGAATGATTTGCTCTGGGAAGCCATGCCTCCACTGTGGCTCTGCACATGGGATGGGTTTCCATTCCCCCTTCTTCCTGCACCTTGAGGAGAATCGATGCCTTGCACAGAACCCGAGTGATCTCCAGGAAGTCATTCCAGCCTGCTTTGCAATAATTCTCTCTTCAAGTGGTTTGTTTGGTAAACTAGCAAGTGTCAAGCATATTGAGTCCTGAATATGCTTGAATATGAATATGAAACATACAGTTTCCTGAAGGAAGAACAAATACATCCCTTTAACATGAAGAGTTAATTTATGTGTTTCTGTTTTGAAAATGAATTTTTGCACTGTTCTGGAAGCTCGATGGAATAGTCCTGGAAGCTCAGAGAAACAGGAATAGCAAACGTGCAGCATGGGTGCAACATTTGAGATACTGTCCTACTGTGCAGAGGCAAATCTGGAGACTCCACCCTGGCACTTTGAGGTAGAGTTGCTAAAACAATCCTCTGTAAATAACAGATCTTGGTATTTGTTTTGCTGTTTTTGTAATAAGCCATTTGTGAATCATTGTTTTCATTATTCATCTAGCCTCAAAGATAGAGAAATAACATTTAATGAATTCATGCACTAATATTTTTCCATCAATAACTGAATAAATTACTGGAGGGCAAGCCATCTACTTCCATTTGAGGTGTGTGACCATTCAGTCCTTGGCCTCTTTGCTGATGCTGCCACTGAAGGGGCCAGCTGTGTGGATAATGGATCTTGTGACCTGGATTTCTGTCCATCAGCAGCTGGATTGCACCATCAAGGAATTTCACATAGGCCATTTGCATGGGAGTTGGGTGGAGCAGCAGAGCGAGGCCTGGGGAAGAGTAGTGCAGATAGGCAATGCTGTGATACCATCCAAAATAATATTTTCTTGTTTGTTCTCTTCGTAGAGCACCTGTGCTTGTGGCAGAGGTTAATGCTTCAGCCACTGATACCCATTCCTGGCTGAGCTACCTGTGTTTGCAGGTTCCCTCTCCCAGTTTGATCCAAATGAACTGAGTTATTGTGCGGTGGTAACTCTGTGCTAACCTAGCTTGGTTCAACAAATTCCTGTGAGTAGCTGGGTTGACAGCTTGTGGGGAGTTAACCTCAAGTAGGAAACAGTGTTTATGGTGCCTAGGGAGTAGTGACTGGAGAGCTACTGATGCGTTTTCTTTTGTAGACGGTACAGGAGGGCCAGCTTTGTGTTTAATTTTTTTTAAAAAACTTTCTTGCAATTTAAGTCAAGCTTTCCATTTAGAGCAAGTGTTTACATTTCAGCCTTTGGAACCTGCTTGCAGCTGGAGCTGCTAGTAGCACCTGCAGGCTGACACCTCAGCTGATACTTGGTCCCTCTTCAGTTCTGTAGCGATTTGGGAAGGGAGATTAAAAGACTTGGGAAAATTGGGATGGATGAGTGGGTGAATTGAAAACAAATCGGATTGGTCCAACCTGTAATTGTTGAAAGAGGTGTTCACCTGTATTGTTGGCAGGATGCTGTCAGGGCCTTGCACTTGCTGGCCAGGATTATGTGGGCCAGGTGACAATCAAGGGCATTCCCTGCTGACATAAACCAGTGGTGTCTTGCAACTGAATGGGTCCTGTAACTCCTTGCTGGCAGGTTAGGAATACATGCTGTAGTTTGTACCCTCTCGTGTTACTAGGTCTTCTCTGCAGACTTAGACTTGACTCGCCCATATGCAGTAGATCAGATGCTTGCTGGCGGCAACTGCATAGTTCACGTGTGCGAGCTTGAGCAGTTGTCCTGAAAAGTCTGATACAGTCTGCTGGCGTTCCTAGGTTTTACTGTGTCTGTCTGACCAAATGATGCCAGAGATTTGTTAAAGATGTTGCGGCTGCTAAACAACCTACTTTATTTTTTAGAGGGTTGCAGTCACTTAAAGTGAGGGATCAGAAATATGTGAAATGTGTTCCTCTTCCAGACTTTTATTTAGCTAAATGGATCACATGACACTAGACCAACCTCTCCAGCCATTTAGATGCTCTTGCTGCACAGAGCTGAAGTTTGTTTTCAGAACCTGGCGAGGGTTTTGCCTTTTACTCAGGCTCAGCTTTCTGAGTCACTTAGGGAAGTTTTATTATGTTTTCTTCTTGGCAGGGAGTCCCTCCACTGGGAGCTCAAACAGTTGCTCCCTTCTGTGTGAGAAATATAGTCTGTCCCAGCAGGCAGTGCTGATAGACCTGAACTCCATCTGTCCCACTGCAGCTCTGGGAAGTTCCACAACAGTGGTATGATGTGTCATTGGGAGCTATTGTGCTGTTTCCCAGTAAGATTTAGCTCTAAACTGGAGCTTGTACCCATAAAATACATGCTTTTGTTGAGATGTAATACACTGCATCACGGTGTGTGCAGTTGAGCTTTCAAGACAGAGAAGACAGAGGAATCTCCAAAACGCTTCACGATGGGAGCAGAGGTCTTGCTGCAAAGAGCAAAGGTTCGATAGAAAGTAAGTCAGAATTTCTGTGGGCATCTTTTACCTGTGTTTGGGAGATCCACTCTGCAGTTTCTGTAAAAAGCAGAATTATAGTGCTTTCGTATCTCAGTGCACACAAGTGCATTGTTTTTAGCTGAAACGTACTACAGCTCACCCTTCAGGCAGGTGATCTCTAGAATCACAGCTGAGTATGAGAGCTCACATCTGGAATATTATGTCCAGTTTGAGGTTCCCCAGTGTAAGAACAACATTGGTATGTACTGGAATGAGTCCAGTGGAGGACCACTGGGGTGATTAAGGGGACAATGAGGTATGAGGAGAGACAGAAAGAAATGTTTTTCTTCCATCTGGAAGAGGGGAGTCTATGGGGGAGTCTTGATGCTGCCTTTAGCTACCTTGTGGGTAGGGAAGGTATAGAAAAGGTGCTGCAAAACTCTTCTTCGAAGTGCATGATGAAAGGGCCAGGGCAAAGGATACAAGTTGCAACAGGCAAAATTCCAGGTAGATACAGGAAAAACTTTTGTACCGTGAGGGTGGTCAAACACTGGAACAGAGACTGTGAGGGGTTGTAGACTCTTCAGTTCTGGAGGTATTTTGAAGCTCAACTGGATGAGGTCTGGGTGACCTGCTTGGGATAGGTCCTTGGACTAGAGACCTCCAGAGGCCCTTCCAACCTGTATCATTCTGTGATTCTAGTTCTGTGAAGACCATGGCCTCTTGAATGGAAACTGATGATGAAGGTCAGATGTGCTGAGAGTAGTCAGCTCTGGTGTGACTTGTGCAACCATCAGTTTGAGTTCTAGCATTGATTTTAAGTGCAACAGAGAGAGTAAAGCAGGTGTGCAGGTCCTCCCTCCATCCCAGCTCACTCTCTGCTGTCATTCTGTTTTGGGGAGTTTGCTGTAAGTTGTTGAACAATAATTATATTTACATATGGGTGGAGTTGTGAAGAACAGCAAGGGAACATCAGTGGATGTACAAAACTAGCAGAATAGCTTTCTGAAACAGAGTAGGTTTTTTCCTCTCCTATCTTTGTATGCCATATCTGCTTGTTAAAAGGGACTCCTCTATGTGATGTTCTTGGCCCAGCGAAGAGTCAGTTTTAGGTGCCAGGGAAAGAACTGTACTGTTTTTGCTAAAGAGAAAGGGCACACAGGCCCAAACAGGTCAACAGAAAATAGTTGCAAAGATAGGAAGAGGCAGCTTTTGTTTCTGACACTTACAGTTCAGCTGCTGAACAACCACAGGGTCTGCACGCAATTCATGACCAAAATAGCTGTTTCTGCACTGCAGCTATTCTCTTTCCACAGCAGAACATGTCCACTGATCATAGGTTACTTTTTTTCTCCTCTGGCCAGTCTGTGGGTGATGAATGTTTTTACCAAGATCAAGCTGCTGGCTGCTGTTGTAGCTTGTGCCAAGGTTAAATCTCTTCTGCCTGGTTAAGGCTGACTTTCGCAAGGTAGGATGTGAAAAGTGCATGAGTCTGGGAGAAAAACAGAGCAGCAATACCAGCTTCTGGTTTGTGTCTCAGTACCTGCTTGGGAATCTGCTATGGAAATGCTTAGACTACAAAATTTCTTTAAAGGTTGAGAAAGTCTTTCAGAAGCTCTTAAAAAGTGCTTGAGATAGCTGCAAATGAGAGGTGCTGTTTAATATCAGAATATTATTAAGATTTATTGCTTTCACAATGATCTCTTCGTTCCAGTGCATTACTACACTTGGACTTTCTGCCAGGTCTGAGCCGCGCCCAGTACCCCTTAGCAAATGAACATGGTATGTGAACATATGAACATGATATTTGTCTGTGCATCACTCTAACAGAGCAGAAATCTTGCTGGCCCCTGAAATTTTATCTGGTAGGTTCTGATCAGACAAAATTAGTCTGCATAATTTCTCTGGTGCTGTTCTGTGCTTTCTTTTACGTTTTGCAGTTTGAGACAGGTCTATAGGCTGTATCAGGCACCATAATGCCACAGCTGTACGTGCCCCCGAGTTCATTTATGTCTTCTGAATTCTGAAGCTCGCAGATGTTGTAGTTAAAATGACCCTGTTCACAGGGGCTCTTGGTGGGATTCAGCCCAACAAATGTGGGCCTCGGAGCCACCTTGTATCACAGCAGACCCCATGCGGCCTGAGCTGAAAGCTTCACATGCATGGCAAAATGGGGTTTTAGAAAATCTACCATAGTGTATTTCCTGAACAAATCATGTTGCTTCTCTGTCTTGGGGAAGTATCATAATGATAATTCTCTAGAAACATTTGTTTCTCATCTGTCTTGGTGAGTGACAAAGGGAGATGGAGTAGGAGATCTAAACTTTGTTTTAAAGGGCTTCCCACCGGCAATGTTGCCTATTGGCAGTGCATTGTTTAACTACTAAGGGTCCATTTGCTTAAACTACTGAAATTCAGCCAGGAGCATTTTACTTTTCTCAGTATTAGTACATTCTTTGGGAGTAGAACGTTTATTTGTTTCTGCTGTCCCAGTGTTATTACTACAGAAAGAAGATTGATACATCCTTTGCAGTTGTATTTGAATAGATGGATCACACACAAAGTCAAATAAATGTTGAAGAAGCAAACCAAAACTAGCCAAACCAACAACAAAAAATTAACAAAACAACTGTGTCTGGCAGAGATGTTTGTTTAGTTCTCCTGTGTGGTCTCTTTCTTATCCTGCTAACATTGCTTAGGTCAGGATTAAAAATACATACATTGGTGTTTCCTAAACATGTACTATTTGGGTATTGCCCAAGGCAGCAGCTGTGGTGTGTGGAGGTGTGCTTGTGTGGGAGGAGGAACTGGGAGGTTTAGGAGGTACCAGGACCTCTGCCTTCATCTCTCCTTGTCTTCCTCGCTTAGGCAGGTGCTGCTGGGAGCTGTGCTGCTCCCCTTGGGAGAGTGGGGGTGTCTTTGGTGTCTTTAAATGAGAAACTCTTCAGAACAGAAGTCCTTATAGTATTTATGATGCAGCACATGACTCAAGTGAGGTCATGATTTCATCTGTGGCTCCATGACACGTTTGGTATAAAAAAAAAAATAGTCTGATAGCATTTTATTTTCACACTTGGCAAGTTGTTGCATACAATTGACCTTTTCTTAACAGGATGGTAAGTTTATTTCCACTGATACTAATTATATTATGATAAATAAATAACAGTGTACTGCAGTACTCCTGCCGTACTCTCTCCCTACTCTACTCCCCCCTTTCCCACAGCATTGGTTCTTTGGTCCTATCCTGTTGAATAGCCTCATGTCCTGTCATTCCTACCGGCCGAGAAGCATAGCACACGGCTGGGCGCTCTTGAAAGGAGAGGTCAAAGAGTAATAAATGATCTTCATTAGCCTAAATATGCCAGACAGCCCTGGACACCCAAAGAGGACACTCATGATGTTTTAACCTAACTATTACAGGGTCCAATTAAGTTTATATTAGTTTAAATCAGTTTGTATTTTATCTGCATTTGAAAGGGAGAGGAGGTTTCCTCTGCAAATATTGCATCTAGTACTTCTCCATGATCTTTGAATCACAGACTTGTCTGAAACTCTTGACGTCACCAGGGGCAGTATATACTGGCAAATAAGGATTTTTTTTTTTCCAGTATAAATCAGGCCAGCCTGATAGTTAGATTTTAAGGGTGAGGCGGGGAAGGCAGTGAGACATCTGTGCTTTAATTCCCTTATGGTTGTTTTCAAGGCAGCGAGAGCTAGATGAGGAGTCAAGTTTGCAGAGAGGACTAGTGAAAAGTTCTGCGCATGACTGGGTTATTGCTGGGCTTTGCTTTGCATGGACACAACTAGTTTTACTTGTGCACATGCCATGTTGGTTGTGTGTTGGCCAAGACCACCTTTTAGCTGAAAACCAACTCAGTTGCAAAGCTGGCAGCAGCAGTAACAGACTCTTTTCCTGTACAGCAGAAGCAGGTCTTAACAATGTGTAGCAGATGTTGCCCACTGGATGACAGATGCATTTAAAATCAGTTGTAAAACTGGATTTGGGATTTTGCAAATTAAGTTGAACAAGGACAAGTACTACTTAACAGTCTGCATGCTTTAACAGAGAACTGTATTTCTGTTACACTGAAGTTCTGTAAAAGAATAAAAGCCAAGACTTGGAGTTCTGCTCTAAGAAATATGACACTGAATTGCACCTGGACTCTGGAAAGCCAGGTTTAGTCCTTGTATTGTATATAAACTCCATTTGTGTGGCCGTGTCTGGCTAGCGAAGTGGCATGCTGTATGATGCAGATATCCCTGATGTAGCCCAAGACCCAGAAGTGGGGATATTAATGGAGATGTGAAGACAATTAGCCTGTGAACAAATGCTGCACTATTGCAGCTGTACAGCTTCTGGATGCAGTGCCAAATGTGGTTCTGGGCTGTGTGGTCAGAGCAGCCACCTTAGGGTTTTGTCGTACAGGACTCTGGTCTGTTCTGCTGTGAGAGTGACTTGGTGGCAGCGAGGCAGCTGGGTACAGTTGTGGTAAGGACTCTGAAAGCTGGTGAGTAACTTTGGTTGCGTTTCAGACCCTACCTTTTAGATCATGTAGGTATCAACATAGACTATGCTGCAGTAGCACCGCTTTGCATTTTTTTTTTTTCTTTTGGTTTTGGAGGTGTATGCTGCAGGTACAGGGAGAGGGCTAGGCAAACACCAATGTCAGTGTCAGTTTTGGGAACTGAGAGTTAAAACAGTTTGTACTTGTCCACTTTGAGGCTTTTTCTCAAATAAAACCTAAAGTGAAATCAAACTTCATAAAGAGTAACATGCTGGGAAGACCATTTGAAGGTGTAAGCAGTGGCTGAAAACAGGTGATGTGCCATACACGATGCACTTCCTGCATCCAGGAGACGAGGTGGAACGGTGATGTGGCATTGTGCCAATACCTCTGTTTATTTTATCTTTTCAAATGTCTGTTGTTCCTTTTAACTATTTTTATTGTGTACTTCTGAAATACCCTTTTGATCATTCAAGGATAAATGGAAATAAGATGCTGTAATATACTGTGGCTGCCTGAATGGCTAAGAGTGGCTGTGCCGACAGGAAAACGATGGAAGGATCAAGAAATGACTGCTAAATAGAATATCCCAGCTGTCCCAAGCACTGAGACTGTAGTATATGATAGTTAGAGGCAAAAACCCTGTGTGTTTTAGAAAAGCACAGAACATAAAAGATGTAGCACAAAGATGTGTAAAATATAAGGTAAATACATGCACTTCTAAGAGATGTCTTATCTTTCCTTGTATTGGTTCTCATTTGAGAATGGAAAGGAAAGCTGTGGTCAGGTTCCCAGCTCTTCAGTGATTGTTCTGAGAAATATCCAGTTTTTCCTGCTGTGTTGTCTGGGTGGAGTGCCCTGCTTTGTCCTCATCTATTGCCGACCTGATAGAGATGCCGTAAAAAAGAAGGTTGAGGAGGAGTTATGACCGTCTCTGCCACCCTGCCATTGTACTGCATGGAGATTTTTTTCTTTAAGCTGGTGAGGTTTGCTACTGTATAATATACTGCAAATTCTCATAGGAAAAAAAAATATACCAAAGTACTGATATCCTTTCTACTTTCAAAACATTTATTTGGGGTAGAGGGCAAGACACTTACCAAGTATCTATTTGTGGTGAATTAAGTAGCATCGACAACAAAGTGAGAAGAACAGGAGTGAATAAAATACATTTTCCCTGAAAGGTTGCTATTTGCAAAGGAAACTCCTTCAACGGTTTGTACATAGAATCTCCTTTTAAAACTTTGATATGTTTGATAAAGAAACTGAGGGATTTACATTGGGGAAACTCGAGATCTAAGGAATGAGCGTAAGGAACAGTATATAAAATAGAAAACAAAGATCCGGAAAACTGTGTATGTTTGACTTTTGTATGCAAGAAGCAGGCTAAAGGAGAGCATGTGGATAGCATTCTTTGCTACATCTGATGTATGCAACACTGAAATGGTTGGGAATGTTTTCACAGTTTGTCATGTTATTATAGGAGCTAATTTAGAAAAGAATCTGAAACATTTGTGTCTGATGGACAAGTTTCAAAAACAGTATTTTAAAATTTATCTAGTAATGTAAATTCTTCTTTCTGTGGCAACAGGATCTTATAATTACTAATAAATATCTTAATTAAAAGATACAATACAGCATTGTTGCTGAAATCGATTTTATGTACCATAATGAGGATGGCTTGAATAATATAAACAAACATTTCTAGCAGCTTGAAAAGGATGGCAAACTTTCACCAGCAAAAATTTAGGGGAAATGACTTTTTTTTCATTTTTGCAAATTTTTCTTTCTTTCAACTGAAATACTTGCACATTGTTTGGAAATGGTTTGAAATTCAGAAAATCTCAGTCTTTTATTGCTGGTCAAAGAAAAACAAGCAACTCTGAAAGGAGACTTGAGTCAAAATGGAAAGCTTTTTGCTGGTTTTATCTGAGTAATAATTTTTTTCCAAGATGTTACCTGTTGTAATCTGCAGGCAAGACATAATTGAAAAAGAATGTGTTCCCATGGTTGCTTTTTTCAATCTCGATAAAACTAGGTTTATCAAAAAATTCATCCTCTTGTTTTTGCTTGAAAGTTTTAAATGGGTAAAAATGCAGTAAGCCTGTTCTGAAGAACGAGAAAAAAAAAAAAAGCAATATTTTTGTGACAACTGCTGAGGCAGCCCCATTAATTAGCCTTCTTGGTTACAGCATGTCAGTGATGCAGAAAGTACTGAGATACTTGGTTTTCTTTTTCCCCATGGCCTTTGCAGGAAAAGGAGTATGTTGTGCAACTTTTCCCAAGGACACTTGCAAGCACAGACGTTGTTTTTAATAAGATAATAAATAGAATGCCTTTTTTCTTGTATATTGCTGGAAAATAACATTGCAGGTTATATTATTGTCAAACAGATCGTCATATGAAAATTCTTTATTTCCCCTTGTAGCACACAGTTTGAATGAGTATTCTACTTATTCCAGTTATTCTTCCTTAGCTGTTGTCTAAATGTTTAATGTTGAATATAATCTGTCTTTTGGAAATTTCACATACAATCCTTTTTTCTTGTATATTGCTGGAAAATAACATTGCAGGTTATATTATTGTCAAACAGATCGTCATATGAAAATTCTTTATTTCCCCTTGTAGCACACAGTTTGAATGAGTATTCTACTTATTCCAGTTATTCTTCCTTAGCTGTTGTCTAAATGTTTAATGTTGAATATAATCTGTCTTTTGGAAATTTCACATACAATTTATAGGCTCTTCCTCTTCCTGTTATAAAGCATAATTCGTGTGCATATGCTTTCCTGCAATATTAGGTAATTTGAAAGTTTAGCTGCTTGTTATGGAGCATCTACTTTAGTAGATGGGCAAGGCTCTGGAAGCTCGTGGTGAAGTATTTGCAATGAGAGGAAGAAATCCAATGACATTTTTTGTTGTTAAGTACCTTAATAATTATTAAATATTACCAATACCACTCAGTCAGTAATATTTTTTAATTGGAAGATTGCCATTTTGATGAACCTTAAACTTTTGTGGAAGTATTTTAAAGAAAAATTGAAATCTCTTGCTTGCAAGGTAAAGAAAAGAGCAAAATTATCCACAAAACCCCAGAAGAAAAGCAGATTTCATTTATAATTTTTCACAAGAGCTGCATAATTCTTCCACCAGCATTATGCACCACCAGACTGCTGCTAAGTGTTTATTTGATTACAGGATTAGCCAGGCCACAACCACCTTTTGGCTTTTATTTTCCCTTTGGAGGCTGTTGCTGCAAGAGGCATTTGCCTTCCCGTGTGCTCAGCAGCCGCCTTTGTGCAGGATGCCCTTCCGTGCCGGCTGGGTGCTGGCACAGCCACGGGCCAGGCCTGCTACCACTGCCTGCGGCGCTGTGCCAGAGCGGCTCTCAGTTCACCTGCAGCACGATGGAAGTGGAAAATCTCAGGGTAGGGCAGGCCCCCACACTGGGATTCAGGACAGTTTTCCCTGGCCTGGGTAAAGATGTATTTGGTAGTCATCCAAAAGCTGCTGCTGTGTGTTTAGCTGGACAGCTGTGGTCTCTGCTCTTGTAAATCCACAAGGATTTTCCAGGCGTCTGGGAAGGGAGGAGCGGGGAGGATATCCAGCTTGTGGTTCTGCAGAGAAGCAGCCAGCACTGTATTTTGAGGTCTGTCTCTGTGTGTGTGTGTGTATATATGTATATAACCTCCTCAGTGGATCAGTTGCAAAGTATCCAAACAAGATACAGGCAAGGAAAAGATCCTCTCTGTGCAGCAAGATTTAGCTTTTTCCTTCTTTGTTGCAGAAATCTCTTAGATTTTGCTTGATGAATTAAGTGTGGTCAAAGAATATGTTTGTAATCGCCAGTTCTAGATCTTATTTTGGGTATAACTAGTACTGTGGGTCCTGTTGCCCTCTTTAAAAGGGACTGAATGTTTGAAGGTGTGCTTTTTTTCAAAAGGTGATGAAGAATTTGCATTCTGTGGTCTGTCCAGGTGCTACCATGTTTTTAAAAATTATTACCCTAAAGCTAAGAAGTCTGAAGAATTGGTGTAACACATGCATTATCTTGGAAAGCAAGAATAATTTTATCAGTTTATTTTCTAATCTGACAAGAAGATAAATCCTTTACTGAAATGAATTCCATATATGCCACGTTTAGCAGATCTTCTCTAAAGAAATCCTCGTTGTAGCAGATTACTGAGTAATTAAGATGATTCAGAGATTGACAGGGATAGAATATATAGGTGCATATTTTAAGTGTTGAATAGGAACCAGAACTGCTGTCCTGGACAGGTATGAATGGTAAAAGCAAAGCTGTCAGTTCATATCATTGGAGTTAACACTGGGTAAGATGATGAGAGTGATTTTCCTGTAAAGATAAAACATGTGGAAATGAATAAAACCCCCCAGCAACCATTGATTCTTTTTTATTTACCCATCTCTTATTCTTCAAAAAAAGGAAAAGTGAAAACATTATCACTGATGGGGATGGTGAGGTGTGTTCTCTTTGCTTGTCTTGTTTACCTTTTTTAATTTTTGATTCATGGTTTCAGTTGGGAAGTTGTGCTTTGGTTCTATGCCTTGTCTTAAGGCTAATACTTGCTGAGTAAATGTGAATGAAAGAAAATACACAGGCTGTGACCACACAACCAAGTCTTGTGAGCTGAATGTGTGGTTGGTTGTTGTGCTTGCCTGCAGTACCGCTTTGTTCTGCTGCAGCGATGTTAGGCCTGCCATGCTATTGTGATGGCTTCCTCTGCTGTGTTAGGCCAGGTGCATCATCTGTGCTTAACAAGATCTATTCACATTGCTCAAGTGACTTGCAGGTAACAGCAGGTGCTGAAGCTTTCTCTTACTGGAGGTGTTCTGGCTTTTGATTCAACCTTTACCAAATGTTCTCTCCTCAGGGCAGAATTACCCAGTTCTTTGGTTCAATTACCATTACTGCTGGCATATTTGCCTTTGAGCTGGGGGCAGTGCAAAATAGGCTCTAGCTTTAAAGACATCATCAACTCAATGTACCCATGTATGTAACCATGATTGCATTTGACTTGAGTGCTGTTTGCTGATTGTTGCTTGGTAATTTGCTCTATTGAATGCTCTTTCTTCCATGGTCAAGTGCAGGAGAGTCCTATGTGAGGTAATTACGGCTATGCAGTGTTAATCTGCAGCACTTTAGCACAGAAATTTTGCCTGTCAAGTGCACACATCCCATGTCTGCCTGAGGGCCATGTATGGCAGGAGTTTGTTGCAGTCAGCTGATGGGGAAAATAATTTTTGTATTGAACTATGAGCGTTTGTATCTTGAGCTTTGTAAGGTTTAACAGTTGAGATGTCAGTGCTAAGCAGAGAAGAGAAATCATGGGGATTGCAAGGAAAAAAACTCAGATCTTGTGCCTTATCTGTTCAGTGGTGATGATGGTACCCCTCTGCTGTTATAGCACTTGGCTTACATGTTCCTCGGGACTTCTGGAAGCAGTAGAAAAAAGTACTGACAAGGGAGCCAGTAGTTGGCCTTACACTAGCACATTGCTACTGTTAAGTGGTGTAGGGGAATGGTACTTGAGGATTACAAGGAGGCGGTGGGAAATCAGAAGGAAAAGTGGTGTATTTGCAGAGCAACCTGCTGGGGATTGAAACCTGAGGGAGAAATTCTGGAACAGTGTAGGTTGTCCAGGTGGATGATGACAGGTACTTGAGCACTGAGTATCCTAGCCAAAGACAGCTGATTTTAAACACTGATGATAAGTGGTGGACTAAACACCCATATCAGGGTTACCTGACAGCACACATGCCTCCTGATATGTTCCATGATTTTATGCTGGGGCCTATATCCTATAATATTCCTGGGGTCAGTGTATGTGGGTAAGAACCCACTCTTAACACATGAGGGGAGGAGATGGGAAAAATCCTGAGACCTGGACAGAAGAGCATACACTTAGTTGCTCTATATAGTTTTCAAATAAATTGGCATCCTAAAGATTCTCACCTGAGTGTCCTAGAGAGTGTCTGCCTCAATTTGTCTTGGCCAAGGGTGTCCAGCTACCCAAAGCCAGTGTATGTCTCTCTAATGTTATTCAAGAAGAGTGATGGAAGGATGATAGTAGGAAGTGATTTGTCTGCATTGCTGAGAGATTATGAAATGCTGCGCAGTAAATTGGGAGGGGTGAACGGGAGAGAAAGCCTAAAACATAAAGCCAGTATAGTGCCGACAGAAACTGAAAATTGGATGATGGGACCTACCAGTAAGAGACAGCAAATTTTTTTCTGAAGAATTGTATGCTCACTGTATATAGCAGAGAAAAACTAGCTGCAAGTGTGGAAGGGTGCAGTGAGACTGCAGTCATTAAGTCAAGTTCCTTGCAACTCCATATGTTGCAGGGTTTGTTTAGCAGGGTCAGAGCGGGATGTTGGAGGCAGACGTTCGCCAGAGGTAAGTGGTGGAACTGGGTTCCTGGCTCAAATGTCCAGTGACCGAAAGGTCAGCAGTGGAGTTTCTGGACTCAACCTTTGTAATATGAGGTGCCTGCACCTAAACTTCGGGATCAGTATTGCACCTAGGAAATGATTTATGTTTGCAGTGTGCTCTTGCAGCTTGTTGGCTTACTATACCTCCGTGGACCACATATAGGTAATTCTGCCTATGGTTTGACATTGATGCATATGAGGAGATTGCGGCCATTAGTACAGGCTTTGCAGAGAAATGATTTGACATCTGAAGTTCTTTTCTTATTGTGCTGTCCTCTGCATTGCTCTGTTAATAATCTTAGTGGTGCTTTTTGAAACTTGCAATTACAGTGAGCTCTGTGATAGATGGGAAGCAGCATTAAAGGATTAATGAGTTGAACTGAATATTTTGTGATTCCTTGAAGTGTCAACATCAGCATGCAACAGCACACTGCTGATTAGCTTGATTCAGTCTTTGGCAGCCAGCACAAGGCATTATCCTGACATGGTGTGCACTTCAACCACTGCAGAAGGACTCACTGTCAGAGTTACGGTGATACAGGATTAAAAAAAAATTAAACCTCTTTAAAAGTGGGACCATGTGGCTACATGCTTTGCAGGTATAAATTGACACAGCATGAAGGCTCAAATCAGGTGTGCTCTTGGTTTTGCCTCACAGAGTGGAAGCGATCATTCTGATTCAGTGGCAGTCTTGTGTTTGTAGGAGCCAATGCTCAGAAAATACTTGGAGAATCTACTATAATTGAATAGGATATTTAATCTTCAATATATTTGCTCTTCAAATGTTCGTGTCCTGGCTGCCTTTCCTTTTCCATGTGCTTTCCTTTCCTATCTTTCCTTTAAAAAAACCAAACGTTTGTGTAATTACTCTGTGTATATATATACATACAGACACCTACATACATACATGCACACCCAAATATTGAGGACCAGAACACATGCGGCTTTCATAAACCCTCTGCTCTCTTTGATCTGGGTCCTGAATATAATTATTTCAAGTGGCCTCTGCCTGTGTGGTTAGGTTAACATTGCATGCCCTGTCAGACACCTTCTCTATGTCAAATCAACACATGGTCTAGAGTTTTGACAAGTGTGGTCTAATTTAGTTAATGCTGTAGCTATACTTGCTTGCTCCCAAGTGCTTTCCTTGAATCTTTTGGAAAAAAATATGCTGTCAAAGAGACTATTTCGGAATCAAAAAGTGTCAGTGAAAATGTTGCCTGGGATCCCTTGAGCCCTGCGCTCTGTATGTCTTGGTTTTACAAATGGTTACATGGTAGGACCCACTGAGGTTAGTAGGGCTGCTTGTGTGATTAAGGACTGCTTTCAAGAATCACAGCTTGCTGCGTCAGAGCCCAGTTTCCTTTTTTGCTCATAAGAACAGTTGCCACAGTGGTCAGCTTCGGGCTGTTGGAGCGGTTTTCTGAATATCTGCTCTCAGTGACCAGCCCCTATTAAATCAAACCCCTCCATTCTGAAAGCCCTTTGAACCTTTGAAAATCTCTACCTTGAAAAAAAGCTGGAGATGAATTATATATATAGCATTTTGAAATGCACCAAGACAAGGTCTTTGCTCAGTACCTTTAATTACAAACAGCATTCTGATCCTGAATAGAGGGTTTTAAAAGAAGATCCCATTCAAAGCTGCTCATTAATTATGTTACTGAGTGTCAGCCCTTTTAATAAAGGAAAAAGTGCATTCTTCCTTGGCTGAAATGCAAATACAATAGAGATAATGTCACTTCCCAAGGAAGGATTATTTAAAACTAGAATGATGCTTGTGCCTCCTAATTAAAAGTTAATGTATTTTTTAAAAATGGGATTTCTAAGCCAGATTTGAATCAGTTTGCCATTGTTACTTGTGGCTGAGGTCTCTGGGTGAGACACCCAGAAAGCCCTGCTATGTGTCCTTGTCTTCCCCAATTAACCTTTAGACTGGGTAGTGTTGTTGATGTGCTGTGTCTGTGATGCCGCTGTCATTCATATAGGGACTAGGAGGCCACCAAAGACTTAGTATTTATATATTTTATTCAGAATTAAAAAAATTATTTAAAAAGCTTTTTTTAATGAATTCCAAGTTCTGTACACTTCCACATATGTTTCTAGTATGGCTGGGGGAAAAGACTGAGTGCTAGTCAGCCCTTGCAGCTGAGACAGTGCCTCTTTTGTCATGCTGCAGCACAAAATGTTACTCAGATTCTTAATGCACTTGACCTCAGTTACATCTAGATGATGTATCACAGACCGAAAAAGCTGTTAAAGCAACCTTTTGGCATTGCGAGTCAAATGGCTCATTTCAGGAAGTACTGGAATAAAGGGTGTTTGTGCAGTCTTTGTGGCAGCCTTCTGCATATGTATTATAAAGCAGTCTTTAATTAAGGGATCACATGATTACTTTTTTTCCACAGAACTCCTGCATCATTAAGTGCATGGTATGGATATTGCTCCATTTGGGAACAGCTACTCAGTGTTTTCGTTTTTTTTCCTGTATTTTCTGTGCACACCTTCATTCTTTTTGTTTTCTGCAAACTGTGTAAGACTGTTCTGAAAATACCTACTTTTCCGTATCAGTCATTCTTACATTATTTTGCTGTGTCACATGTTTAGGAATTTATATTTCAGAACCCTGCAGTGAAATGGAGGTGCACTCGCACTGTAGAGGTGGAACAAACTTTTAAAGTCCAAGTAACCCTACTTGTAGGTGTCCAGTGGAAGCTGCTCAGATTCACTGTGGAGTCAACAGCACTCTGCTCTGACCCTGTGTGAGCAGTTTGGGCACGGAGGTGCAGGTAGGACACCAGACCCTGAGCAGAGGTTGGGAAAGAAACAATTGTCTAGGACAATCCGCTTTGACTCTGAGGCCATCCTCCTCACACCTGCACGCTCCTTTCCCCATCCCCAGTCCTTGCTTTATTACGTGCCTTTGAGTTGTGGTGTCAGAGAGAGCTGTCCTACAGATACCTCCTTTGCTTCATCCCTGGAGTAGCTTTAATTTCTGTAAGAGTGAGGAGCAGGTCCTGTGGAAAGAGACTGTGATCTTATAATTAAAACCTGTGCATCAGGAAACTGGAGTTTAAACTGCTCAGAAAAGTTAATTCTTTAACTTCTTAACTTTTGTTTTCCTTATCTAGGATGGCAGAGTCTTTTTAGGTTACTCAAGATTCATATTTATGAAATCAGTCCATTTGAGTGTTTCAGATCTTTAAGGTTACCACAAATTGAATTGATCCATTATCTAATTAAGAAATATGCTTCCCCAAAGTAATCCTTCATGCATGTGACACTTAGAAACTCCAGAAGAACTTTCATTGATCTCTGATATGAATACCTTATTTTTTTTAGATATGAGTGTCATTTGGCTGCTGGGTTTTTCTCTTCTCTGTATTATTGAAGCTTTGCATTATATTCTTCTTTGATTTGCTGGTTGTTGAAAGGAAACTGCCTATGGTAGTTGTTAAGGAGTTTTTCTCGACTAGTAACCCTTAACTAGGGCTGCTTATGGACTTTCCAGAGTTGTGTAGCTGCTGTGAGCCTGTTTGACAAGTACCCTTAGCATCAGCTGAGGCTGTGTGACAGATTTGTGTTTGGTGCAAGCACCCAGTGGAGGTGTCATCTGAATTGAGGTCTGTGCGTGTTTTCAAAGATTTTCTTGGGAACTTGCAGTAAATAACTTAATCTCTCTGTGCCTCAGTTACCCTTCTGTACTGGGATAACTAATCCTTTGCCATATTGTAGAAGAATTGGGAAGGTGAAGATTGTAGACTGGGGGGTGTTTGGACATGAAAATAATAGGAGCCTGTAAGACAGAGGGAGACTGTTCTTTTAATGCTTCCTTTTGAAAAGTTGTGATTGGCACAGGGCTGAGTGTGGTAATGTGGTTGGCAAGTGGTGGTCAGTGGTGAAGCTCCGATTGACTCCGTGGGCTCAGGACCAGATGTTGTGAGAGTAACCGGAGAAACACTCAAGGATTTGTTTTAGGGAGAGAATGGGAACATGTAGATTCTCTGGCAGCAGAAAAAAGCAAAGATACTTTTCAAGCATCTTTTCATCGCTACAGAGGAAGGAACAACTCACGTTGTGGTTCCCTGAGACATGCATCCAAGACGGATCCTTAGCTGCTGTGAATCAGTGGCATTCCCCGGCATTTTGGTAGAGCTGTGCTCATCTGTCCTAGCTAGGAGTCAGACTTTTGAGTACGAAATCTCATGGAAGAAGAAAAAAGTTTCAGTTCTTTTGTCGCAGAAAGCTTCCAACCATGTTATCTCTTATAGTGTTGATACCAATAAATTGAAAATTGGCTATGCAGGTAATAAAAGGATGTGGTTTAATTTTACTTGCAACTGTATAGATCCAGAATAAACTCCCTGGAAATCAGAATTGCTACAAGGAAGACATTGCCTATGAATGAGAATAGGAAGCAATTCAGAATTTGCAGGTTCATACTAACAGAAGTGCCTTGTCATGAAAAGATAAAGAATTTACTTGAATGGGAGCAGTGTTAGAGCAACACTGATTGCTCTTGAAAGTAAATTTTTTTTTTTTGTTACGTATTTTCTTGCACTGTTGGTACCCTTGCAGTGTATTGAGTTGTACCTTTGAAAATGTGTTTAAGCATTAAAAAAGGCAAAAGGATAACAGGATCAGTCAAAGAACCAGACAGAAGCTTTGAGGGTCTGTTGCTGCAGAAGTACCGACAGCGCACAATGTACTTGTGTGAATTCCTGTCCCTGAAACTGGGAGATTAAAGTTGAAAGGGTATGTGTTCCATATAGCTCCTGGGAAACTGGGCTCTCAGCTTCCATTAACGATACTGAATATGTATCTGCTCCTTTTTTGCACAGCAGGGAAGATGCCCCATGGATCTGTTATGTTACTCCCTCTTCAGCTCTGAGCCATAGATCATTTTTCATGTGTAAACAATCTAAAATATTCTGAGAATTTTAGAACTCATTAAACTTTTCATTTCACAAGATGTTGGTAAGAAAGGCTATCAGAAGTACCACAGCAGATGAGGAACAGTCTTACTCCAATTAGAGATAAAGTGGGCCTTGAAATTTCTGGCTTTTTGCAGAAACAGAAGATGTATTTGTTCTCCCTTCACACAGACTGCTGTGAGCGGGCTGTGGCAGTAGGCTTCAAATGTGAACCTCAGTCCAAAATGTGAATTAGCCTAGTGTATTTTCAGGGACGAGGCCTTCAGAGTACATCCACAGCTCCTGCTGCTCAGCTTCATCACATGCGGGCAGACAACCAAAAATCTTGGACTGTCCATTATCTGCAGTAGGCAGATCAAAGAAAGGTAAATGCACAAGGCTGGAAGGAATTGCAAGAGATACGATGTGGACCTTGGTTGTGGAGGCAAGTTCCCTAAGATAACCCCATCCTGTTTACCTGGTTCTTTTTGACTGTCTGGTGAAGGTGGTGTACCGCTTGAGTAGGTTCCTAATTTAGTTAGATTAGCCTAAATCACCTTTCAATCTTTCAGACATGTTCAACAACTGCTAGCTTTATACTTTGGAGGATTATCTCCTGTGTTAAGGCATGTTGGTGTTGCAGACAACAGTTAACAGTACTACGTTGATGGCTCTGACAGAAGAGCTCTGGAAAATCTGACTGTGGAAGCTGAATATCCAGTTGTTCACTTTGCTTTTCTGCGGGGTGTGACTTGCCTCCATGCAGTACAGCAGAGAGGAATGTGGGTTTGCACTCCAGCTCCTCCTGTGCAAAGTCATGTACCTGGGCTCAGCCAGTTGGGCTTCAACTAAGATTTTGGTGGATGAAGCTGTGTGCTGAAATGTTTCTTTTTGCTGCCTCTGCAGCCAGCACTACTACAGCACTTTGCATCATTGAGTTTCATGGTGTTGATTTTGGATGATTTGAACCTAAAGAAATACTCGCAAACTCTCTCGGCTCAGTGCTTTTTTTCTGGCTAGTCACAGAAAATATTGGAAAGAAGTGAGCTTCAGACTGACCCCTCTGAGAACTCATTCAAACCCTTGAAGAGTGCAGCATGTCTGTGCTGCCCTTTTTCCAGTAAATATGCTATACTGTAACAGAAAACTAGATTAGACCAGTTTGTATTGTTGGTTCTTTACAGCAGCAGATTTGCTGATTTTGATCATCTAACCATCTTTCAGGTATTTATGATTGATTAACGATTTGTTTCAGGAATCTGAGTTAGATTGACAGGTCCCTAGTTCCCTGTGTGGTCGTCATCCTCCTTCCTTTTTATGGTGGTTCTGTGCATGCCTTCGGGCAGCGCTTTAGGACTTCCCTCATCTCCCATGAGAGTGCAGTGTCAGTGGTTTCATCCATTAGTGTGTGGTGGTTTTGTTTTGGGGTTGGGTTTTTTTGTGTGGTTTTTTTTTTTTAACCATAATAAAAAAACCTGTAGTATAGTTTCATCTGTTTCAGCTGACTTGCCTACATGAGTCTCTTCTTAACGTTCTTTAAACATATCTCTCTATTTTGGTCAGCCCTGTAGTTACTTGATGTCCCAGCTTTCTTTTGCCGCACAATAGTTTACCTTTATATCTTTATTCCAAATCCAGCACTTGTAGCTTTCCTGCACTCTTTTAGCCTCCCATGAAGCCCTGCTGACCTGTGCAGAGTTGCTTGAAATCTTTTTTTTTTTTTTTTTTTTTGATTCAGTACCCTTTATCTGCTGCACTCGTTCCTTCCTTCCGTTGGAATAGTTGGTGTTGTCATTTCATGACCACCATTACCCAATCCATCTCCTGCCTTCAGATTTTCAAACAGTTTCTCCCTTTTAGCCAAACCAACTCCATCTTCTGAAATGAAACGTACCCAGGGTGTTAGAAGATCTTGATGTGTCCAGCTGTGCCAATGAGTATTTTGGATAAGCACAGCTGTCTTGATAGCACGTGTCCCTCTCTCAGGGCTGGCATAGGCTGAAAGATGGCAAATACTGGACTACTTTATTTTGATGTTAGTGAAAGACTTTGCTAACGAGATCTGCCAGTGTGACTCCTTGCAGGAACACCAACTTCACATAAAAGCTGACAGCATTAGCAAATGCCACTGTAGTTGTAGGAAAGGGGTAGATAAATTATTCAATATAGGCATGTTCCTTAAAAACAGCTCCTGATTTTATTAGCCAACAAGCATTCAGAAGACAAAATGCCAACATGTAGCAGTGCTAATTGTGTTTTCTCTGAGTCAAGCATTTGGCATGGTACTTTATTTATTAGTAGTCTTTTCCTAAATGTGTCCTGGGTGTTCACCACAGGCTGCATGAGTCAGGGCTGTGATTCTGAAAATCTTGAAGTTCCTAAACCAGAGTTAACTGAGTGTAACTAAAGCAGAAAAGTAAATAGGTGTCTGATTGGTGTTTCACAACCATATTACCTTGCTAGCAACAAGTCTGTTTCCCTTTTATCATGACCCAAGATACTAGGATGAGTCCAGAGTCTCTCAAGGAGTAAACATTGTGGACCAGGCCGTAAAGATGCTGGGAGTTCTGCTTGCTGGAGGTGCCAGGGTTGTGTGCTTGTCCATCATACGCTCATCAGAAGCTTTATAAAAGGGATCCTGCTGGTACTGTCCCTACTCAGCTCTTGCTTTGGATATGGACTGGGAGCTCCTCAGAGATTAGGAGGTGCTGAATGGGGTTTTGCTCAAGAGGGGAATGTTATGTATGAGTTGTTAGATGGTTGTGTTTTGCTGACCATTATTAACAGTGTCTGGACAAGTAGCATCTTCCTAAAGAATGCCAAATCTTTGGTGCATGACACTGCACCTGGGTGTGGGGCCTTAGACAAATCTCATTTAGCAAGTCTAGCCGGTTTAGAGCTGATTTCCTTCTCAGACATATGGACTTATCCAAAGATAATAGGGACCACGCCTGGCTAGTGTATTGTAAGAACTGACTTTTCATTTTCTGGTATTGGGAGGAAAGAAGAAATAGCTGAGCTTGAGTTTTCTTCCACTTTTCTCCTGGTTACACCTCCATCTTAATCCTCACTTATGACAGCAGTGTGCAATACAGACTTCATCTTTGTTTGCTTTTCAGAAAGTTGCCCCATGCTTAAAAGCGGGAGGTAGGGATGGGGTCTTTGCTTTCTGCTCATGATTCAGCCACTGCCTCATGTTAACTTTGGCAAGACACTGAATCTACCCTTCACTACCTTTCTGTGAAATGAAATGCTTCATTTCTAAGTTTGATAAAGTCAGAAGCAAGACTCCCATTACTTTCAGTGACAATCCCTGTGCTCATGGGTACAGTGAGATATAGCAAAGTTGACTAGCAGTACAAAGTGCTTTTATTCCTGCTAGCGTTCTCCCCACCCTTCCCCTGTCAAGCAGTGAATATCTAATATAGCTTTGTTCAGCTGTGATTTTTTTTGTTATCCGCATTCTGGCAGAAGTTAATTCTTCAGGTAGGGTGCATGCTGATTAAGGGTGATAGTACCAGAAAATGATCTGTTTGCTGGCTGTTGGCTTGAAGCTGGGAAGGGAAGTCTGTCTGTTTTCCCTCCTTCTTGGGCAATTCAATGAAATTTGTAAATACCAACAATTTGCACTTTATAGATGCTTCTCCCCTGCCCAGCCTTTCCCAGGATTTGCAAAGCAGTAATCAATCCTCATTTATGCTGTTGCAATGATATTATACTCATCTTAAGATAGTAGTAGTAACTAAAGCATGAAGTAGTTCAGGATGTGCCCAAGGTCATGCAATAAACATCTGTAGCACCAGAGAGTATTCTCCTCTGTGACTGCGCAGAAGCACTTCCCCGTTGCAGCTTTTCTGTGGTACATGATACTCAATTACATGATATTCAATTTATAGGTCCCATCATTCTGGTCTGCAGCTTGTAAGCACATAATTTTTTACTGTGCGATATAACTGTGGGATTCCTGGAAACAAGGAAGCTTTTGGTAAATTAAGTTGTAGTATCTATGTTCTTTGTTTTGCTGACTTCTTGTACTTTCGGTTGTTGCTGTTACCATCCTTTGTAATTTTAGGCGAATCATCCCTGGTGAAACTAGGTACATGAAAGGTCTTCTGCTTTCAGATCTCCTTTCTGTAAAGTAAGAAGTGGTATAGTTGTTTCTGTGACGCTCTGATCCTAACAGAAACCATCAATGTAGGCTGTGTTTCAGTGGAATCTGCTTTTCCATGGATGAAAAATGATTTCATTGAAACTTCATATGAAAACAGGCATTCTGAAGGCCCAGGCTCTTTGGTGAGACATGATCTGATGCATATGAAGGGATGTAAGCTATGATGGCAGGAGAGGTTCTAGTCACTGGAAAGGCTAGTTTGGTATAACTTTGCACATTACCAAAAGCAGAGAAGGAAGGTATTTTGTTAATCACATGTTGCAATTCATAAGTCTTTAATTCATTTAATAAAATATAAGAGCCTGTTCCCTTTAATAGCTGCCACTAACTGAGAGCTTTCGCTTTGTTTCAGATTGTGGAAACCTGAACCAAAATAGCCTGTGACTTGACAACGTGACAACGACACCAAAAGGTGGGGTTTCTGGTTTTGTTGGTCTCGTATCAGTCATTCCAGAGCACTGGCAATGCTGCACATCTCGACTTTACTAGGATGGATTGCTTAATGAATCTCTGTGGCTTGTTCAAACAAAACCAAGTAGTTTGACAGGACTCCTCCTATGTATGCATGTACGTGTGTTATGTATTTGGATGGTGTTTTAAACAAAGACAATGCGTAAATTTCCTGGACTATACAGTGAAGGTGTTTATGGTACAGAGGTGGAAACTTAAGTGAAAATAAAAACACATTGGGATTTTTGCTAACTTTTTTGTGCAGGTGTCTTTTCTGTAGGAAATATCCTATTGACAGTACAAGTTGAGCTATCCAAAAACCAGTGCTGCTGAGTACAAGCACTGCAAGCTGAATCTATGACATGGCATTTTTCTCCTCTCACACTTCAAATTTAGGATTCATGGTTGCCTAGAATGTTCTCTGTGACATGCGCTGATTACTTGTCTGTCAGTCACCACATGCTCACCTTGTTTGAGGGTTCGTTGCTCTGCTTTGTTGAAATGTTTTATTGAGGTTGTTTACAGAATACACAAATTTGCAATGCAGCACAGATGCAAAGAAATGCTGATCCCTGGATTTCCCACTGCACCCTGGCATTATCTGTTCAGAGGAGGGTTTGTGTAATGGGCGCAGGCAGCTTTTGGTTATTTGCACAGCTCAAGTGAAAAACAACACAAAGAGAGCCGGTAAATACCATTTTCACTTTATCCAGTGGTTGTTGCGAGGACAATTATTCGGTCATTTCTCTTCAGCCAAGAAAAGCGCTGATCTCAGCTACTTGAAGTTTTCAAGCACCAGGTTTATCTGGTGACACTGCACAGCCATGACGAAGTCATAGGTTTGGTTTTGATTTTTTCTTTCCTGGACCTTGTTCTTGTCCTTCTTCTTTCTAGGGTGAGGAATGGAGTAAAAACTGGGACGTGTGTTGTCTGCATCTGTGTGCTGGGGGCAGCTTCTTCTAGCTGCCACATTGCTGCTCTTACTGGAGCCCCTCTTTTCTCTCTTGGAGGTCATAGTTCTTTTCTCCTATGTCTGAAGGCGTGAGTCTTTCTAAAGTACATGTCCACAGCAGGAGAGTGAGCGGCAGTATTTCAGTGCAGAGCAGCAGTATCTCTGCTGGGTGTTTCAAAGTGCAGTGTTTGTTGCCAGCTCTGAAATGCTGTGTTATAACTGTGACTGGCTGCAGTGCAGACGTACTGTTTGTATTTTCAAGATGCTAAAAAGAATTGCCGTAGTCTTGTAAGCCTTGTCTCATGTGCGTTTGTGGAAGGCAGGGAGAGAAACTCAGGTGAGGTGTGAAAATTTATCAGCAAGCCTCCGTTTGTCAACATACTTGAAATGAAACTGCCAGGGTCCTGCTCATGGTATTGATCCTTGTCCAGCGAGAAAAGGTCTAGCTTTGATTTCAGTGAGTGCAAGACGCTTCTTTTAGCTGCTCCTTGTCAGCCTCTGCCTGTCATTGAACATGATTCATTAGGCAAAAAGGTAAATGGTCATGAAGAGCCGGGTCTTTCAAAGCTGTAATGAGGCCAAGCCCGATAACTCTAATGGAAGAGAGTGATTTGAGGGTCTGAGCTTAAAGTGTAGACGAAACTGTTTGGTGGGTGCTCTTTGCAAAGACCAGCGGTGAAGTTGAGGAGAGTTCATTCTGCATTTTAATTCACTGGTGCTAGTCTGAGCTTCGAAAGTCTTGATAGCAGGTATTGAATGCGCTGTCTGCTCTTACCAAAAGCTCATCACAAACAGCTACGTGTGTAACCAGGAAAGTCAGTGCGGGCTGGGGAGCTGTCGGCTGGAAGGGATAGGTAAACTCCTGCCTGCTCTTAGGAGTGAGTAGTAATCCAATTGTCCCTGTGCCCAGAATATGGGTACTTTCAGCTGTGTTTGAGCTGCTCACAATTTACCATGTGGAGAAGGTGTGTTCTTGCATAAATGAAGAGCAAAAAAGCTTCTTGTAATTAAATAATCAGTTGCCTAAATCCCATTTTAGTAAGCTGATCAAACAGTGAGTGCAGGCTGCAGGAGCAGCCCCAGACCAAGGCTGAATAAACACTTTAAACTTCAAATTTTGATAGTTCTTATATTTGATACTATTCTCTTTCCCTCTTCTCCTGCGTGAATCTAAAGCATGTTCAGATCATGTTACTTTTTCACAGCACGCTAAATGTTCAGGTCTCCCTTTTGTCTTGATAGCCTTCCTTATAACCCTCTTTTAACCTTGTACACAACCCATGTAATGGCACAGAAAAAAATCTTCACCCATTTCTTGGTCTGACTCTGTTGAATCACTTTCTGGACTGCCCCAAAGCACCTTCCCTCTCCTTCTTGCTCATCACATAGCAGTTGTGTATCTTGCACAAAGGAATGAAAGCAAGACCATTTGTTTCAGACCTGCCTCTGCAAGTTCAGGCACATATTGAACCTACATATTACCTAATTTTTCACACTTGCAGGCAATAAAACAGAAATACTGAAAACAAAGCATGAAATGTAAGTGCAACAGTTGTGTTTTACCGAGAATCTGGGGAAAAAAAAAAAGCTACAAGAACATGTTTTTAAATCTTATCAGAATATTTCACAGGAAGAATATGAGTGTATGTAGGAAATAGTTCTCAGACCTGCACTCATTCGTGGTGAATTTCCATGTGGCATGAACAAAAAAATGGAGAGAATTTTTTCAAAAGCCCGAAGACCTGCATTGCCTAGCTTAACATTAGGGCTTTGCGTGTAGCTACTGCTTGCAAGAAGTGTACTCACCCTGCTCTCCTCCTGCGGAGAGCAGAGTCCGTAGATTAGCACCTCAGGAGGGCTCTGAAGGTCATTTGTGGTTGAGCCATTTTCTGGAGAACCTCTCTCTTTCCATTGAATCTAGGAAAAGCTTTTGGTTTTTGAACACCTCTGTTCTCTGTCGAATGTGAGGTATGAAGAAACTGAGTGAGCTGGTGTTCTTACAAGCCCTATAAACAGACAGATCTAGCTGAGCATTTACCTCTATAATGTTAAAAGGGTGATAAGAGAACTGTGATCACCACTTATACCATGGAGTCTTTTGTGCTTCTGTCTTTAAAACTGCTGCTTTTTTGGGCCATTTATCTTGTAAAAGTGGTCTGCTATAGCACAGCAAATAAATGATTGTAATAAGGCACCTGGAGAAATCTAAGTGTCATCGCACCAGCGTGTACTGGTTCTCTAGTTCCCAGTGTAAGGCTATGCACCTCACATTGTTTTCTGGAGCTGCTCACATATACTCATCATTACCAGTCTCTCCTACTCTGCTGCTAGGAACAGAAAGTGTGAAGGGATTCAGCAATGCAAAGAGCTCCCACAGCAGAGGTTACTGAGGAGGGCGATGCCACATGTGTGGTACAGGGGAGTGAGAACAGTCCACACGGCCAAACAATAAGGATGTTATCCTTAGGCCTACTCCTTTCTCTGTTACAGATTTCCTGTGTGATAATCTTCTCTTCATGCTAAAATAAAAAAGGAAAAGACATAAGCCAGACCCTCTTCCCTGTTGAAGGCATTGACATCACATCCAGCATCCTTTGGTTTGATGCGAAGGGCTGTTAAATACCTTAGAGAGAGAGTCATGTGAGGCAGAAGCTGTTTAGCCTGAGCCTTGGCTGTTCATGTTGAAGTTACAAGGAACTTGAACTTACAAAGAAAAAAAAAAATCCAGTTGACTGGAAGTGCTCCTTGTATTGTTGTTCCAAGTGCTCCTCTCCTAAGAAGGAGCCCTCCAGCGCGTGGGGCAGAGAGGCAGAGTTTCTCCATCTAGAGATCTCTTGTGTTTGCCCCCAGCAGTGCTTTGCTGGGATGTGCAATGCACTGTCTAGCACTCTCAGTGGGCAATCCTGTTAGCCTTGGGTGGCAGGAGGGCTGTGGTCTGGCCAGTATGCTGAAGAGTTAGAAAACATGTCCTAGGCTGCATCCAGCACTTTAGGATGGAGCCCATCAAACTGTGACATTAACCAGCTCTGTCTTGTGGACTAAGAGCGCATCTTGCAAACCTTTGCCATGCTCCCTGTGTTTGTACGTGGAAAAGCAGGAAGGGTGCCTGCGTGACGCCTCCCTCCCCAGAAGCCTGTGGGTCGGATGGGGACCAGGGAAGCCTGCCTGCCCTAGGACCCGTGCCAGGGAGGAAACAAAGTGTGAGGCGTTGAATGAGGGTTGTGGCTGTAGTATCTTTTCTCCAGTAGTGCAGGCAAACCAGCTGGCACCCATATGACTCTGAACCAGCTAGTATTAATACTGAACTTGCAGTATTAAGTCTAATGGACTGGATTTCTAATTGTCGTGGCTCTACTGAAGTCAGCACAAGTATGTCAATATTGCACAGCAGCAGAACTGGCTTGTTGTTTTTGTTCTCTTTCAGGTGCATCTGGGCATTTGGACTACATGTCCAAACCCCACTCACTCAAATAATTCAAAGCCTGAGATTATGAATATACAAAAATAGGTGCTCTTTTTAAGGGCCACTTTGTTTTTCATTGTTTGAGATTACATATAATGTATAAAGATGCAGAGTTAAAAAAGCAGCAGTTTTCTGAGTGGTAGCAAATGCTTGCGTTAATGTTCTACCGAACACCAGATGTGAAACCCAGAGGCAGGGCCAGAAAAATATTTATTGAGGGAGTATCTGAGGAAGTTGTTCTTATTGACGCCAGCAGCTCCTGAGTGCTAGTTAGTTAACCAAGTAAGTGTTTGTGGGTTGTTTTTTAATGACTAATTCCATTGCCAGCAATGTCTTCAGGAAAAAACAGCAAATGGAAGGAACAGGTGGTACACAACTTTTTTTAAAAGGAAACAACATATTGTAGAACTGCAAGCATCTGCTTCTACTTAATGCTCAATCTTCAAACACTCTCTAATGCAGTTCATTTATGTGGAATAAATTGCTAGACCAGCCAGTAGGCCCTTACAATACTTTTTTTTTTTCTTTCCAATTCTTGTTTTAGTAATTCAGTGGGGTAAAAACATATCCCTTGTTACCTCCTGCATGCCATACCAGGAGGCTGGGAGGCAGTAGGATAATGACAATTTTGATTAGATCCTTCTCCATAGCAATGAGTGGGAGTTTTGCTCTTGACTTCAGTGGGAGTAGGAGCCAGGCCCTTTCTTTGTAATACAGCAGTGACGTCTTTTGAGACAGTATTAAAGAAGAGACATTATGACCTTTAATTCTGACCTGAAAAGTTTAAATTAAGCAAGACAAGTCTCTTTGGAGAGAGAAAACATCTTTTATGAGATTATCTGATATAGCAGGAAAAACAGGGAAGTTTGCAGGTGAGTGGTGAAAACCTGGATAAAAGTTTCTATTCCCAAAAGCTTTTCTTAGTTTGTGTTCTTTCTCCACCCCCGATGTAGGAGACGTTATCTCTGTGTACAAGGTTTGCTTCACTTACAGCCTTTGAGCATAGTGGCTGTTAATGCCTTTGTGACTTGAGTATCTTTTGTTATTGGTGAGGAGAAAGCATTTCAGTGTGTAGCACTCAGAAATAGAGGCTTTTCTGTTAGTTACAGTCCCGACTCATATCCTGTTCATAGATTTTTATCTCCATTCCTTATGTCTTTGCACGTTTCTGGAACCATTACCACTCAACAGGTGATGTGTCAAGAGTCTTTCCTTTCTCCCATAAAGTCTCTTGTAGGTTTTTTTCTACTGGTACCAGTAACAACAGAACCAGGGTTAAAGCTGTTTGATCTGATAGGGCAGTATGGAGGGTCTCACTGCAGCTCTGCCTAAAGGGAATGTCAGATTTTCCATGTGGCCAGGTCTGTAAGAGAAAAGGGATGACATCCTGAGAGAAAAGGATGACAATCATAGGAAGAATCAGTTATTTTTCTTCTAGCTCTTAACTGCTGCAGGCATAAACATGCCTCATTATCTAAAGGCATTACAGTATCTCTTTTACTGTTGCTTCTCACCTTGGAACCATACAGGATTAATGGGAGCCTTTCACTAAGTTCTTGATTTTCAGACTTTGAAAGGTGGATTGTAGAATTCAGTTCGTTTGTCTGAGCTTCAATTCATTTGTCTGAGCAATGTGTAAAGGCAGGAGTTACCTCACTTTAAAACTTTCATACGAAACCCCACTGTTTTTGCTTGGAACTGATTTGCCTTTTTACTATTATAATCATCTGGTTATTTTACTGTATGAACTAAACACATAACACTTTTTAGGATACAGAAATCATACGTCTTCTGTTACCTCTCCTCTGGATATTTGTGTGTAGCTGAAATAACTTTGTCAAGCCATTGGGTTTATAATTCCTAGTCTGCTTAGGACCGGTGTCTCAAATCCTGATGAAATCAAGTCAGCCCTATGCTTCTAGGGAACGCAGTCTGATTCAGTATGGGGAATGTTAGCCTAGGAGTTGAGAGAGTTGTGCATGAATGGGACCTCATAATGTTTTGATCCTGACCAAAAAAAGAGGGAAAATACTTGTTTAGAGGTCCATGTTGCTGTCGACCTTATTTAACCAGTGTTGTACAGGGGGCTGTTTACACTTTGCTGTTTTTCTCCATCAGATAGGTTTATAAACCAAATGCTGTACAACACGGTTCTCTGCATTGCTAGACATTTATATAAATGCCATTATCTCACACTTCGATGCTGCAGTGGTGGTTGCTTTGAGCTGAGGCTTCCAAAGGCCCCTCTTCTGAACAAGAGTCGAGGAGAATTGTGTGGCTGAAAATGTGAAAACATCAATCCTCAGTTTTTAAGTGCAGTCCTAGGAGAGATTTGGCTGTGGCACAGAATTGTAGGCAAAAGAATTCAACTGATTCGTGTGCTCTTAGCTGAGCTGTCTCACTCAGACTGCTCTTTCCAACTATTTGAATCAAAAGCTCAGAGCTAGGGAAGGTACAATTCATAACAATGGTGCTGCATTTGAAATCCAGAACTTCATAAACTTTTGTCCTTCCCCCTGCCCTTGAGGTACCTGCTGGACTAAATAATGATCTTCCTATAGAAAAGGTTCTGAGAATATATGCAGTGGGGATAGGAGCCAGGTGGGCAGGGTAAGGCTCTGTGTGGTTGAATGTTTGCATTGGGGAAAGGCTTTTGGACCTGAGACTGGTTTCAAAAGACACCGGTCAGGGAATAGTGCCTGCCCAAAAATCCTGGTCATGGAGGTGGGATCAGAGGTGAATGGAAAGGTGCAGGGGTTGACTATTTCCAAAAACAATCCTGCACTGAGTCACAAATGAGTTTGAACTCATACAAGACTGTGGGTAGAGGGAATCCCATGTTCCCCAGCATTGTACAACCCTGCGTCTTTCCCCCCCTGTGACTGGGGGGCCAAGTTTAGGAGCCAGAAAAATGCCATGTTACTTTTTTGTGAAGGTGTTTAGTTCCAGAGCTGAGGCAGACAGAGGGTGAAGGAGGAGCCTCCTTAGAGATCCATTCCTGAAGTGCAGAGAGCATTAGTATCTCCAGTTTGTATGCAAGGAAATGATGCACGTCTCAAGACGTTAATATTATCTGCAGACAGTAGGCAAGTCTGCGGCCCAGTCGGAATCGGGCTCCAATCTCCTGAGCCCCATGCAGTGCTTTGTTGTCTCTTCCATCAAAGTGCCTTTTTCCACTGTACATCTCAATTAACAGCTTATCCTGATCTAACAACTAAGAAATAGCTCCATAGTGCAAACAGTAACAGTATGGATAGATAAGTATATAAACTTATATTTTGTTTCTAATTAGAACAGGGGTGCATGCATCTGAGGCGCGTTATAATGTGCTCGGAAGGAGAAAATATGGACCCCAACCCATCAAGTAGGAAACTATTGCTTTGGATGAAAAGCTGTTGCTTTTCTCAAGCAAATACAAAGGCAAGTTTCATATGTAAGCTGTGGGATCTGACCTAGAAAGCCTGGACTTTTAAATACAATTCTGACTGATTCTGCCAGTATTTTTGTATTAACAATTACACATTTTCATAATAAGCAAGAGCTGAAACTGAAGATTGCTGTGCTTAAGCTCTTCATGTCAGAATGCAATTGTGCATGTTGTGTTTGTGCTGGAAAGCTTGAAGCATCAGGGCCAGATGCTTATTTATCTCTGAAATTGCTGTAGCTCCATTGATTTCAACAGACTTGCACCCACATGCATTTATAACAGCCAGCAAACAGGCTCTTGAATCTCAGAAATGCACCATGAAGATACTGAGCAACATCTGTAACTTAGCAACAGGAAAGCTGTTCTCATTACTGCCGGTTTCAGAGGTTGGCGGTAATAGTGAGCATATGGTGGAGGGTTTGCTTTCTTTTTGGTCAGGCTAGTCAAATTGTCTGGGAGTGTAATGCCTACCAAATTTAAAATAATAGCCAGTTATGGTAGTGGTGTGAGGACCCAGCTTTGAGGAACCTTCACTTTGGTTCAGTGCAAAGGGTTGGGAAGACATCACACAGCAGCACGTCTCCGTGATTACTTCTTGCTTCCATGGGATTAATCCTTCCCCCTGTGTGAAGTTTGGCCTTCCTGAAGCCATGAGAAAGTTTGCCAGCAGCATCTGGCATCTCTGTTTTCTTCTTGCAGGCCCTCTGGAGCACTGTTGTAGGCTGTGTGGGCAGCAGAAGCCCCAGGCTACCATCCCATGGTAGGCCCTTTGGTTCTGCTGTGTTGTCTGGGGATGAAGAGGAAGTGCCTTTTGTGCACGGCAGAGAAGGAGGGGTACCCAGGCTTGGAAAACAGTCGTGGGCCATGAACAGCGATTATGTATTCCTTGGGATCAGCATCTCTGCTGGTGTTAATCAGCACTGAGGCCTGAGATCAGTGCAGCACCTGCTGCTTCGGCTGCTTTTTGCCTGCTGTCAGGTGTCTCAGAGTCTTATGCAAATAAACTGTTTAAGAAAATGAATTACTTGGATCAAGCCATTCTGGACAGAATAGCACCAGATCCTGTACAAGCCAGACAGATGCCTGAAAGATGTCCTATATTTACACAAAATGTAGCAATTAGGTTTTCCCCTGGTATCTTTTGTGTTTTTCACATTGTTTGCCTATTATTTCTGCAAGGGCAGAGGGGGAGGTGGTGTGAGTGTAGTAACTACTGCCTGTAATTATGCAGCCAAACGAAACAGAAGAAAAGCCTTCTGGGTGTTTTCTACATCTTGGGATTTATTAGGTGCCTCATGTGCTGACAGAACAAGATGTAAAATTGCTTTCAGTGTTCATCTGTCACCGTGTGAGATGGAAAGAGCAAGTCTTACAAAAGCAGTGTAGCGCAGGAACTTGGCTTGTTTGTTTCTGCCCATCGTGGCCAATTCCCTTCCTTTTTTAAGTGTTTTTCAGGTCTCACCATGAATAGACAAAAGTGATTCTGTTTTTACAAGTGCAGTACAGGGGAGAGCACCTTTCATTTAAAGGATATTTCAAAACAAAATCTAGAGCTGAGTTTGAAGTGTTTGGTCTGTTTCTACTGCACTGCTAATCATTAACAAACAATAAAATAATTTGCAGTTTGGAGAAATCCTGAGGCCTATTTGTCCCTGCAGGGAAATGTTACTTCTTTCACTGTGTTCTTTGGGATAACTGCAATCATTTGAAGGAAAAAAGGTGAAGGAAAAGATAGTGTGTTCTGCTGCACCTCAACTGAAGCAGCTCTGCATTTTCTTGGCTACTGTAATGAAGCAAAAACCTCCACTCAGGAAGATGATAAAAACGAATGTGCAAACAGAAGCTGCTTACCAGTCGTCCTACCCAGCTCCCTGCTTGGACCTGATGGATGAGCTCGCACTACTTAAGTCCTTGTATCACTCCTGGCTGGAAAGGCCAGAGAGCAATCAAAAAGAAATGGGGGAGTCCCACAGACCATGCTCCCATTGGTGGGGAGGGCACCACTGTTGGAACCCCCGGGGTCAAACTCTCTTCTGTATCACGTGGTTGCAATGAAAGCAGCAGGTTTAAAGCTGGGTGGGCCCTGCAGCCTGTTCACTGAGGCAAGAAGATTCAAATTCAGCTGAGCAGTACATGGAGGGGCTGCCTGGTTGGAGACCCATGGGTTTCAGGGGGATGTGCCATTTAGACCCCACAGGTTGCCTGGACAAGCTGCATGCTAGATAAGTTTATTTGGGGGAGGGGCAAACTCTAATATTTTTTTTTTTAGATGGAAGTCAGGAGCAAGATGTCTGTTTCCTTCATGCTGACTTCACCCACCCTTCCTCAGTGAGTCCTTACGGCTGTGAAAAGAGTGAAAGCCCTGACTGGCACAGGGGGGTTGCTGTTGTGTGTGGAAGCGTCTCCTGTATTCCCAGTTGAAAAGATGAACTTTGAAGATGCAAGCACTCCATTTTGGGAGCGGTATTTGTTTAATGGATCACAGACACTGGCCACTGACATAGTTGGTGCAGTCTTTTTTAAACTGTAATCTCTTTGGGTGTGTTCAAATGTGAACGTCATGCTCTCTGCTGCTTTAGCTGAAGCACGTCAGGCAGTCGTGTCAGCTCCTTATTGTGACTGGCCTTGTTGTAGGCTTTTGGAGTGCTTCTTTCCTGCTGTGCAACCTGAATGAGTATCTGCCCATAAGTAACAGGTTAAGGGCTGCCTTAAGAAGGCTCCTGTTCTATACGGTGTTTCTAGAAGCTACTTTCTCCAGCCTGTATCTGGTGATGCTGATGTTACAAAGACGTGGGATCTTAGAGCTCTTTGAGTGTGAACGGGTTTTGTATTTTGCTGTATTTCAGCTTAGTTATGGAGAGAAGAGAGGCATGGGAGATGCTAGGGGTAGTAACTTGCCTGTATGGTACATGTTTTGCAGGTAAGGAATGAAGCTGAGGCTGAATGTTACCCAGCTTTCATGAAGGTTACAGAGTATATTTGCAGAAGAAGCAATCTGTATCTCATTTTTAATCTTTAGAATTAGTGTAAGTGCAGAAGAGAATAGGCAAGCCTCAGACAACTTTATTGTGGTTATGAATCATGTACCTGGCCGCAGCAACTGTGATTCGTGGATTCAGGGCATTTTTAAAGTGCGTGACTTTGTGGATAAAACTTGTTCTTGCAAGGGAAAAAGAAAAAAAAAAACAAAGTAGAGTGACTGAGAGCTGGTCCAGAAGTTTTCAAAAAGCAGTGGGGTATTTTTCTGTTTTAAACGTCAGTTTAGAGTCTTTGAGCAGGAAAACACAAGCTTAGCCGTACAGGTCTGGAAATATCACTGGCCTGTCTGCAGATCCTGTGTTTCCCCCTTGCACAGAGCCCTGCAGAGCCTTAGGAGCTGGAGCAGAGGGTGGCATTTTGCAGAACCTTCTACCAGAGGGGGCAACGTGACTCAGCCCTGCAGCCAGGTCAGTGTAGCTGGACCCTTGCTGTGAGTCTAAGGGGGTGGTCAGTACGTCCTTCTCTGTAATGGTGCAGAGCAGATACTGCTCTGCCTGTTAGGCTGTGTCTGCCTCAATCAGAAAGCAGTATTAGCTTCCTAATTAGCTTTGTACAGCAGTTGGAAGTTGGGATTGTGGTATAGGTTCAGCAGTGGCACGTGTGGAATCAGAGGATGTGGGGAAATGGGGTGAAAGTCTGAGTTTTGCATTTGCAGGTGCAGACATAATGAAGAGATTCTCAGGAAATGTTAGCCCACAGTGTGTTTTTCATATCAACTTTCACAAGAACACCAGATCTCAGGAGACTGTCATCTTAGGAGTCTGAAAATAGACCACTTTGAGCAGGGGATAAGCAAAGGTGATGCTGCTGTACTAATAATGAAAGGGCTTTGGACCTGGTCTGGTCAGATTGCTCCTGGCCTGTTCTCCAGGCAGACTGAACAAAATATTTTAACTGTGAAATAAATCCATGTTCCTGAGAAGCAGCCTGTAAAATGTCAGTGCTTGCGTTTCTAGAAAGGCTATTTTCTTCAGGTCCAATTGATTTCCTCTGCAAATGTTACCTAGTTTTGTAGGGTTACATGAACTCTGTGTGTCTCAATATATGTGCTGGTAGGCTCTTTGCATGGGAGCTGTCACATTTAACCACTTTGATTTAAAACTGTCTTTGATTCTCCTGTTTAAATCTTGCCCTCCTCTGGAGATATTTTCTGATCTCCACTTGATTAAGAAGTATGCTGCAGACCCTCTTCTCCACCGGGGACCAGTGGACGGGTGTATTGGTGAGTTGCCGGGAGATGGGTGCTACGCTTGCCCCCGTGCACATCCCCTGTTGCAGAGACCAGTCTGCATGTTTTATGGGGTACTGTGTCTCTCCACAGAGCCCCTGTGATTGTGTGTCTCGTCTCGGTCTCGCTTAGTGCAGTTGTGCTGTGTTGTGCTAGGACATACTTTTAAACTGCAGGGCTTTTGAGTGTTGATTGCAAATTGAACAGGAAAGATTGCTTGTATTATCAGCAGGAAAACAGTAGAAGGCATGACCTTTCTTCTGCTCCTCAGAAGAGGAGATTTTTTTTGTAGCATTCTGCTTTGAAACAAATTGGTAAATAGCAGGGATGTTCTTATCTATAACAGGTTAGCTGCTGAGGTGTCCCTAGGCTTCCTAGGTGCTGAAGGAGATGGGATGGAAAAGACATTAAATAGAGATAAAAACTTAAAAAAAAAAAAAAAAAAAAAAGAGTCATACAGCAATGAGGAAATAGCTTATTCAGGAAGGAATAACAAAATCTAGGAAAGTTATGCCAAATCAAGCAGTGCAGATGAAAATTTTGCCTGAGTGCAGAGAACAGGCTGTGACTATTTACCATCACGAGGTTAGATTGGGGATAGTGTAAGCTGCAGGGAGTGCAGCAGCTAGGAAATAAAAATGACCATGAGGTCAGTACTCAGAGCCAGGTAAATGAGCCATGCTGTAGGATAGGACAGGGGCAGTGCCAGAGCTCCTGGCACTGGTAGATGTGATTCCAGAGGTGACGTATGCTGGTGTTGTCCTTGACAAGGAGAACGAGGCTGACAGTGACTGGCAATTCCTCATGTATTTGTCTGAATTCATGGGGAATTTGCTGTGATAAAGTTAGCAAAGCGTGGCCTACAGGTAAAGAACCAGTGACAAACTTCAGGGCTCTGTCATGACCTACACTGTTAACAGTTTTCGTACTTTACAGTACCTTGTAGTGTCTCTGTAGCCATGTATGATATAGGAGTGAAAACAACGTGCCCATTGGAGTGAGGGGGAGTCTAGCAAACGTGAGCTTTGCAAGGGTCTGGGAAGAGCCTCCGACCTGCCTCCTCATGGGCAGGGTGCAAAATTGTTTTAAAGGCTCTTCAGTGGAGGGAAGCACTGCATTCAGCCTCACCTTTGTAAAAGCGTGTCTTTGTGTATGTGGGAATGATGCTAGTTTCAAGTGTTAAATGCTGGTGGAGAATAAAGGGAGAGGCAGTGTCTTAAACATCTAGAACTTTAAATTATCTTTTAGTAAAAGTAACTTTCAGATCCCCTTTTCTGTTTGCTAGCTGCTGGATGATAGATTTCCATTATCAAACATGATTATTATCCTGAGCTTTCAATATCAATTTCATGGCAAGTATTGGGGAGAAACACAGTTCTACATATTATGGGATACTTATATGAAATGTTTTTCTTTTAAAATACAAATGGAAAAAGATACTTATTAGAGAAATATAGGTGCATGATTGTATTATAAAGGATCTAAAATAAGCATAACAGTGGCCTTAAAACCTAACTTCTGAATTACTGTAATTTTTGACCATTACATAATTCTGGGAGTGAGTACTGGGAGGTGACAGTAATGCCACATCTGGCCTGTGCATTCGGGTAGGGAATTCGACAACTTATCTAGACTTCCTAGACCAGGTGGTTTATGTGTTACATATTTAAATTTTGCAGTTTCATATAACTTCTTCCCCAGACCAATCCTTTCTTATGATCTAAACTTTGGCCTTCATATCCGTGGCTACAGCCCAGCTAACCTGTAATTTAGCACCGTTGCTGGTCCTTCACGGTTCTGCTGGCAGTGCAAGAGCCAAACTCTGCTGCAGTGCCGGATTTGCGTTGCAGCAATTGGAGTGTTTGGGGAAGAAGGTGCTAGTTAGTATGCATATGGGGGCAGTATGTGGTCCTTAAGAAGTACAGAAAAAAAGATGCTGGAGATGGGGGAGTTACCTAGTCCAAGCTGGTGAATGACTCTTTTAGGAATGATAATTTTGAGCCACATAATGGATATAATAAACCGTCCTAAAAAAATGGGTCAATGAGGTGATGGAAGCTCAGCAAGTGGTGGAAAAAAGTCCTAGCTTTTCTTGCTCTTTATTAACGTGGTAGCAGGATTGATCCAAAGTTTGCCGTGTATGTAGAAGGACTCTCTTTGTGACCACGACTGGCTTTGGACACTGTGATACGGGGGAGAGAGCACGGTATACCTCTGTGCATGTCGGTCCCATGACCAGCAGAAAGGGAGAGTGGTGTTCAGGCAGGCTGTGCTCAAAACCCAGCTCTGCTATTGACTTCCCAGGTGACCTCAAGCGGTATAAAAATAGGGCTAATGACACACTTACCATGGTGCAGAACCGTGGAGCAAGCGTGCTGTTGTTACATGTGTATTAGCAGTGTTGCTGTTCGGATAACTGGTTTCATAAGCAAAAACAAATTGTCAGTGAATAGTTTAGGCTTCTCTCAAAGAAATGCTACAGTTTACTGCCTGCAGAGCACTGAGGAGTTATTTTACTAGTGAAAGCTGCTTGAAGTCATAGCCAGATGATAGAGCCAAATTGTGATTATGATTGCACATCACAAAAGATGTCTGTTTGGGAGGAGATTTAGCTATTTGTTCATTCATGGCTTAGACCCCATCATGCAACAGTAGCCACATTTGTGCAAACATTTGCTCATTCTGTGACAAAACCACTCATATTGGCAGGTTGGGAAATGTAGCATTTTTGTATTAAAAGGCAAAAGGTAAGCTTTGCCTGTAGCTGTAGACCTCGTTAAGTAATATGCTATTAAGCTCAATTAGAGTGGCACAGTGAAAATAGGTGTAATACTTCTGCAATGAAACAGCATGTAAAGACCTGAACAAATGAGACATTATTACTATGAATAATGCTCACTCATATGAGTAGAACCACTGAAGTCAGCCACCTCTGCCTTGTGGTGTATCTTTTACTGTTTTGTTGACTTTGTTTTGATGCTTTATGTTGGCTGAAACATTTTAATGTTTTTATTTTAAAACTCAGTAACTGAAACTTGCTAATGCAGTGGACAAAGCATCTTCTGGGATCCTTTCTGCTTTGCTGATTTAGACTGAAAAGGAACAGCCTCTCCGTTCCCTTTCTCCCCAACCATACAAGATTGCAAGCTAGGTTGTCCTGTGATAATACATTTTTTTAAGTGTGTGTAAAACCATCCTGTCTCTGCATGATCCATGTAATACATGGGAAAAAATTTCCCATCTAGTAACTGATGAGGACAACTTCCTGTAAGCCAGCTCTTCTTGTGGTCTCTGGTTTCCAGCCAGTTCTATTTTTACCCCCTTTTTCTTTTTCTTTTTTTTTTTTTTAAATTAAAAAAAAAAGATGTTTCTGTTTGGCAATCTGTTACTATACTGGTTCTTACACCCAGCCAGGCTACAGTTTTAAAAGGCACCAACAAAAGCCATGGAGGTAGCATGTATCCTGATCACATTTAATTAAAGCTTTTGAGCTACATCATAAAGTCAGCATTAGCTGATGGGAGCAGATGAGAGCGAATCCTTAGCTAAGCTGGTTATCGTTGCTGAGCTAAAGCCAGGTCCAAGTAATTCTGTATTACTGTAGTTAAAATTGTTTTGTTCCTGACACTGCAAACACTTATATTGATGTACCATGTTACTCATGGGAATAAGGTTCTATGAGCACGCAAGTAGTTGCAGTAGCAGGCCTGACACCCACCTGGCTCCAGTGAATAAAGCTGGGGAGACTTACACTGAGGGTGCGAGAGGAATCCAGCAATCTAAAGCCCAGTGTCAGTGAAGGAGGTCTGAATGTATAGGCAGAGTGAGGAAATGAAAGGAGATCCAAGTAGGAGCGCAGAAGGGTAGAGATGTGAGAGGGGAGTCATTTAGGACAGTCACTTTCCATTAAAGTAAATTGAAATCTTGGCTGCCGTTATAGAAATGTCATGCTGCAAGGCATGTGTGTATTTAAAACCAATCGCAGTCTGTTTGAACTTTTTCCCAAGACTTTAGGAGTCTGGGAGCCTTTCAAAAAACAGTTAACATCATGCAGGAGAGTGGGTTGGAGATACTTTATGATGCTAGAAATTGTGCTTGAAAGGCATTCTGATAGCCAGATTCCTAGAAATACAAAAGGAGGAAAGCAAGGTAATGCTGTGACAGTTACTGTTTCACAGATGATACTGTCAGCTTTGGAGCGTTGTGGTCTTACTTGGAGATGATTTGGTCCTTCTTCAGGCATGCTTTTTTTCCCCCCTTGACTTTGCAAATCATGTCTTTGGATGTGAAAAAAGCTGCATGTTCTGCAAGCAAAATGCCAGAAGAATGCAGCATACACACAGAGCAAAGGGTGGGTTTCCTAACTAAGAGACAGTGGATGTGTGTTTTGGTGCTTCCAAACAGTTGCCCTGGTTTGTGCCCACAGCAGGGTAATTAGATATTTAATTAGAAGATGAACATCCCTGCTTTCTCAGAGATAGTAACAGTTGACAAAAGATGCTGAGAACTTAGCCCCAGAAGTCATTTGGCATCTGAAGCACAGTTTGTACAAGTCAGATCTAGCAACAGTTGCATTTCCCCCCCATTGCATTCATGTCTTGAATGGTTGTTGATTATGTTTTAAATGTTTATTAACCTGGCTGCTCTAGGCTGAGCACATCTGGTCCTCTGATCTTGGAAAGGGGAAGCATTTGTCAAATTGCCTTCAGGTTTTTCCCATGGTTTCTGGGTACTGGTCCTTCAAGCCACTGAGACACTTGTTAGCTTTCAGTGAATAAATGCTTCCATGTATTTTGAAGAAATAAATTATATTCAGAAAAGTGTGTGCTGAAATGGCCCTTTTTCATATGAAATGTTGGCAAAATTTTTGTGCTGCAACGACAACAAATCATCAGAGTGGTAAATTTGAGAAGAGGTGTGACTTCTGCCCTCTTGACAAGGTGCCACCATTGCTTTGAAGCATTGCTGGGGGGCGGGGGGAGTGTTTCTGGTCTTCGTTAGGCACAGCTGCAGCCTTCACAGCAATAGCATTGGACTCAGGGCTGACATTTCATTGCAGGAAATCATATGGTTATTGTATGTTATTCCTGAGAGTTGCAGCATCGTTTTGACTAAATACTGCTGGGGGTAGGCTGGCAGTGGTGTTTGCTGTGAATCATCCTCACTAATGGAAACTATTCGATAGAGAAACAATAGTTATTAGCAAGATGATATTTCTGTTCTGAATCCCTCCTCCTTTTTCTCTTTTTTTTTTTTTTTTTTCCCCCATTCCATGAACTGTTTTGTAAATTACCTTTGGGCTGGAAGGCCTCATTCACTTTCATTCTAGCAACAAATATTTGGTATGAGTGGAAAATACCTTAAAGAACAGGAGGGGCTTTTTGTTATTTCTGAACTCCAAATGTGTTTGCTTCTGTTGTGTTTTTATTCTGATTTCATTTTGCACTTAAATAACCATGGATGAGTTGAAAATGTTGAATCAATCGTATAGCTAGTGCTGCAGGTGGACTGTTTAAAGGCATTTATTTTTGAAGTGCTAAACTGAGGAATGTGGACATTAAATAATAAAGTAAATAAAGTCGCCTTGGAACACTGCTATTTCCCATCACTTTAGGAAATTATAGGCTTCCTCCCTCCAGAAAAATAATCAAGTACAGTCTTAATTTTCAAGCTCATAAATAGACTCTAGGGGATTACATACATGATTAAAGTTATACTCCTACATAAGACCTTTTTTTTTCTAGGCTGTGGCCAGAACTCTTAGGTGTGAATGTTGCTGTGTGCTGTCTGTCTGCTTAAATGTCTTTCTGCTCTGGGTTTCTGGTTATGCAGAAGGGATGTTACTGAACTCCATTCCTGTCCTGAGAACATCAACCTCACGGTCAGTGAACCTGCAGAGTGAATGGAACAAAATGTGCAAAAAAAAAAAAAAAAAAAAAAAAAAAAAAAAAAAAAAAAAAAAAAAAAAAAAAAAAAAAAAAAAAAAAAAAAAAAAAAAAAAAAAAAAAAAAAAAAAAAAAAAAAAAAAAAAAAATTTTCAAATGGAGATGATGTGCTACAATGTCTGGAGTCCACTATGTCTGGGGATGGGATTCAAGCTTGGAGGAAACACTGGTCCATTCCAGTCTGGCAATGTCTACATCCCAAATATCATCCACACGGTGCATCGAGAGCATAGGAAGGACGCTACTTTTTTTTTTAAATCCCTCTCATGTAACCCAGATCACATCTCTCTAAAGAAAAAGTGTGTTTATACTACCAGAAGAGGGACTCTACAGCTGTTTAACAACACACCAGATGAAAGAGACAATTCCTTCCCAATTGCAGCTCAAACACTTGAAGCTTCAGATGGTACAGGCTTGGTGTGTGTGCACGTTCATCTGTACAACTTTTTTTTCCGTAGCAAAACTAAACTGTTCACTATTATCCCCATCTTTGGAAATGCACGCGTTTCTTGTTTGACTTTAGACTGATTTGAGCTGTAGAATTCTGCCCCCCTCCCCGCTCTGATTTTAAACATTCTCCATGAGGCAGGGGAATGAATGCTCTACGTGAAGCGTACAGGATCCATCCAGGAGACATCTAAGGATGCAGGTGTGGACCAGACAGACAAGGCAGATTCTTTAGGAGCTTGAGAATTATCAGAGGAGGGAAAGAGGTTCTGTGCTTCTGTGCGTGGAAGCCAGTTTGTGCCAATACTTTCAGGGCAGTCCTACCGTTGGTTCAGCTAATTGAAAAACATTAAAGGCTTGGAGTGTTGCATTCTCCAAAACTCCTGGTGCCTTTCAAAAGTAGAAAGCCATTATCAAAGTGATGCCACAAAGGACTCGCCCAAATGGGTTGTTTTATCTACCCCGTTTCTGGCCTTTAGGCAACTGTCCTTCCAGTTTAATAACACTGAGTCCTACCTTTTATTTCTACCCTTCAAGTCACCAAGGCATCTCTCTTGTCCTCTACTCATGCAAAGCAAGAAAGGGTTCAAGACACTTTCCAGGCAGGAGAGTGGGGAAACCCTCTCTGAGATTCACCAAGTGTCAGCAAGGGGCCACTCCAGCTTGATGCATGGTCTCATAGCAAGGAACGCAGTGATGAGATCTATGTGAGGAGCTGAGATTCTCAGCAAAGCTGCAAGCTATATCCTTGCTTTCCCAGCATGCATGGGGCAGTTGGCAAAGGGGTAGCTCTGCTGGCAATTTCTTTGCTGGAGACTTTTCTGCTAAAGCAGGTGCTCTGTGCTCCCATTGGACTGCCTAGGCATGAAGCTGGGACTGAGAACTGATCTCTGGATTTCTAAAAATTGCAATCCTGGATGTTTGCTTTTTCTTTCCTTACCTGCTATGCATCTCGGACTTCTGTCTTGCATCCTTTTCCATTTGTTGTTTTTTTTTTTTTTTTCCTTTCAGTTTCTTATTCTCCTGATATCCCTTTAGCGGGAGGGGCATGTGTGTTAGTGTAAGCTTTAGCAGGACTTCAGAAGACAGGTAGGTTTGCATTTGTATGGAAGACTTTTATCCTCTTTTTGTGTTGCTCTTGTATTAGGACAGCAAGTATGGTTTAACAAATAGCACATAAAACACTCATGTTTTTGTGAGCCTATAATGATGTGCAGTGTTTTATGCAAGCTATAAAACATGATACTGCGTCTTCCATTTAGAAGGCTGTGTGCACTTTCTTTCTTCCTTTGATGTAATTCAGTTGACAGCAGTGGGGTTGTTCCTGACTTAGACCTAGATAAATGAACAGGGAGTAAAGAGCAACATAAGTTCACACCCAGTGTGTGCTGACTCATTTGCTCATACTCTTATGTGTAGCAGAAAATGCTTTTAGGGTACTCCTGAGGAATGCATCAAAGTAGTGTCTTGGATATCAAGTTCAGGACGAGGTAAAAGTTTAGCTAAGGGCTGTGTAAGGCCAGGGGCTTGTGATATGATTTGTAATGAAGGTGAAAAATCAGTGATTTTCCAGTGGGAAGGGACTAACATCCACTGACCTGACCAATTAACATGCAGGACTGTGATTTTTTTTTTTTTTTTTTTTAAATTGCATTTCTAATTCTAATAATAATCTAACCCTGGACTGAAGGGTTATTTTAAATGAGTTGCTTCTGGACAAATAGCTGCTGATAGGAACAAACGCAACCCTGCTTGTGCAGAGGGGGTTGGACGAGATGATCTCCAGAGGTCCCCGCCAACCTCAACTAGTCTGTGATTCTGTTCCAGGAATGCACAAGGACTTTTGCTTTTTATAAAGTAGTCTGCTTTGTGCTCTCCTTAGTTTTCTGACTGCGTGTTTCATTTGGGACTTTTCCAGTCTGTAAGTTACCTCATCTCAAATCCTCCTTGCCTTCTCCTTTCCTCCACTGGGGCTCGATCTCAGATGTTGATGTTTCATCATGGTGGTCTAGGAAACTGTTGCCTTTTTATGGTAGTTCTTGCACCTCTCTTAGCTCTGTGTGCTTTTGCAATGTGAAATAAGAAGCAGGTTCCAGTACATCATGCCTCACTGTGGCTGGCCAGAGCCTGGCTTTATATCTGGATCAAAGCATCTGAAGTGTGCTTAGGTGGAGCCATCTTCTCCAATCTGCTGGTGGGCTGTCAGTAGCTTGCTTTGCTTTTCCCATGCCAAAGCCATTCAAATCATGTTAATAGTCTGGGCCTGTGCTAAGATGCTGAATATGACTAACCTCTTTGTCCAGAGAGCTTGGGTTGAAGCATTCTCTTAGCATGAGCCAGAGATTTACAATATGGATGGCGGGTGAGTCTGATCTGCCAGCAGGCTCTTAACTGATGATGTAGCCATGTGCTTAGTGTCTTCTGTTCCTCTGGGGCTTTCTGAGGACAGCTTGGTCCTGCCTGCACGTCTTGCTGGCTCAGTTTTCTCCTCAGCTAATGCTCTGTTTTGTCCTAGTTAGCTTTTTCTTCTGTGTACACAAAAACTGGGTGGCTCTGAAAGAGAAGGATCTTGCTCTCCTGTCTATAGCATTTCTAGGTTAATAAATACAGATTTTACCATTGCTCAGCTAGGAGAAGAAAAAGTATCATAACTGGTGAAGATAAGTCATCATCATTTAGGATTCTCTTGCCACTTCCAAACCTAGGTGATAAAGGGTCAATACACCAAAGATTGATGCTTGGGAGTTCAGAGCCAATTTTTTTTGAATTTAAGGATTATTTTGTTCGATGATTAGATGAATGGGAACAGCAGTAACTAAATCAGCAGCAAGCCTGCCAATGACTGTGGTGGCCTTATGATGAAAACTGTTAAGTAGTTGACACACAGCTCAAATTGCGTGCAGAAATCAATGCCAGAAGTAAATCATATAGACCATTAAGCTTGGGACCTGCAGAGGGCAAAATACAGAGCCTTGCTGTTTGGAGCATCTGTAGTAACTCAGTGTTTGGAGTTGTGCATGTGGCTGAGATGTCTAAATAAAAGCCACATAAACAACTCTAAATCCGTTCCAAGTTGGCTGAAGGAAGGGAAGAGAGAGGGGTAAGTATCTGGTAGTTTAGATGTGTTGCCATGGTGACAAGAGCTGATAAACTAGAGCAAAACCGGGACTAATCTATAATTGAAAAGTATAGCAGACGCAAAGATGCATTGCTGTTTGCAGAGATTCAGGTACATAATAGTGAACTTGCTGCTACATCCATCGTGCTCAGTCCTGCCCTCATCCTGAAGAGTACTTTTATTTACTGCTGGTTTCCAAAGGTTCCTTGTCACTTAAAACACATACATTTATTTCTTTTAACAGCAAGTTAATGACACCTGCCAACATCTGATCCCAATCAGAGCTTTTTATGTACTGCATATAATAGGTGTATGGTACAGATACTCTATCTGTTAACCATACTGTCTTCAAAAAGTGAAGCCAACTTTGGTCTGTAACTTCTGGAGCTGTTGGCTCTGTATTTGTCACACTATGGAAGCTGGATAGTCATGTAAAAACATAACATTAAAGCCTTGAGCCAGTGAAGCCACCAAGCACACGATTTACTCTAAGTGCTTAAGTGCTCTGCTAAGTGAGGATGGATTGCCCGAGTGCCTAAAGTTATACAGATGCTTAAATGCTTTGTAAACTCAGTGTTTAAGGACTTTATCCCAAAGGATGCTGTAGGAACTTCCACTGAAGGTAAGTGAGGATGAAAGGGACCTCATGCAGTGCTCAGCAGCTGCAAGAATTGTGTGAAAGAAAGGGCATTATTGCTATTAGGTCTTGCATATTTTACCATGAAAAAAAAAAAAAATCACCAAAAGTCATGATTTTTGGGTTTGGGGTTTTTTTTTTTTTTGGGGGGGGGGGGGAGGGAGTGTAGCATGATAAGAGTTTAGGTAATTTAGTCAGTATTAAAACCTGCCTTGAGTATAAAACCCGTATAGGTGGGAAACAGGACAGAACTCCCCAGACAATCCATCCTTTTAAGGTTGTGAATAGTCCTTTTCATTTCCAGAGACATTTTAAAAAAAATGTTAAAACAGGAAGGAAATCTTTCCATTCAAAATCATGTTTATGATCGATCCCTTACAACAATTTTCAAACTGATGTTAAACACACTGGGATACTTGTCTTTTAATGTTATTTACAAGTGTTAGTGGAATTGTGCACTTTGTTTTACTTGTGTTTAAAACAAGAGAGATACTTTAAAAACAAACAAAAAATCCTGGTATAAAATGCTGACTCTCTGCCACATTTAGGATTTTGCCCTCTAGCCCAAGTCATCTAAAATAATAAAAAATCTGCTGCTTTAAACAGAAGTTGAGGCAGTTAAAGTAATAGTCTCTGTGTAGAGAAGCTGTGTATTTACACCATATAAATGAAGGAAGATTGTTTCCCCCCCCCCTTGATATTTAATGATGACTGAGATAGCAAACTCTTTGGGACAGAGATCTTCCTCTGCCTTTCAATAATACCAGCATTTTCAAAATCTGAAATCTTTTCTGCTACACAAGTTTCCACCAAATGAAAATAGGTGCATATAACTTCATGCGAAGTAGCATTTTTACCCCACCAAAGAGGAGGTCCTGGACTTACTAGAAAATCTGTTTGCGTTACACTTTTACTGCTCATTTTCCACAAAAACATTGATACTGTACAACACCTACGTATCTATATAAATAATCTTGCTGTGTGTTTGTACAGTACCTGGTACAATGCAGACCCATTCTCAGCTGTTTCCTAAGCAGTGTTGCAACCAAAATAAGCAGTAATAATCTTTGGCTTAATAAGTGTAACCTACCACAAACTTGCTCATAAAGGTGCTCAGGTGGAATACTATAGTGCCGAGGGAGCAATGTGAGTGTAGATGGAAAGGAGCACCTCCTTTGTGGGAAAACAGAAGAACTAAGAGGAGCTTTTCCGTGTGGTGCCTGCTGGTTGAGCTTTATGAGTCAAAGCATGTGCAAAGTGCAGAGAGGGCAGACCTGCAGCATTGCATGCTGCCACAGCCCTCGTTTGGTGCAGGGTAGGATGGCAGCATGCGGGGCAGAGCTGTAGTATTGTTTGGCTTCCGCTTATTAGGCCAAGTTGGTGCTGAGACATTAATCCCTTTTAGAAAGGTGCCTGCTTTGCCTTGCTGCAGCTATGGCAGTCGCCGGTGGGGAAGGGAGCCGCTGAAGCGGAGCAGCTCCTGGGAAGCAGGCCTGCAATCCAGATAGTGCTTGAGCAGCTGTGCGTGGATTAGCTTGCTCCTGTGGTGTCCCCTTGACAGGGCTGCACAGCATGGGGTCTGGCCTTGCAACAAGTGAGCAAAACATGGGGAGAAGACTGCACCTCCACAGAGTGGTGCCGGTAAGAAGCCTGGTCCTGGCTGAGCACAAGAATGCGAGAAGCTGTAGTTGTAAAGAGATGATACAGAATGTAAAATTATAAGAGGCAATCACTTCTGCAGAGTGATTGAGCACCATTATGAGTTTGTTGGTGGTTATAAGGTTGGGTTTTTTGGGTACTGCTGATGAGGCATGTAAGCTGTGCCAAGTCTTGATGTGAAGGAGGCAAATCAAATCCTTCCCCGTTGAGCAAATCATTAACTCCACACTCCCTACAAGAACGTTTTTCATGTTGGCCTGACTAGTTCAATGTGAGACATTTCAGGAAAGAAAAATTTTGTGATTGGACAAAAAGTTTCAGTTTCATTGCAATTTCTCTTTGATTTGGGGGGCGGGAGTGGCAAAACCCAAATAAACCCCCTAAACAGTCAAGGAAAAAGGCTGGAAGGTTTTGTGGATGTTTTTATTCTTGCACTTTCTTTTCATATTTTTCCAGTCCTGATACTGTGTATCCCTTGAACTTAAGTATTTACCCCAGTACTTCTAAGGCTCAGAGCTATATGCAGGAGGAGGAAAAAGGCCATGTATTCTCTTTCCCTCCTGCCCACCCCTCCATACTCCTGCTCAATTACTTTCCATGTTCATACAAATAAAAAAGATAATTGGTTTCCTCCTAACCTTGCTTGAAAACAGCCCTCATTAAACTCTTTGCTAGGAGGAGGATTGGATGGGACACCAGTGCGTTAAAGGGCTTCTCTGTCTGGCTTGGGGAGCGCCTTATGTAAGGAGCGGTCCCACCGCGGCAGAGCTGAAGGCACGGGGACAGACAGCGCCTTTTGACGTGACCGTAACTGGGATCCCTTATGGAGATCTTGCAGCGCCTGGGGTGGCCCTGGGAGAACAACGTGGTGGTTCTTCCCCACCAGCCAAAATGCCTCTGTGCTCTGCCAGATCTGTGTTGGCGTAGCCATGCTGCTGCCTGCTGGGGTGAAATCGGCACAGAGCTGCCTCTGGCCCTTTTACTGCAGACAGGCATTGCAAGGGAAACAAGACTTTGTCATCTAATAGCACCCCGCTGCTTGAAGAAATGATTGGTCTTTTTATGGCATATATAGTGTTTTTCTTACGCTTTCCTAGCTGCTTTTTCTCACCAAACAATCCAGCTAGTGCCTAGAAAGGTGTTCATGGGATTGTTTCTGAATTAAAACTTTCTGCAGTGGAGCAATATGCACCCCGTGGTGCATTGCACATCACAGAAAATGGAAAGTTAAAATCTAGCAGAAAGGTTCTTTGCTGCCCCTAGCAGCAGGATATTAGCTCAGGGGGAATGTAGCAGGATGAAATGATGCTGTATTAAATTGAAAATCACATTAATGGAGGGGAGAAGCAGCTGTGTTGGGAGCTGCCAAAACTGCAAATAAATTTGGTTGGGTGAGGGAAGTTGGTTAGCCAGAAGTTAGAGCTCGTTCCCCAGTTCCCTCGCTGTAGTTCAGGGATGTAGTGCATACACAGGTGCTAGTGCTGCCTTATTTTTGATTCACTGTCCTTACTGATAGAAAATTTCTTCCAACAGCTACCTAGATTTTTAGTGCTTTGATAGACCTATTTTTCATATCCACTGCACGCATTCTCTGTTGTGCACGGTAATCTTTGTAAATGTTTGGATACGATACTTGTATCATATCTCTTTTCGGTATTGTCTGAACTTAACTCCTGTTAATTTAGTCTTTCTGTATAGCTCTTGCTTTGCTGAAGTAGGGTTATTTTTATTGCTGCAGCAAACTGGATAGCCAAAGGGAACGAACTCCAAATAATTCTCACAGAGAAATGGCTAGCAGTCCGTGGTGTTTATGGAGGGGCTGCACTGGCTTTGACAGCTCTGCTGACCTCAGCCGCAGCTGTATGACACAGGAGAGGAGGGGGATGCTGCTGATACACAGATGAAACCAAAATGTGTCTCATAATGTTCTGAAGTCTTATCCGCAGTTGTATTCGGTTCAGCGGCTCAGCAATTGATTGCTTAAATCTGAGCTTTTTTTCTGCCCTGTCAGCTTTATCCTTGGCCACATCAAGTACTCAGAGCAAGTTGCCTTGGAGAATTCAGCCTTTGGCTGCTTCTAATTCAGAAGACAGATTTTCTGGATTGTGAATAACATGTTTGTGTCCTTGCATTTCCCTGCGGTTCTGTCAAACTGAAGTTTTTATATTTCAGCTTAGGGGGACATTGAGAGGTGGAAAGGGAAGAGCTGAAAAAGGGCATAACTGCATTTGATTCAGGAAGAAATGCAGTACCTTGCACCATCCTGGCCTGCCATGTATGGTGGCTGTCTGGCTGCTTGTCATGCAGCCTGGCACCAGTGCTGGTGGGCATGTAAATGAATGCACACCTGGTTACCGTTGAGACTTTTCTTTCTATAATGCGAGTACAGCACTTCTGCCATATAGCAAACCTACCCGGATTCGGGCATTAGGACTTTTGCACCAGCCCACAATCCTGTGGATATTTAGGGTTTGTTTATATATGTAGACACACCTCACTCTACTATAAAGGTAAATGAATGGTGATTTAACAGTGAGTAGGCTGTGTGACAATGTGGTGACTACTTAAGCAAGCAAGTTACTTTGCGCTCTGTATTAGTTTACTGTTTGTATGTGAATTTCTCACAGGCCTCTCACAGTCCTGTGCAGGGCTCTGGGGAGATAGCAGAGGGAATCACAGGGCCACTTCAGCATGCTGCTTATGGTGGTGTCTCTTCTGGGCTAAAGGCTTCGCTGGTGCATGTGTATATGGCTGCGGCAGCATCGCTGTAGGCATTTGTGCTTGTGAGAGTCTGGGCTTCAAGAGCAAACCTTATCCTCTGTAAGTGAGGATAAGGTGTGTCCTGGGGCAAGCAAGCTGGGGGAGCTGTCTCATGCTGGTGCAGTTGCACAACTGTCACACTAAGTGTAGGGTGAAAAAGGCTGCTACAACAAAATGATCCACGTTTATTTAGCAAGTGCTCCTGAGTAATTTGGTGGGCTTGACGCCACTTTGTGACAATACGCTTTGAACGGTTATTGGTATCATCAACCAGCTTGTGGCTGGCTACTTCTTTTTTGTGGCTTCTCTTGCCCTACTTCCTCTTGAAGAACTGGGTAGGTGTTGTGATTTAAGTTTTATCTTTCTACTAACCACAGGAGCTGCACGCAACATGGTAGATATTATGATGCATCAGGTTCCGTTGGTCCATTCACTGGCTTCTTATTTGGTTTAGTAATGACTATAGCAATTCCTGCTTCCGTATAGAGCCTGCAGCTGGGGTTTCGTCAGCCATGGCTATAAGAAAATGGGTAGGGGAGGCCATATAAATGGCTGGTTACCAAAGCTGTGTTTCTGTCAAGAATTTACGGTGGTGTAAGAATGAACGACAATGCATTTTGTGTGGTTCGTAAAACATTAGAACAGAGCTGATTCACGCATGTAGCCTCGTAAAGCATATAATGCCATCTCTGAAATAACGGTGGTTTCTTAAACACTCATGCATAAGAGCTGCTTCTGAAGCAGCTATTTATACAGGATGTTTAAGAAACTGTTTCAGGTATCTTCCTCAAGAAGTGTATTTCATGTTTCTTACTCCCAGGTTTTATTGTTTGCATCTGCTACAGTTTTAGTTAAGTAAGGACAGTTTTCAGTAAGATTAATTTTGCATTTAAAGTCACAGGTATTATGCTGATGCTCTTGAAGAAGGAGCTTGTTCCTTCAGTAATCCACTGTGTTATGAAATACTCTTCTATGCAGTGATGTAAACAGCCATCAGCTTTTAGTATTAGTTAGAAAGGAGAGGTAACATGCGTCTTTGCAAATTAGGACAGGCACAGACGAGTGAGTTAAATTGAATGTTGACTTATTGAAAGTGATGAGTGCAATGTGCTGGATGGAGAGTGCTGGTGTCCCATCCAGACTGGGTAGATGGTAGCCAGTACTAGCAGCTATAGAGGCTCTCAATCATTTGAGATGGCAGAAGTCCTGTGCTTTCAAGCAAAGGACTTGGAGTCCTGGTTTTCCAACAGTATGTGAAACATTCACAGTAATTATATTTATCTGAATATTTACTACGTTGATTCATGACGTTGGTATCAGGCTGTTGGGTTAAAGGTGGCTTGACCCTAGAAACTGTGCTCACGAGAGTACAAAATGCCGCTTTGTGTGTGATTGTGCAAATGGGACCCCGTTGCGACTGGGTGAAACATAAGTGTACAGCTTACTTCCACCAGCAGCCACACTTCTGAAAAAAGCTCAACGTGCAGAAATGGAGAAATCTGGTCCTGGGGTCCACCCAGGAGAAGCATCCAACTGCTTTTAGATAACATGATGAAGGTACAGCATTTGGCACAACAGCCTGGTGTGAGGAAGCACTGCCTAAGGGAGTGTGGTGAGTCTCTGCAGTGGCACAGGACTCTCTGTGGCTACAAAGTCTGGAGAGGAGGAAGAAAGCCGGCCAGAATCACATGTCAGTGTCTTGAGGGTCCCTTTAGGTAAAGTTTATTTAGCTTTCTAGGAAGCTGCAGTATTTAATCTGACCTGAAGCAGCAAACAGATGGAAGGGTATATTCTGTCAAAGAGAGCGCTGTACTTTTTGGCTTTCACTTCAAGCAAGAGGTTTGTAGGTGGCTTGCTTAGTGTTCTATGAATTAGATGCTCTATATATTGCTAAACTGGGCCTTTTTTTGTAAGTAACATACATAATTTTTCATCCTCCCTAAACTTAAACTTCTTCTTTGCCCAGAAATTTAAAACAGGTTCCTTCAAAATTAGATGCCCTGTTAGACCGTAAGTTCTGCTGCTGCTGGGAGCAAGTCATTCATGTTGGTTTAACTGGGAGTTATTTATATCCTGCAGTGGGACCATGTATTTCACTTTTCAGATGAACCAGTGAATTCTTGTTTTGTGTTTACATATCTGAAAGACAGGATTCTTTCAGGGTTCTTTTCTTTATAAGGCTTTTAAGTGAACAGAGGCTTTTTCCTGTTAGATTCAACTCAGCTTTCACCAGTGTGCGTGTTGGGAAATTTCCCTCTCTCCCTGAGACCATGTCCAGTTAATAGAGGAGGAAAAAGATGAACATTCTTGGGAAGATTTATTCTCATTGTGTAATAAATTAGAAAATAAAAACAAAAATAAAATTGTTGCAATGCTGCTTAAATAAATGGCAGTAGAAGTCGGGGGCTCGGAAATAGTGTGGTTCTCCCTTTTTTAGGGTAAGCCATTCAGCATTCCAAACTGGCTCATGCTGGGAGAAGCAGACATCACCAGCAAGGTATTTCCTGGCTCCTTTGCCAAATCCTAATAATAACAACAACAACAATAATAAAAATAAAAAAAAGACTCAAATCTGAGCTAAGCCACTTGTGACTTCATTTGGCAGTGCAGGCCTGCTCTGCATAACTTCTGCCTTTATTTCATTACTCATGTGCCTGCTAAGAGCTTCTGAATTAATTTGCCCCCATCAAAGCGAAGGCATAGTGTATTGCACTTTGTGAGCCAGAGGAGCATATGGGCTGGGGGAGCTTCAGCTGACCAGGCTGAGGGCTCTGCTGGGATGCGAGGTACTGCTTTGAGCGAGGGCAGTGCCTTGGCTGCAGAGACTGAGTGTCTCTCTCCTTGGGCTCCATCTCAGGCACGCTGCCTCTCCTGAACCCTACTGCTTCTTGAGGGTTTAATTTCTTGCTGACTTTTCTTGGTGGTTGTCTCTCAGCTTGGGCTTCCTTCCCAACTGAGTTTGGTCACATTGACCGTAAGAGATAGGTGCCCACCTTTTCCTCCCTACCTCCTCTGGAGAAGGAGGAGTAGAAACCTGCTTTTTTATATGCACCAGTCCAATGAGAAGACAGCTTTTGTGGGAGCACAGGGTCTCTCTATTCCTTTATGTGGATGCCTAATCCATGTCAGATCCTAGCCCTGCTTTAAAATGCTTCAGATCCTTTGATCTGTAGTTACATCAGGGAAGGCGAAATAAAATGTCTATAGGGCACAGTGGAGGAGAGGAAAGGGAGTTTGTATGTAAGGGGTGAAAGCCTGATCTGCTGCAGATACACAAGAAGGCACAGCCTTGCCAACAAATTTCAGTGTCGCAGGGAAAGACGTGAGAGTGTTTCTGAAGTTTCAGAGTCCTGCAGAGAGAAACCAGGAAGGAATGACTGGGAATTTGTGTCTCGTTGAGGGGAGAAGAAACATGCGAAAACATTTTAAGTGTGAGGCTCTAAGCTGCCTCTGCTTATGAAATGGTGGTACCCTGAAGAGGCAGGCTTAGATTTGCGATACATTTAAATGAAGTAACAGTTTCATGGTAATTGATAGTGTTTTATCACACATCAGTTCCAGTTTCTGCTTTGTTAAACACTTTTAAAGCTGCTTCAGTGCACTCAGCTTCCCTTCCCTAACTGCTGGGAACTCTGTGAACCACCAGCTTGTTTGTTTCCAGCCAGAGCTGGAAATGCTGGATTGGTCCCAGCCTCCCGTTTTGTCTAGGCAGCACCTGCATTTCCCCAGGTAAAATCTAATATGCATATGTGAGCATAATTTCTGGAATCAGTTAGAAACTGTGCATCCACATGGTCCTCTGTGTGTGTGTGAGTTGCTGCTCTTTGAATTGTTAAATTCATTATGGAAGAAAATGCTTCCAGTGGAGCTTGATTCTGATGAGGTTAAAAGGAAAGAAGGAGTTACTGTCCAGAAATCACTTTCTTTTGGCACGTGTTCCCTCTAGTTCTGTATGAACTCACCTGAAGCCTTTTATCTGACATTGCTTTTGGATTGAGTCTGCATTGCTGATGGTGCATTTGACTGTAAAGATGAGATTGGTAATGGTTTAATTGATTTTAAAGGGTAGGAGAAAAATGCAGTTCTTGATAACCATTGCAATTTCAGGTAATGTATGCTAACGCTGAGGTGTGGGGCGCTCAGAGCTAAAAATAACCTGGCCGACCTGACCTGCCTTGGCTTTAAAATGCCTACTAGAGCTTGCTGTGGCCTTGTAAAGAGATGATGTATTTTTGTGTCTGTCTGCTGCTGGATCTTTACTGTGAGTCTGCTTAGCTTTGCATCAGGATTTAATTATTGGCATATAAACAAACCTGGTTGCTCCAATTATTTCTCCTGCCAAGACTTTGACCATGTTGTTGTGGCTCCTTAGGGCGGAGGGGCTTTCAATGAAGGGTTGAAAAAGCTGTACCTTCCCAGTTTGTACCAGAGGACAAAAAATGTATAGACTCTGCTCTAGCTGTTTCTTGGGGCAGCACGATTTGTGTGTCTTGATGACGTTTCATGAAAGCTCAGGTTAACAGCCCTACATATTTGATTAATAAATACCTTGGTAGCTTTGACAGTGAAAATTGGGCATCCTTGCTAGGCATCCCATGGCTACTTCAGAATGGCAGCAGCAGGCTGGAAAAACTGCAGTGCACTAACTCTCACCTGACATGCTGTTCCTGCAAAGTTCCCACCAAGGAACTCAGAAGGAAACTGAATTTTATTTCAGAGCACTGAGGAAAAATATTTAAGAGTTTGGAGATTAGTTGTCAGTGCCGGAAGTGGGGCTTGCCAGAAGTAGTGACAGACCAAGCTTGTAAGGCAAACAATGCTGCACCACGGACTGACAATATCCCCCCATAATCTGTATTAAAAATAGATTTTACAGGCTCCAGTTTTAGCATGATCCATTCAGTAATTCATATGGCATTCCATATGTTAGGGTGAGAGGAAGGTGGAAATAGTGGGAGTCGGGGAAAAAGACACTGACTGATCCAGATCCTTATGCCATTTCAGTTCAGTTAATTGCATGCATTTGAAGTGTCGTAACGTGAGCAGATGGGGTGTTTCACAGTTATGTGTGTGGGGGGGGTGTGTGTGTGTGTGTGTGTGTGTGTGTGTGTGTATATATATATATGAAGTTCTCTAGCACTTGATTCCACAGGGCTGCACTGAGGCTTTACCAACCACTCAGGCTGGGCGTGTATGGGGGAGAGGATGGCAGTAATCAGGGGTGGGATGGGATGAGTGTTTGATCTAATATTGGGATCCCCAAAACCACGTGAGATGTGCACATGTCCGGTGAGCAGTCCTATAGCTTGCAGCTTTGTTGCATTTGGTGACAACCTCAAGGTGCCCTTTCTAAGATTGTCATGTCTCCTTGTTTGAAGCCACCCAGCTCTTAAATCAGTAAACACACTTCTTCAGAGACCTGGGCCTCTCAATCTTACTTAGTGCTTTGACACCAGGGTAGTCTCCCTCAGTCTAGGGAACAACCCTTTTAGAAGAAGGAGAATTGGCCCTGGAAGCAGTGACTTTGTCTCATGCAAGTTGCAGGACTGTGGGTTCCCTCCTCTCGTCAAGGCTGCTGGAGCAGCCAGGCTGCTGAGGGCTGTGTGCCAGTAAGCACCATCCAGCTTGGGCGACGCTCTGTTTACAACCAGGATAATGGGCGCGCTCTCCTGAGCATGGGTGAAATCCCACTTCCCTCCCGACTCTGCAGTCTCCCCGCTCCCCCTCGCTGGCAGTGCCAGCGCTCAGCCTGCGATGGGACCCCAAGCCACCTGGCCATGTGAGATGAGAGTGCTCTGCTGTTCTCAGCCATTTCCTGGCCACCTTCCCCCCAGCTCTGTCCCTCCCTGCCTGCCCAGCACCCTGGCCCCTTCAGCGGCGCCTGTGCGGGTGCTGTTGGGGAAGGGGCAGCTTCCCCTCTGTGCAGAGCAGCCTCTCTTGCTTGTGCTCCACAGCAGGAGGATGGCAAATAGGCTGCCTTCCTTCTCGCTGCTACAGCCTTTTGAAGGATATAGTAAAGCAGATGGCGCCGTGCTTATACATAATAAACAGCAAGCAAATGAATAAGCCTGTTTGTCAGCTTGGGCTTTGCTCTGTGCCATCTATCCCTCGTTAGCGAATGCTAGGCCTTTCCATTGGTGCCTCTGCTCCTGCTGGGAGCTCACCGGGGAGAGGTTTCCCTGGAGGGGTCCCTCCCCTCTCTTCCCAAACTCTGGTCCCTAAGGTCAGGCTTTGCTCAGGTCGGCTATTCCCTGAGAGCAGCCAGGCTTTCAGCAGGGCATTGATGTAGGGTTGGGCTTCACTTAGTTCAGCGTCATTTCTCTGAATCTTCAGGTGAGAGAATTTTTTTTTAAATCCATTTTTCTTTTCTATTTTTCTTATCTTAAAGAATTCTGTGGGCTAGTCTTCGGTTTTTAAGAGCTTGAAGGGACCTGGCTACATGTCCTGGTTTTGGCTTTACAACGTTTTTTTTACCTGGTTTTCGCTTTAACTACAACACTACATCAGGGGTTTGGCTGTCTTTCACTTAGAGAGGCTGCCAGAGACATTAGATTTGTTTGGCCAAGGTCAGCATGAACTGTAAGTGGTTTGGACCTGACTGCTCTTTGCTTACAGGGATGTGGTGGGGGTTTTGTTTGTGTGTGTGTTAGTCCTATTCCCAGTCCCTATAGCACGTGCTGCCAATTTTCAAACTGCATCCTCTTTGCTTTCTTTCCTGCTTCCCCTCCACGTGGATTGGGAGGTGCAAGGAAGCATCTTGTGGCAGCCAAACCACCGTGCTGTCCTCAGAGGATTCCCATGTCATGCAGTGCCAGCTGAAAATGCATCAACAGGTCCCAGCTGAGATGCCACCTCATCCTGCAGCTGACAAGCATTGTCCATCTGTATCTACATTGTCATTTGTTTGCTGTGCAGCTGATAAGCAGATGCAGCACCTAGTACTCTCGGGTTGGTTTGGGACTGAGCTGCAGTGTAGATAAAATGTAAACAGTACAACAATCTTTTGCCCTGCTAGTGGGTAAGGAAGGTCAAACGTGGGGAAAAAGCTGGGTTGCAAGAAGTCTTTTCTAACACAGTTTCTGGAAGTCGGGACAGAGATGCAGGAGCTGGACTGGGCTTGCTTCTGGTTCCAGTGAGCTACTTTGCCCCTTACAGCCTCTTTCCTCCCCCCTCCCCCCCATTATCTTGTCTCATGAATTCATTTCTTAGCAGGTGTTTGTGCAGTGCCCTTGCACTGAGAGAGCTTTCACTCCTGAAGAGTCTTTGTGGGCTTCAGAAGGAAAATAATAATTGACTGGGCAGTGCAGGCAGGGATCAGCTGTCACTGCCCTTGGTGTACCCAGGGGGGAAATAAGGAGATTCAGTCCAGTGCTTTTCAGGAATGAAAGATTAATTCAGGACGAGAGAGTCTTTTGGTCTTTTTAAAGGGGCAAAACCTTGAGCCACAGAAATTAAATAGCAACATGTGGAGTAGTAGTTGAATAAAAATAAGATGAGATAGCAAAAAAAGCCTTAAGCTTTTTAGTTTATCTTGTTCTCTGAGTTCTCTATCAGATAGCAAGCACCTGCTCAGTGCATGGAAATTAGGGGCATGCTGTCAGGAGACTTTTATCTTCAAGTGATACCTGCCTTTTGCACTCTGCCTTCTGCTCATCAGATTGCATGTTGCAGGGTAGAAGGCATTTGCTGGTCACAGTGACTTGTTTTTCCAGTTACCGAAGTGTGAAATAATTTCTGCCAAGGCATAACAAAATAAAATAGTGTTCAGTTATTTCTATCTTGGCTATATGTTGGAGTCAATCTGAACCAATGCGTGTGTGTATACTTACTAATAAAATATAGCTTTGTATAGAGAAGGATCCTACCTTTGGTTTCTCCCTTGTTCAAGGGGATGGAAAGAGACAAGGAAAAAAGCTTTAAGGTTATGTGGGGAAAGTGGAGAGAAAACACTGCTCCATTTTGCTTGCCCCAATGACATGCTTATTGAATTTTTGAAAGCAGTTTGACAACGGCGTCCAGCACATGTACTGAACAGCTTTCACTTGAGGATTGAGGCATGCATTGCAAAACAGTAATTATTTGGGCCTCCTGACACCACTGTGGGATGCACCACTGATTAAGCAGCATTTGGTCTGCTTAGGATGAAGTGGGGCAGGGGACAAAGGGGGAATGAGAGCCAGAAGGTGGAGGAACGCAGTGAAGGATGCACCAGGGACACTGTGTGGGTTTGGGGTATGGTGGGGAGTGAGCATTTATGCCATGTGCAGGATGACCTGGCTAGGGACATGCGTTTAGCATGTACCCAAGGATCTGTAGCATGCAGGGGGGGTATAAGGTAGCTGTGGAAACCTTGTTCTTGGGGGGGTCTGGGAGATTGCAGGCCTTTGATGGGGGCCTGGGTGGAGGGCAGGCACAGCCCGCAGCAGCAAAAGTGAGCAAGGTGCCGTGGTAGGGCTGATGCAGGCCTTGAGGACATGGTCCTCAAGGATGGACGGAGAAAGATGGGAAATTGAGTGGAAGAGAATATAGAGAATGCAAAGAAGCAGCAGAAAGGGGAAAGAGATGGATGGAAGCCAAAGAGTCAGAGAGAATTGTTAAATATCACACCAAATAGGTTGAAGAACAAGGGGAAAAAAGATGGAAGAAATGGAGTGCTGGTAATGTAAGTGTGTATTCCACATTTATCTAATTTTAGATTTATTTACATTTGCTCCTATATTTATAATACAGAAACATTTCAGAATTATCCTAAATCTTTCAGAAGACAATGTTTTCTTAGCCTGAAAGCTTTGTGAGGTTCAGGGCGGGGAGAGCTGCTCTTGTTTTTTCCCCCACCATCAGGTGTGACCTCTGGGTAGTGACTCAGGAAGCAGAAATCAGAGGGTAAGATAAGCTCATGCTTTTTTTTTTTTTTTTTTTTTTTTTTAAACGGTTTGAATACTTCTAAGTATTCACAGCTTTTAACTGTGTTTAATAGTTGACAGATCCTGTTAAACTCTAGAGTAACAGCCTATTTTGGAATTTGGGAAAGGTGGGATACAGGAATCAGCTGGTCTGTTTGACAGTCAGTAGATGGGGCATGTGTAGAGATGTCTTTTTACTGAGAAGGTACTCTAAGTCTCTCCAAAAGGTGTAAGGAAAAGAAAGCCCTTTCGTCCTGCTGGTGTCTTTCACTGAACCTTGGCATATGCTCCTTACGTGACTTGCCTCTCTAATGCTGAACCCTGCCCTTAGGAGCGGCTGGAGAAGAGAACAGAGGAGACATCTGTGACTGTAAGAGTGGGGGACAGCAGCAAGACGAAAATCTGTTTTGAGAAAGCTGGTTTCATTAGGGCCCCCTCCTGATGGACTAACGGGGGTCAGCAACTGGAAGTGGCCTAAATCCAGCAAGAAGGATCAGCAAATACAATCTGCTGGGGAAACAAAAAGGGCTGGAAGAAAAGTGTGTTTCCCAGCATTCCAGTGGTTAAAGCTCAGATATTTTCCAGCACCCAGATGTAACCAGTGGATGCTGTTTGAGAAACACTCAGTGTGAGTTTTTCTAGAGCTCCCAGTCCTTTCATGGCCTTAACAGACAACATCTTGTAGCAAAGAATCAAAATATCCTGGAGAAATACCACAAGTTAACAAAGGCTCAGGCAGCCTTACCAGATGTGAATTTTCTGACTCTTTACCTGCAACTCTCTGTAGCAGGTGTATGTTTCTTGTGTTTTGTTTGCATGCTGGTTTTTTATGTGTGAAAGCTGGTTATTTTGGCATGGCCCTACATTTTTTATTAGTAAAGCTGTTCATGATTTATTAATGACTTTTTGTGGTTTTCCCTTATTAAGAAGTGCAATAAATATTTCTTTCTCTGTTCTTCAAAATTTAGTCTCTGAATAGGAAAGAATAAGAAATTAAGTTGAAGAGAGGATTGGTAGTTTCCAAATGAACACACAGGCTGATTTTTGTCCCTTAAAAACCTCACACATGCAATGAATAGAGAATAAATCCTATAATGAAAACCCATTCCTTTTCCACTAATCTCTTGTCCTGTGAAAGCTCTGTCAGGCGGAAGATTTATATTTGAGTGTAGGCAATGAAATGTTGAAGGATGATGTTGCCAGTTGTCCAAGTTGTGAAGTTTTTGATTTGCATTGACTGGAATGCAATTTAAAATGATTAATGAGGGCGGTACAAAATATTAGGCAATTTGCAAGTCCTATGAATAAGGGCTGCTATTAAGTGAGATGAATCCCAACTTTAATGTACTTGAGTTGTCTTGGGGTTTGGTTTCTAGTCTGAGCTAAAGTCAAGGCTCAGTTGTGGGAGGTAAGTGCATGTCTTTGGGGAAGACTTGTACTGAGGTGGATGGGGTGAATGGCCCCCCTCTCTGCTCACTGAAACGCTGCTGAGCCACAGCACAGCAGACTAAGTGTTTCCAAGCTTGCAGCAAGATCTGCAAAGAGAGGTGATCCCAGAGAGACTCAAGAAAACAACAGTACCCAAAAGCCAGGAGTTACAAAGGTGAGTCTACATATTAGAGATCCCCAGCAGCTAAAAGAAGATAATGCAAAAAAACCCAAACCCACTGTCCTCATAAACTGGATTCTGACTATTCCTCTTCTGTGGCTCCATGCTTGTACCTGTAGAGTACAGCCAAGAACAGGCTCTGTAGGGTCTGTCCTGCCACGTTTACCTGGGTCGACTAACTGTTAGAGCTCCAGTTGTCGTGCTGATTGCAGTGGGGATATTCAGAGGACAGCAGAAGGTGACTTGAGCAAAGCTAGTAGACCAGAAAATGCAGTCTTCATGTGGAGTTGGGAAGAAGTCCTCTGGGTGTGAACAGCTGCAGGAGGGCCACCCTCCTCCTGTTTATGGCTTTTGTTCAGGTGGGACCGCAGACAGGTTGTGCTATGTTGTGGTGCTCTGTTGCATTTTCTGTCTTAACTTCTTGCAGAGTAGTGGTTGTTTCCCATCGACTTAGCTGTGGTGAGTGATGATGTTATAGTGTAATTCTGAAAATGCCTTTGTAGTTTGCACTACCATATTTCTGGGGCTCGGAAAGGTTTGCAAGAATAGCTTTTTGGGTGAATATATCAATAGTTAATTTGGAGTTGGTTACCCTGACAGTGTGAGCTTTTGGTTCACGACAGGTTGCTACTAGTCCTTTCTGCGGATGACGCAGAGTTGTGAGTTGGCTGTTGGGTTTTTTTTTTTCCTTCCCTCCTCCTAGGAAATTTATCTCATCAGATCTTTTCTGTATTGTTTTTGAAGTTGTAGCTGATGGAATTTAAAGGTATCGGTGGAAATTCCTCTGTCCAGGATTCAGCTCCTAAGAAGGGATACCCACTGTGTTTTGCTGGTAATGTTGGTCCTGACTTGGTCTGCAGGACCAACTTCTAAAAGCAATGAAAGTTTAAGCTGGTTTAAATATCCCATCAACTACATGCAGAGAATCATCAACATAAAGAAACAGCTCAGAAAGCTGGATGCTTGTTAATATTCATCCGTTAATGATTTATGAGGCTAAAAAAATATAAACAAGTGACACTTCATATTTTGCCACAGCAGTCTCCTATCCTTGTTTAACGTTGTTAGTGGAGAGCTTGTGTCCAAAAGGGTGTTCTGTGACACCATCAGCTGAATAAGGTCTTTCAGATGTGTCTGTCTGCATTAGTAATGAGAATGCTTGCTCTCATTTTACAAAGGAACTGTTTTTTTTAAATATAACCCCCACCCTCCCAGCCAATTCTGATTACAGCCCTCTTTCATCCCTTTATCTAATGTTGGCTGAAAATGCCTTTGTCTTCAAGTTCCTTCAATTCTTAATGATTCAGTTGTATTCTTTTTGCCAATTGGTGCAGAGAGAACCTTGGAGCAAATGTGTGTTAGTTATTCCATTTATTCTCTCCTCTTCATTCCTTCAGCGGTCTCTTTTAATAGTGTGCTCCTGGTTTTTCACTCGCAGGTTCTGCATCGTTGCTTGGGGTTTATGCTCAAGGATAAGAGCCGTCGTGCCCCAAAAGGCTGACTTTGATTCTGAACCCTTTTAAAAAGAGGTAGGGAACCTTCTTGCAAATGCTAGGAGCATCTGTGTTCTTCAGTCTCTACTTTCGCGTTAACAGGGGGACAAACACCTTCATCTGAACCAGTCCCACTCCGTGGGCCAGCTGGAAGTCTAGGGGATGGCAGGTCAACAACCCAGTAAACCTGTTTGCTCCCAGCCCCTAACTTACAATTTCAATGGCGCTGTGGAGAGGCAAGGGCCAGCCTTGGTGCCTTCCCCACCCCACTGAGGTGCTCCAGCAGCAAAGAGGGAAGCAGTAGGTGGGATTCACATGGAAGAGCTGCAGGGCTTGTCACACCTGCCTTGTCCTCTTGAGAGACCATGTTAATGTAGTGGGAGCAATATTGGCGCAGTGCCGTGCTCCTCTTGGCATGCCTTTTCCAGCCCTAGTGTCCCTGGAGCTGTAGGCGTTGTGAGTCTCTAAACCCTAACCCTAATAGCAGGTTGGGGCTGAGGCTGAGGTCCCCAGCACCATGGCTGGCCCAGATTAGAAAGGTGTAGAGGGAGCAATGTTGGTGTAGTGCCATGCTCTGCACCGGCGATCCTGATTTGACTTCTTGGGAAGCCCGCTGAAGGATGGAGAGAAGGCAGTATAAATCAGTCCTGTGGCCTGGCAGAATTTTGGGGGGGGCTGAACCAGTTGCCCGATCTATGCCCAGTTGCATGGTTATAGAAACCGGGCGCCTGTAGGATAGGAGAACAGGATCCTTATTCACTCCGAGGAGGATGCCAGCATGTCTAGGCACTGTCCTTGGTGCTCTTTTTATAAAAATAAATACATAAATAAATTGTTTGCCCTTCCTCAGTAGCAGGTTGTTGTTTTTTTTTTTTTTTTTAAATATTTCAACAAAATATCATCTTTGCTTTTAATTAGCCCAGTGAATTCCTCTTTTATCCCCCTCCTCCCCCCCTGTTGATTTAGAATGTAATTGCTTGCTTGCTTTATCTTAACAAATTGTATACTCTGGAAGATTTTTATTACTGTTTGGTTTTCTGTACTTTAGAGAATCCTATCTGAAAACATGTGTTTTACAAGGAAAGATTAGAAGAATGTTTTCCCAAACTCTCCCTTTTGCTTATATCTGGACTCTCCCCAGTTTGCCAATATCTTTTTTACTGTGCAAACCCCAAATTTTGGCACTTCTGCAGCTGAGACATCACCACCAACAAAGAAAATGGAATAATTATCCCAGTGTTTTAGGGACAGCATCCCCATTAGGATAAATAAAATTGTGATTTGTTTTTTTTTGCCCACAGTAAACCTTTTCCTGCCAAGCTACTGCCTAGCTACTTACTCCCGATTTGTCTAGTTATGTGTTTGAGGCCTCGTCTCTCAATATGCTGTTCAGTCCTTTTCTTTCTTGATTTCCTGCTTTTAGGTTTGGGAGATGCTCTGCAGTATGCTGCAATGATCTTAGTTTTTAACATGTTTTTCTAAGTGTGAAAAGCTCATCCCAACTTGGGGTCAAACCCAAATTTTCTAAATGCAAAATCAGGAGGAAATGAGATTAATTTATCAGGATCTGTTATTGACAAACTCATTGCCAGTAGTATTTTTTTCACTTATGCTCCTGTCCTGTAGTTGCATGTAAACTGCTTGTTTGTTTATTCATTCCAAAATCTTTGCAAGGACGAGATTAAACTGACTGGTTTGTAATTTCCCGCAGTTTCCTTTCAAGAGAGAGTGCAGCGTTTGATCTGGGATCTGCTCTGAAACCTTAAATGCTCTTCTTGAGTCAGGAAGGACTCACAAAATTTGCTGAGCTGCATTTATCTTGTTTTGAGTGTTTCTTAAGCTGCTTTTTCCTATTCTGACCCTAGGTTCTGCTGCTTTTTAAAATTAATTGCATGCAGTATTTGCTAACAGTTGATCTTACTTGTGAAAATTGAGGCAAATGTTGAGTATGTTGAATCCTACCCTTCTGTCATCTTTGCCGTACCTCTCTGCTGAACTGTGACGCCCTGTCTGCTTTTCAGGTCATATTGAATCTTTTCTGGTTGCCTTTTATGTTGTTTGCTAGTTGTAATTAATTTTGTTCCTTAGCTTTTATGATTGTATTCCTGTGCTTTTGCTGTCCCTTAGTTACATGATGTTTGTCTCTGTTTTTTGTATGATTTTTATTTGAATATTCAAGCTCTTAAAAAGCTTAGCATAGTTGTATTGGTCTCTGACTATTCTTCCTCTGTACTGATATAGTTTGTTGTTAAAGCTGCTAAACTCTTATTTCTGTCTTTCCCTTATGGTTCTGTGTATCTCAGGAGCCTTGCACAGAGCATAAACCCCTTGTCTTTTGAGCTGTCCGTGCTTTCTTCTGTTGCCTGTCAATCTGAACGGAAATCTTCCAAATAAACCGTGGTAGGATGGTAGAGGAGCTGAGACTGGCAATTTTTCTCTCCATCCTCACCCCAGCCTTCTCCCCTTTTAGTTCCAGGCCATATTTTCATCAGTGCTCTAGTGTTGCTGTGGGGTCACTGCTCTGCTGAACAGTATGATCCTTTGAATACAGTGTAAACCAGTGTCTGGATGGCTTACAGTAGCAAGAATCCCCATGGCAGTTGTTGAAACAGCAGGAGAAGTTCCTCGACTTACTGGCAGTGCTGCCGTTTGGGCCTGTCATCTAAAATGCCATTGATTAAGGTGGAACTTCATCTAAAAGAAGGTCACGTCCCTTGAGGTATATCAGATAAGTTCCAAGGTCCTCCATTTATCCGAAATTCCATTTTGCCTAATGACTTTCGTCTTCTATCCCATTCTGATAAACCACATTTGACTATAATCATGTTACACCTCCCAAAAGTCTCCCTGGTGATGGCGATTGGATATGGCACTCTTCGCTTCGTACCCTGAGCTCATGGACAGTGTAACTGAGCGCTGTTAAACAGCTGCTGCTTTTCACCCTCGAGGCAACTACCTGGTAGAGATGAGGGAAGTAATTCTCATGTACAGAGCGCTGAAAAAACATTTTGGACAGCGCTGTGAGACCAGGGTGAATGAAACCTGTGTTTAAGTTATCCAGTCCAAGTCTCCAGTCATTAAACCCATTTTAGTCTTGATGTAGCAACTGCTGTGGACTCAGTGGAGCCGTGGCTGACTTCAATGTGTGTAAGCAAAGAGGGAATCGGGATCATTATGTTAACCATAGGAAATCTGCTTTTATGGTGATGAAAACCAGAATCAATCACAAGTAGCTAATGAATTAGGCTGCAGTATCTGCTTTGTTCATTTCACAGTCAATGCAACAGTCAAAATCCATTAAGAAGCCCTTTGCAACAGGGTCTTCTGCAAAGAGGATATCTGTAACACACAGTACACACACTGCCAGCCCTCCTTGCCTTTATCTGAAGCACTACAAGAGTGTGTGTGAAGTACGAGTTCTGATCCAAATGCACTGAAGTCAGGAAAGGGCTTCTGGTGGTTTTAGCTGGGCTTTGTCTTAGAGGTCAAAGTGGCTATTAATTGTGGTTGGGTTTACTGGAAATCTGCAGTCTGTGAAGACAGCTATTGGACAGGATCATCTCCACGCAAAGGACCTGGATGCTCATGCGAAGAGGGACATGCTGGCACAGTGTCGCATCTGTGCCCATGTGGGTCAGGCTGACTAGTCAGCAGCATTCTCATAAGGTGGCTTTTGTTGCCTCTCCTTCGTAGTGAGGACAGAGTTGCTTCCCCTCTGCGCAGCTCAGCTGCTGGTAGCTCTTCCATGGGTTTCTGCCTGACTGCTTTCGTTACATAAAGCACTGCTAAGTGAGAAGGTGTTCAAACCAACTCTGCTACACGTTATTACATGTAACTGCAATTTCAATTGCCTGTCTGGTTGGTTTTGCTGTCGAGGAACAGCAGTGAGTTATTAGGGCTAACCAATTTTTTTTTAAATTTCTTGAAGGAAAGTGTGGACATGGGAGAAGATAATTAGATGGCAGCTTTTAGGAAGGCAGTACTTAGCTGCTAGGGAAGATATCTCTGAAAACAGGTTGGTCTTTAAATTGACTTATGAAAATGAAGGAGCATATACCTTTTCTCTGAAAGGGATCACAGATACAGACCCATTTCAGGAAAACCTCTATTTTCAATGCTGCATTTCACTATGTGCCAACGTCCCACTGACTGAAACAGAACTTAAACGTTTGCTTACACATTGTCCTAAAAATAAATGGGATTTAAATTGAAATACTGCCCAAAACCTATGATTAGACAAAACAGATAAATTTGTGTATTTTACATTGCAGTTATTGCTTTATATATGTTTAAGGCCACGCCAGCTCAGAGTTTATATTTTAATTGCAGGTCATGCAAAATTTGATTCAAAAATGATTCATGAATTTAAAATATTTTATTTATAAACTTAATACAGAATAATAACTAAAGCTTCTGTGATGAGGTATGACATGACAGTTAATTGAAAAACATTAGGTTACATGGTTAAGTGAAGTACAAACTGACATTTGACTAAATTCTGTCACAGTAGCTGTGATATTTTACTGTAAGCAAGTTTTTGTCTTGATTCATCGCCCCACTGATAGGCCAGGAGAGACAAAAGTTGCGAAGAAGTGGTAGGGTTTGTATCTGCAGTATTTTCTTAGTCATAAGCCATGTGATAGGATAGCAAAACACTCAGCGTGTCTCTAAAATGCACATGGTATGGACAAATGGACACCCACCAGGACAAGGGCTGCATGTACTCAAGGGCTACCAGAGCATCTGTGGCTAAGTTGAGATTAAGGCTGGGGTTGAACTGGGTGGTACCAGCTGTTAGATGCTCTCAGGAGTGTCTCTCAGTCTAGGCAGAGGTGTAGCGGGAAAAGGTGACCAGAGTTTTCAGCATTAACTGGTGGATTTGGATCCTACAGCCTTAGGAGCCTGCTTTAAGCATCTCTCAGAAGCAGGAATTTATGTGAGTGTGTTGGGCAGTCACTTTCCTTTCCTCTGCAGGCAGAGAGCGAAGGGCAGAATTGCCCCTAAAGACAGGATGAAGCTGTGGAGGAAGGACTAACGCAGGCAAGCAGAATAAGTAATGCAATGCTCAACAGATTTCATACAGCACATGCTGTTCAGGCTTTTGACTTTTCTGTGTTCTTTACCTGTTGGGGGGAGGCAAGGGTTGTTAGGGGGAGGTATCAGAAAGAGGGAGGTAAAGGAAGGATGCATGAAGAAGAGAGGACAGTGATGGAAGTGAAAGGGGACGAGTAGGAAACAAATGGAACTGGAGGAGTGAGAATGAAGCAGCATTTGGAAGAGAGCTGGGAGGAGGCTTTGGAGCAAAGAGCCAGGTAGTGGCAAGGGGGATTTTGAGAACTGGAATTAGAAAAAGCCGTTGATTACCTTGTAACAGTCAAGGCAACGCCACAAGAATTGTTTTTAGCTATGTCAGTCTATCTTTGCCTTTTCTGACACTCTTAACTCTTAATTTTCACTCAGAAAAAAATCAGTTTCTGTGTTGTGATTTAGCCCGAGCCGGCACCTAAGCACCGCACAGCCACTCGCTCGCTCCCCCCTGGTGGGATGGGGGAGAGAATCGGAAGGCTAAAAGTGAGAAAACTCGTGGGTTGAGATAAAGACAGTTTAATAGGCAAAGCAAAAGCCGCTCGTACAAGCAAAGCAAAACAAGGAGTTCATTCCCTACTTCCCATCGGCAGACAGGTGTTCAGCCATCTCCAGGAAAGCAGGGCTCCACCATGTGCAACCGTTACTTGGGAAGACAAACGCCATCACTCCGAACGTCCCCCCCTTCCTTCTTCTTCCCCCAGCTTTATACACTGAGCGTGACGCCATATGGTATGGAATATCCCTTTGGTCAGTTGGGGTCAGCTGTCCCGGCTGTGTCCCCTCCCAGCTCCTTGTGCACCCCGAGCCTACTCACTGGCGGGGTGGTGTGAGAAGCAGAAAAGGCCTTGACTCTGTGTAAGCACTGCTCAGCAGTAACTAAAACATCCCTGTGTTATCAACACTGTTTTCAGCACAAATCCGAAACATAGCCCCATACCAGCTACTGTGAAGAAAATTAACTCTGTCCTTACTACAAAGGAGAGACAACAAAACCAGCACCCTGAGAGACTGACAAAAGCTCATCCTCCCATTTATCTTGGGGCGGTTGTGAATCCTGAGTCCCTCACAAGACTTGGTGCTTGTGGTGGCCATGGGAGTTGCCTCTATCTCTTGTTGATGTGTGAGGGAGGATTTGTAGGAAAAATGGTATCTTTAGGTAGACCAGAGGATTAATTGTCATTTGTGTTTTGACTGCTGTGTGTGCCAGCATTGCTCTGATAAGAACAAATGCTATTCCCTGAAAACTTGCCTTCCATTATGACCTTAGCTTGTTGTGGCTATAACACTACAGCTACTACTTTATGTGGTAATGCAAAACTATGCAGTTGAACTCCCTGCAGGGAGTGGAATTAAAGACGAAATAAAAATGGGAAAGAAGAATAAACCCACCTCTTTCACCTACATGTTCAAAACAGTAATGAATCTATTGTAGACACTCTGGTGGCTCAGGACTGTCAGAGAGGAGCTTTGTGCTAGCTTGTATAATCTTTGAGCCTCCTAATAATGCAGTGTTGACTGCAAAGGTCTGTCTTGCAGCCTCCAAAGCCATTGTGCTCGTGGATATGTGCAGTTCAGCGATCTGGTTTTGTGGAAAGTCATGGCACTCTCAAGTGGCATTGGTTTCTGCAGGAGTGTTGGTGCTATCAATTATTTCTGATATTGCAGGCTCAAGGAACCAACTGAATATTGAAATTGTCTTCCAGGGGGCAGTGGGGAAATCACTGGGCTCAATGTGTTGGTGACAAGGCACTTGCAGGCTGTGCCGATGGGGACACATCAGATGAGTTTAGTGATGTTTCAGTGGTTCTCTGAGACAGAGGTTTGCTTCTGCCATGTCAAAATTTGGGGTGTGACTGCTCACTCATCTCTTTACTTTTTGCTTTTCCTCTGTGGATGGATTTTGAGCTTGGGGTGTTTTGCCCAGCTGTCACTGGCACCCCAGAAGCAGCGGGCTGAACAAGTGGTGAGACTGGGCTGTTCCCCTCCACATGCAGTACCCAGGGCAGAGGTGATGGTTTATTATGGGGTTATTATACAAAAGCTTGCATTGCAGCTGTTACTAGTAACTATACCACATTTACATACAAGGTTTGGGGCCTAACAAACACCTTTCATGAATTTTGCTTTCTTATTCTTTTGTTCTCACTGGTCTCTAAGCTAGAAACCAAGGATTTCCTAAGAAAACCCAAGAATATGTTTATCTGGTAGCTTCAAAGGGTTCTGCGCAGAATTGGTTGTTCTGAAAAGCAGGCCTGGGAGGATTTTAATATCCTACATCTTCCAACTTGATTTCAGTGACATGCTGTCACAGAGCAAAATGGAAATAGGAGATCCCTTTCTAAGTATTCCTTATATCTATTATTTAGTTGAGGAGAGTCAGCTTGGATACACAAAAGAGAGATCGTGCCTGAAAATATCTGTCTGACAGGTTTAAAACAAATAAGCTGAGATAGGGGAAAGAGAGGACATAATTTGCCTGGGTTTTGAAAGCTCGTTTATATAACCATACTGCACAGAAGCCCATGTTGTGTCAGCTGGTGGGTTAATGGGTGCAAGAGAGCTAGTCATGATACTCGGTGTGAACGGATGCCTTTGCATGGATGCTGGGGAATGGCAATGTCATGGGTACAGGCCTGTTTTATTGGTAGCCTGGGAGGAAGGACAGGTAAGTCCTGTGAAGATGTTGAAATCTGTGGATACGAAGCTGGGGGCACCACTGGTGTAAAGGAAATAGCACAATTGAAAAGGCTTTGGAGGGGCTGGCTGCATGAAGTGGGTAGATCAGCTCTTGCACACTCGTTCTTTGGGGTGGAGACTAAAAACAAAACCAGGGCGCCTCTGCATCCTGAAACTTTCTAACCTGTCTTGAAATCCCTTGCACCTTGTTACCCACAGAAGCTGCTAACTCAGCCTGCAGCTTTTCCTAACTCCTCCCCACCTTTCATCCTCTCTGTTATCAGTAACCATAGAGATAAAGATGGTGACTCTAGCCTCAGCCTTCCTCACCATGTAGCCCTAGTGAAAGAGCTAGTGTGCTATATTGCATGTGTTTTTCCAGAATTAATGCCCTTCTATTTTGTTTTTCCCCCCTCGAAGAGGGGAAAAAAGAAAAGCAAGGTTGTCTCTCAAATGGCTGGTAAAATAGGATAGTGTAATGTTTATTATTACGGCAGAAGAACAGGCAATTTTTACAGAGTCTGGTGAAGCATCCGTCTCCTCTCAACCTCTCCAGCAGGCAGCCATCCCCAGCACTGTTATAAGTGGTAAGACAATAGCGAATAAAAAGAAAAGTCCCCGTTCCAGGGCTATTTTTACCAGAGTGGTGCAGTTTCTGTTCAGTAGACTTATTCCTCTTAATCTACATCACTGATGATACTGGATGCTATTTTAAGCATTGCATAAAATGTTCACCCAGTCTTTGCTAAAAAAGAAGCAACCAACCCCCAAGTCCTTTGTTAAAGGCTGGTTGCAAGATTTTGGCAGTGGTTTGGGTGAAAAGATCTTAGGCTGAGGTTCTGGGAGGGTCTTCCAGCTTGGCTTGGCAACAGAGGTTGTGTGTGACCTTGGGCAAGCCCAAGCCCCTTAATTCTTCTTTTTTTCATTACTCTGAAAATGAGGAGAACACTACCACTACCCCGTTTTGTGTTTTGGCTCTTCTAAGTAATCTGTTATAATCTGTCTCCTGTTTTGCCCAGCACCTTGCACAGAGGAACCCAGTATGCAGCTGGATTTTCTAAGCTCTCCTACAGTACAGTAATGAAACTGAGTGCACTGTCTTGCATCGATGTCAGAATTAAAGAGAAAAACCCACCTGAACATGCAAGATCTTTTAGAGTTTAGACCAGGCTTCAGTCACAGTCTCACCACCTCCTTTACTGAGACTGTAAATGTCTTTATTCCACTTTGAGAGTTATAGTGCTGAAAATGCATGCTATGTTGCACGGGTTCATAATTTAAACATTTCCAGGACCTTGAATTGTCAACTTACTAATGTTTGTATTTTCTTTTTGCTCACAAGTGTTCCTGTTTCACTGTGGTGGTGTGCATTAATTTTATGTGATGAATTTGCTGTGTGGCTGATCCTGCTTTCCTGGCTGAGCCAGGAAAACATGAGGTTAAATTTCAGACAGGGCTGAGTGTTGTCTGTGTTCCAGCATCTACCTGGTTTAGGCCCTTCATCCCTGTCTCTTCCTGTGCCTTTTGTCTTGTCAGAAATGCTTTTATAGGAATATGTCGCAGGGCAGACAGAACTAACTTGATTATTAAGATTTTCTTTTATTTGCAGTAGCTTATGATGAAACCATTTGCCATGGGCTGTTTTGGCAGATTGGGTCCCTGGAAATCCTTGCATGGACAGAGTGAAGGCGGTTTGGATGGCTGGTTGAAGATTCAGCCATGGGCTCCAGCATGTAGGACACAGCCTGGCAATATGTATCAGTCCCTTGTGAACCACATGAGGTCTGCCAGGAACATCTGAGAGAAATTACAGGACAGTTTTCAGGACTTCTTGCTACCCCTCCACCATCCCAACTCCATGGTTTTGTTTCTGGGACCTCCCAGAGCTCCTGGTTGCTTTGGGGGGAGAGCGGCTGGTGGAGGGGGAGCTGTGGAAGTGAGGGAGGGACGGTAGCAATGCTGTGAACAAGCACCAACTGTTAAATGGTGGAGCTGAGGAAGACGAGGGCAGGATTAGAGTTTCCTTGGTTTCTGCAGAGGATGAGCTCTGCAGTGGGAGGTTTGGCAGCAGCAGGCACCCCTTCCGATGAGTCACAGGAGGCTTTCTCAGAGGAAAGGTCTAAATTGCGCTAGTGCTGCTCTTGCTCGTTTTTTCCGTTCCTTCTGAAGGCCTTTTTACCGCCATGCAGTACTTGCTCCACCATCATCCTTGTCCCATACAGGCTGTCTTTGGGGGCTACCTTCCTTCATTTCCTCGTCCTCCTCACTGCTGTGGTGATTTAGAGAGTGGGGGAAAACTGTCAGGTCAGGACAGATGCTTTTAAGGCGCTAGGATCTGTTTACAGCAATGAGGGTGGAACTTCTGGTTGATGCAAAGTTTGCTGGATGTGTGAAAAGTCATCTTGCCATGGTTGGGGAAGGCAGAAGGGAATCAATTCCCTTTGCAGCCCTCTACCCCCAAAATTTTGGGAGGGAAGCCCTGGAAATCCATGGAGATTACTCCTTCCTGCAAGCCCCTTGCCCCTCTCAAAGGTAAATGGGGTTTGTTCGACCTCTCCCAAACTTTGTGGTAGGGAGATGTTTCCTTCTCCTGTTGACATCCTTCCCGCTCAAGGGCTCTACTGTCACGGACTGAGAAACACCAGCTTGCTGTTGGGAAGGTGGATCTAGTTGGCTTGTGTGTCCTGACTGAAGAGAAATTTAAGCTTGTCTTCAGGCCTTAAGAGTGTGGCTGGGCTCATTGGTTTCTCTTGACTGCTCCTTTGCTGCTTATGCTGTTTCATTACAAACTTACAATGCTCAAAAACAAACCAGTTCATCTTTCAACTTTTTCTCACTCTCTTTTTAAAAAAATTTCTTCATGTTCCTCTACCCCTTCTTTGCTGCCCCTCCCCAGTTGTGCCGTGTCTGCTCCCAAAACACTGGGTGATTTCCCAATTCACAGGTTCCTTGTCCTACTCAGATTAACACTGTTCTGGAGAAAACCTTGGAATAGGGAGGTGAGATCAAGGCAGACACGATGGCTGAATAGTGGCAGCCATCCACTCCCAGCAACTCGTTTGTGAGCTGAACTGTGCAGTGAGCCCTGTTCCTCTGTTGTATTAGTCCTGAAGGGTCCCCGCTCATCCCTACAGTCTTGCAGCACTTCTGCATTTTCCCTGGTTTTATTTCCCGTTGGTGTGAATAAGCAAATGCAAGGCTCAAATAACAGAATAGACAAGCTGGTTCCAACACGTGAACAGAAGCATTAGATAGAAAAATAAAGGGGGAGAGCGAATCGCCCTCCTAATCTGTAATGCAGAAAATACTAAATCCCTCAAGACCTCCTTTTCAGCATGTACCGTCCGTAAAACCTGTTTAGGATTTGGATCGGCATCGCAGTGGAAACTGGGTGCACTGCTGCCTGTGTGCAGTGCATGCCTGTGTGTATTTGGCAGCAGTACAAAAGAAACCAGTTGATGATATTCATAAGATTAAAGGCCCGATTCCTGGGGACACACTTCGTTGGATGCAATTAAAATGCCTGTCAGGCACTTGATACCAGCAACCCTTTGACGAACTGCTTCAGCAGCCGCGAGGTGCAGCATCCTATTGTAAGTGGATGATGGCGGAGCCGGCTGGTTTGTCATCGTTCTCGAAATTTCTGTGGCCAGTGAACTCCCTCTTCCTCTCCCACTCACCCTCTTTTCCTTTTCACCACTGCGGGGACTTCTTCTAATTTGCAGTTTTCCTTTTCCTGACGTACACATGGTAGATAGAAGCTGGTGGCTTGCAGACTGCGTCTGTAGGCAGCGAGCCGATGGATAACAACACTCCAGGAGAATGATTATGCAGCAGTTATTTAAGGATAGGCTTTTGTGGTATGGCAGCGTATGAGCTGGTAATGATTTTCTTTTAAAAATGTCAGCTTTGTTTGCTTGTTGAGGATTTGAAAGAGTTAATACCTTTATGCTGTAGCTTTTTGGATTTAGTCTGCTGTAGATTAAATTCCGTAGCGGTGCACACTGGATGAATTAAAATGTATAGATAATAAACTTCTGTGGTTTTGTTTATAAATATATTTGATGCATACATAATGTATATTATATGCACACACCCCTTCATACACACATACTTGTATGGATATGTTTATGCATCTATGTCTTTGTATAATAGAAAAAACTTTTCTCGTAGCTGAAAACTGTTTTTCAGCAAAAATTAAGTATTTTCAGGGTTTTTTTTCCCCCCACCTTTGTTTTATATTAACAGATTCTCCAGTATATAGTCTTGGATGTGACACACTGATTGGAATCTGCTTGTTCACAGATCGAAAAGGTAGGACACCTCTGTATTTGTGATTTTGAGAACGTGGGAATGAATGTAATATGTATTGGTGTGGGCTGTTCTTAGTGGTGTTTTTTTTTAATTTTATTTAAACAATAGTAGTTATTCTTCATTTTGCCAAACTGTTTTGTTGCAGCTTTGCATAGATTTTCAAAGTGTTTTGGCAGGCACTGTAAAGTTATTTTTGATGCGTACACATATGCTCTAGCTATTTAATTAGTCCTTTCAGCTGCAGCTACCAAAGGGCGAGATACAAACTTAAGTACTTGTCTATTGTCTTGGGTTAGTATAGCGAGGGTACAAGACTGCCTCCAGTCATATCAGATGTGGGGGTCATCTTAATATTGATTTTAGCATCAGCAAGAACAGGGTTAAACTCACTGGCTTGCTCAGAGCAGGTACAATCTATCACAGCATACAGCAGAAAGCATAGTGGTGGTTTCATACTGTATCGCTTTCATGGAGGAGGGAAACTTCTTTTAACCCGTTCACTGCTGCCAAAAACCGCATGTGTCTCAGCTCAGGGTTTTTATGCACAGCGTTTCAATAGCCTGGCAGGGCGGGGCAGTGCTGGAAGAGCGTCTGTCTTTTTGACGGCTTTTTGACATATCACTGGCACGTCAGAAATTATTTCTACATATCAAAATGAAGCAAACAGACTGGAGTTTTTTGGCAGTGTCATTGCTAGTTCCCAAGTCATTTATTATCCTCTTCCCCCAACACCTTTTGGCTTTGGTTGCTTTAACCCCTTGATGCTGTAAAGGAAACGGTGAGATAAAACCCTGCAGAATAAAAAACATTAAGCGACTTTCTTTGTATTGAACTTTCAGATGTGTCAAGTGGTTAAGGAATACAGATCTCATTGATTTGCAGTGGGGACTGTGCCCTTTAAAAAAAAAAAAAATTAAAAAAAATCTAGGCAGGATTGAAAATCTGCTCCCTCCACCTTGATGGAGAGAGGGAAAGGTATATCCATCTCACATTAACTTCTCAGGTGCCAGTTCTCGCCCAATACCTTCCAAACCAGACTTTATCGTGTGTTGTTCTTCCCAGGTGCCCTACAGCTGATCATACTTCTTAGCTCTGCATTCTGGAGGGAATATGTGTGTTTGTAGGGCAGCAATCAAAATCTGCATGTGTCTTCAGTCTGAAGTTTCAGGGTGCCTTTTGAAAACCAGAATAAAAAAGGTGAGAAGTTCTTCAGGAAAGGCAGTTATGTTTCTAGCCTGGGTAAACCAGGAGTAATGATAACTGTGAGAAAGCCTGGTCCTCTGAAATGGCCAGTCTGGGTCCCCAGACAGGCAGGAACCCCAAGCCAGAACGTCAGCGCTGGCAAGGATGTGGGCCACTGCTAGCAGCAGTGCATCCCTCTGAAATGTGATGAATAATCAATTTAATTGCAATAAATTGCTAGGGCTGATTGATAGATGCTGTTTCCTGTGGGAAAGCATTTGTGAGTTTTTCAGGATATTCTCTCTCCTGTTTTTCTTACGTACAATTCTATTCCTCGTTTTACTCTTCTACAGATCTTTCTGTTCTCTTGGCCCTTGTATTTTTTCTGTCCTTGTCAGAAGGCTTCTCACTTAATAGGTTTTCCTGGCTAAGTAAAATTCTTCAGAGGAATGCTTTACTTGTTAGTTTTTCTTAGTTGCTTTTAATACTATTTCCTCCTGGTATCAGTTATCACTGGACTCATTGAAATAGAAAAACCTGAAGTAAATGGTGTATAAAATGCTTTAATTCTTGAAAAAATGCATTCAGTGATCTGTTTTTAGCTATGAGCAAGTCCTTTCTCTTCCCTCTACTTTTAATTTCACTTCCATTATCCAAGGGCAACAAGCCAAACTGCAGTCTCATTCTGATTTCATTAATGTTTTGCAAACTCTCTCAAGGACTAATACTGCTTGATGGGCTTGATGTCAAAATCCAAGGTTTTGCTGCAGCATTGGAGAAGGGGAAAGGAAGGATCTCTCACAAATAGAAGTGATGGCATTGTTAGCAGGCGAGTAGAACTGCCTAGTTTTTACAGTATCTGTGGATAATGAGTCAAAGTTGTTGACAATGTGATGCCCTTGGATGAATGGTTTTCATCTCTTATGGAAATGTCTCTTATCTCCTGTGCTCAGCATCTTACCAGTCCTCTATGGTCTCCTAAAAACAAAGAAAGGGTGTCAGCTATTTGTTAATAAATCAGAGTTGGTGAGGAGACTCTGGTTTTTTTTTGTTTTTTAAATAAACAATACATATACATTTCTTACACCTCTGATTGATCAGTCATTTTAACCTCCTCCTTTGATCTGGGTTTTTAAGATTCATGTTACAAGTCGTTCCTTCTGGCTGCAAAGAAGAAAATGAGATGTTATCCTGGCAAAAATGGAAATTATTTCAAACAATATAATTTTCTTGAAATAGAGGTAAGGGGCACTTACTCTGTAAGGAGAGAATTAATTCTAGATTGACAGGATTTAAAAAGCCTATGGCCACAGGGGTAGCATAAGATGGCTTGGAATATCAAAAGAAAAACATTTTGTTAGCTGATACAAAAAGGCAACAAAAGCCAGAGCGTGCAGTCGCAATGAGGTGTGTTGGATTACAGTTTGTGGACTCCAGGGCGTGCACCCAGAATGACGTGATGTTTGGCACTTGTCTTCATTTAAACACATGGCATGGTGACCAAATGCGCCACAGGCATTCAGAAGTAACGCGTGGCGTCAGTTCATCCCCAGGGCTCTCTTGCAGGGAGCAACATCAGGAGCGAGCTTGGGCCCCCATGCCTGCCTCCGTCCTGAGATCGTCATCTGTGTTTTAACCCCACTTGTTAGACGGCCCTCTCTTAGCACATGCGATGGAGGTAAGAAGTTTTGCTTTATGGCTGTTCTAGGCTGGGTCTCAACACCCTCAGTTTGTTTACTGGGGTTAGGGTTAGATCACCAGTATTAACGTTGTCTTATCCTATGATTACATGAAACAAGTATTTTTTTGAGCATTGGAATTAATGGTGCTGACTTTCCTGCTGATTTATGCCTTGTGCTTGATGATTAATTATCCATGAAGATCTTCCTGCTGTTTTACTGATTAGAAAGACTGCCTCCTAGGCAATTTTTTCAGTGGCAAGTAAGGGTCCTATGTTATGGCTTTCCTTTCATTTGGGATATTGAGGGGGGTCACTTGCAGGGTCTGTCTCTTCTACTTGGATGTCTGTTTTCATGTGACTTGTAGGAAGACAGTTATCTCTGCTTCTGCACCAAAGCAGGCTGAAATTGGTCAATGGACTGAAAAATTATTAGCTGGGGAGAACGTAATCCACATAAAAATGGTTTTCTGTGGGTAAGACTGGAGCTAATGTATTGCGGTCCTGATGAAAGTTGTTTCCTGTGGGTTTACATCTTTTGTGCCCCTCCTCCCCTACCACATCTTCACTTACCTTTGTGCCAGAGTACCCCAGTTTCTCTGTGGCCCTGTGCTGTCAGCTGGGCAGGACACAGTGTGCACTGGAGCTGCTCTGGGGTGCTGGCTGGCCATTGTGTGCATGTACTGCCTAGCTGGAAGATCAGAGGCAGCAAGTGGTGAGGTTATGTCAGTGTTTTCTTCATTTGGGGGAAGGGAGGACTCATTTATGCTTTGTTTTTCATTTCTAGGAAGAAAGTACATTTCTGTCCTTCACTCTCTGTCAAGCTGTGTCTAAATATTAAGAGAGAGGGACAGTTAGCAGAAGTTTGGTTTAGTAACTTTAGGAAGGACCCTGTATAACCTGTCAAGAAAATAACCATCAAAGTGCAGAAATGCAATGGAGGATGAACTGGAGCAGGAGCTCAGTTCACATGGCCTCAACTGGAGGAAGAAGTGATTAGGTGCAGGCCTGTAGTTCCTGTGAAGGGTTGTAAGCTGCCAGGTTCATTTCTGAAAGCTTGTGTCCTCCTTCTCTTCCTTATTTTCTTTGTCTGTAAAGCAGACAAAGAAATGCCAATGCATTCCTCAGTAGGGGTATTCATCAACTTCTCAAAATGATTGAGATCCTTGGTTAGGGGAAGCTGCATATGTGCAAGATTTGATCAGGAGACTTAGTATGGTGGCTTTTGTCTTGGCTGCAGTAACAAAGGGGGGTTGTGGTATTACTGAAGTAACAGTACCAATAAAAAGCTTAGAATACATTTAATAAAATACTAGATTTCTCCTGTCTTCACCCATCAACTTAACTCTTTCTTCCTGTGGAGCTCTTTGCTGTATAGAATTACATTGTGATCATACAGGTCTGTGATGGCTTTTAACATGATAATGAATAAATGGCAATCAATTCACCTGTCCCATTTTATACAAAAGGTGGTTATTTCATGATGGACACTTAAGCTGGCATACCAAAGCTGGGAAGGCCAGAAGAGACTGTATTGCCAGTAGCATGCTAGGAAAAAAACCTCCATAGCAGCAACGCTGCTGACTCATGCTTTACAAACCTGGAACATTCCCCAAAAGGCTGGAGATGCAGATTAACTTCCTTTCCCTGTCCTGGTCAGGGGACAATTCATTGTATTATTTGCCACCAAGTGAAGCCTCTAGATAGTTATGCACTGCTGCATTTTTACTGACATTTTATGGAGTACATTAGCATGGAGCTTGCGAGAAATCATGGGCAATTTATTTTAATACGTTGGGTGTCAGTCAGTGCTAAATCACAGAAGCTATTCACGTTTGTTTTCTGAGTCATCCTGGTTCTTGCGATAAGGTGATTTTTCAGTATGTGTGGTTAGTAAATTGGGTTAATCTTTTCTTTTTTTTTTACTTTGTGTGTATATTTGCTCTTAAAAATGCAAATGTATGCCTTAATTGGCTAAAAGAAAATGAGTCACATTTAAGAAAGTGCCTTTCTTTAGCCTTTTCATCATCAAGGGGAAAGAAGTTCATGACTGCTAGAGACAGGAATAGGGAGCAGTGGGGGAGAGATCAGAACTGTGTATTTAAATGTCAGTGTAAAACTCCTGGTATTGTGAGGTTGCCTGTGTCTCTGTGGTTCCTAAATCACTTCCATCCACATGCCAAAAGGACCTGAGCACTGTGCTGCTCAACATGGTAGCATTTCATACTGAAAAAGTTCATCTTATAGTGGAATCCACAGCCCTGAGTTTGGCTGGGGAGAGAAAGGTACATGTGACAGCTCTGGGGACTTACGTGCAGCACATGCTCCCCTTCCCCGTTTCAGTTGTTTGAGTTACAGACGTGGAAACAAATCCACAACACATCTCTGTGAAAAGTTCCTTGACAAATTCCTGCTGACTTTGTGGACAGGGCAGCACAGTCCACTGCATAGGTGGTACAGCAGAGAGGAAATCGTGCTAAACTGGTATCTCATTTTTGCACTGGGGAGAGCACCTAGCTCTGCTCTGTAGGAGCACTGTTTACCTACTCGGTATATCCGTATGCTGCGAGGCAGTAGTGTCGGTCAGTGTGCTGTCAGGCCCCACATGTACTTCTGGCAGCAATGCACGGGCTAGTGACTGTTACTCTCTTGCAACTGTATTTTACGACCTCTGTGAGGAAGACTGTTAGTGTTTTCTTGTCATTTCTGTGCTGATAATTGTCAAGATAAGATGGGGAGTTTCACAGGGTTAGAAGCCACTCTTGCCAGTGTGGATTTTCCAAATTCTCCTGCTATTTTTTTAGATGTTTGGGCATCAGGGAGAAAGGGCAGCAGGAGTGGAAAACACAGGGCTGTAAGGATCTGGAGATTGATTGGGTTCTGCCTTTGGGTACTCTAGCCCTGGAAACCAGGCTGCCCTGTCTGGGAATCGGCACTGCTGCACCTTTCTTCCCTTGTATCCAGCCCAGAGCACACAGGGGAGCAATCTCACTGATAGCTCCAGCTTGCTTTCATTTCTGTCTGAAAGCAAAGGCATAAAAACCCAGTCTGCAGTCACAGTCCACCTGAAGTGGTCTCTGACTGGGGTCAGAGAAGGGACAAACCCAGTAACATTTGATAATTTAGAACAGAACTACCTGCTTTAGGATTTCCATAGTCGCAGCAATTTAACTGAAATCTGTTTAAGGGTGGATTTACTTGCATCAATCCAAAACCCTTCTCAGCACTGTGACTGTGGTGGCCCGACTGATGGATTAGCATTAGGGCCCTCCGTATTGACTTAATGCAGTATAAACCAAATTTATAATGATTCAAGATGGCTGATACCTGTATTGATAACTTGATGGTAAATGAGGGCTTAGTTACTGCTGCAGTTTAAGTGTATGCCAGCCTCATCCTGGTGCTACAGCAGGGGGTAATCCTGGCCAGCTGTGGAGGTGCTCAACTGCTCTCAGGATCAGCTGTCCAGTGAGGACAGTTCCCCTGCCCTGATGACATACTGCTCCGGTGACTTTCTCCGTGAAGTTGAGTGTAGTCTGACAGTTGATCTTGTCACTTTCTAAAGTTTATAGGAAGTCTGAAAAAAGCATGCTTTATTTTTAAGGGAAACAAACTGCAGCTAAATGTGCTGTGCGGTGAGCTCCTCACTCAGAACATGTGCTCTGCTAGAGCCAGCATGCAGCTCCTACACTGTATGCTCTGAATCTCTAAAGGAGAAGACAACAGCTGAGTAATCTTTTCTTGGGTTTAGCAACAAGATGATAAAACCAAACGAACGTTAGATGCCAAAGAATGAGTCAAGATTGCACTGATAATACTTTTTTTTCATAGTCATGATAACGTAGAAGTTAAAGCAACAAATTGGGATGCTCAGTAGTATGCTGAATGCCCTCAGAGAAGATAGAAAACTGAGATATAAAACTCTGTGATCCTCCCCTCAGCCCGTAGTCCTATACGTATACCAAAGGGGCCTCCATCTCTTTTCAAAACCCACTGGGATCCGCAGAGGTTTGTGCTGTCAGTGCCTGCTGCTGTGGGCTCACTGTACTCAGAGCTGCTGTTGATGTACCCCTGAACAGGAGCTTGGTTTCTCCTCAGATGGATGTGCAGTGCCTAGGAGAATTGAATCCTCTTCCTTGGAAAGTTGCCACAAAGTACTGCTGCAATACAACTAAGCATATTAATAATCATTAAAATAAGAATGGGTGCTATTATTTGTAGCAATGGTGTTACGTAATGAATGATAAGAACAGCAGTATTTGTAACGGCAGCCATGAGACATGGACAGAATTGCTTACTGCAGCAATCTTGCCTGCAAGATACACACAATGCCTTTGAGCATTTAAATGAATGTGCTTATTCTTAGGTCTGTTGTATTTAGTGTCCATTAGTAAAAAATGTCTTTCAGCAAACACTTGTGGAAGTAATTATGAAAAGGTAAATTCAAGACTGATGTATACAACTATTATAAGTAGTTTTACAATTGTATAACTAGCCAATGTGTGTAAAAACTTTAAATACCATTGTGTGCATTACTCACAAGCAGGAAACTTGAGCACTTTAGTCATTAATTATAGAGCAGAAGGGATGGAAACCATGCTTCATGGTACAAGTAACGCATCCATGTGGCTCACAAACAGTATACAAATGAAGAATAACTCCCTGAAAGAACTCGCTAAAGAATATTTGAATTTAAAAAAAAAAAAGAGAGAAGTTCTCTGTGGCTCTATCACAGACAAAAGGAGACAAAGAGAGTGTCGTTCTAAACTGTTGCGTGTCTCAGTGGTCCCCACTCAGTCTGCTGTGTGCCCTCAGTGTTTGCCAAGGGAGGGTGTAAGAGCAGGGTAGTCAGAGACTTTGATCTTCATAGACCTTTCAGTATGATGTGGCTGTACAGCCCTGAGTACAGTGGGACTGGCTAGGAAGGATTCTTGAGAATTTTTGAGCAAGCATATTTGTATTATGGTGGAATCCTGTTATTTTCAGTGTTCTTGTCGTGTAACTGTTTCACCCTATTTTTGCAGGAAATGCAGTGTGTTTAATTTTATTTAGCATATTGAATGCAGGGAACAACAGCAGAAGGGTGCATTACGTGTAACGACTCCTGCTCCTGGGAGTTTGTGCTTGGCAGCCAGGCAGTGCAGGTCAAGATACTCCAGGCAGAAGGCTCTGCACAGCTGTATTGCTGCAGTTTGACTGCGCAACAGTTGTATGCACGGATGCCTTTGGGTACGAGGGTCTGTACTTGGCCGAGAGGTGTCTCCTGATTCTGCTGACTCCATGCTGGTGACATTGTTCTTCACCGTGTGTATGAAGGCCACCGTTACTGCTGCCAGCTGTATCGCTCCAGGGCTGGGACACCAGCCCTCCTGCGTGGGGAGAAATGAGGCAATTGCACCTTTTGCTAAAGATCATGCAGCACTCCTGAGCAAGACCTGGGCCTGGGGAGCTCTTCTCCTGACACCAATTTGAGAGCTGTAGCAACAAGACTGACTGTCTTGTCCTTTTTTTTCTTTTTTACTTTTTCCTCTCCCAGTTGTAAGGTGATCTATGGGAGGAAAATCCCACCACCTTCTGCTGATTATGTTTAAATCAGGGCCGATGGAGGCTCACGGCTATTGCAATATCCTTTACAGGCAACTTGGCAGATGATTGTGATTCTGTTCCAGAGACATCTTGAGCGCTGGAGCCACCTCCGGTACCTTTTGGACTGCAATTTGATACCATTACGACTGCACTACGAAATACTTCTTGGCTGTGCAACCCAAAACTTACTTTTTGTTCCTCATATGTTAGAGGTTAATCTGTGCCCAGCAGAGCAAACACTGAGTATTCAGCCATGGTGTCAGCTTTGCAAAAGATTTGTGATTTTCCCCCTAAAATACCAACCTATAATTAAAAATGGAGAAAAGCAGTGGGACACAGGCAAGGAGGTATAGTCAAAGCATTGCATTTGTGTCCATGTGTTCACTTACATTTTTTACATTTTCCAGAGATCTCTTTATTACGAGGAGCCCTTGTAATAACACTGTCTTGACACCTAAAATGCCTCTCTGCAGTATCCAAACGGGCAGGAGAAATACCGAAACAAACTCGTCTTCCTAATATCAGTGAAGGAGTGCTGGAGTTAGGATTATTTTTATGAGGTCTGTTGTAATAAAGTACTGTGGACAAACTAATTCCTGGAGCAAATCAGCTTCTTTCAGTAACCAAATATGAATTTGGCTTGTGTATGTATGTGTGTATAATCACATATAATACAGAAAAGTAGATTTTAAATCTATAATGCTAGGGGAAAAAAAGACTATCTTCTTTCACTCACCCAGAATTTCCAGTGTTTGGGCCATATTTTTTTTTTGAGCGTTCTACATCTGTCAAAGATGAGACATTTGCTTCTATCTCGTTAGGGAAAACGATTATTTATGTCTTCTGAAATACTGTTACTGAAGTAAAATTGATAAAATAATTTAAAAAAAAATTCTTACTGGGCCTAATCCACCACCTATGGAGTTGACTTGATTTGAAAAGCCTTAGGCTAGGTTTCTAGTGAAGGGTAGTCACAGATGCGAGCAACTCCTTTCCACCTGTACTTCTGTTTGTATAGTTTACTAAATGTAATGAGGAGCCCAAACTGCTCATACGCATTCTGCCAAAAAAATGTTACCACCTTTGGATTCAATTCATGTTACAGTGCTAATACGCTTCCTTGCAGTTATGCCCCCTTTCCTCTTAAAACAATGGAAAGAAGTAGTTGTGTAATAAACTACGTCATGGGAAAGAAAGTCATACGTTATGACAGAGCTTAAAAAGGCTTTTGAGGATTTACAGCCGTGTTTATGAGAACTGAACCCAGAGCATTTTCATTTCCCAGCAATGCTGCTTGCAGAGATCATCAGAAGATGGACGTATATAAAGATGTAGTGCAGGATGTCAGTCAGCTGGGAAGCAGGGGCACTCAGCCACTGCAAGAAGCCATAGCTGCTGGCCATGCCTGAAATGCTGACTTGCCAGGCTGCGGCTGATACACCGCCTTGCAGCAAAAAGACAGCAGTACTCCATCTCTGTGCAGGTTTGCTGTAGAAAGGTTAAGCCCATGGACTGGAGTAATCCTTGCAATATTAAAAGCCCCAGTCTTGCAGTGTCTGGGGGGTAAGGGCCCCAGACTTCACAGAAACTTGCTGAGATGGTCTGTCTCACCAGCGCCCTGATGCCTCCCCTCCGGCTTTTCCACTTGTCTCTGGCTCCTGGTTTCTCAGGCTCATCACCACCTTTTGCTTTTGGTAAAATGCTCCCGATAGCAGAAATTGGCCTTGGATCCGAGGTCCTTGGCTGCTTCGTGGAATTAAGTCTCTCACTGATCCATGTCATTCAAAATTCACTGCAGCCTGCCTGCTCCAGCCACTCTGGCTGATACTGGTGGTTTTCTGTACCTTTTTCCCCTGTATCTGTCACTGATTCTCTCTGTCTGTACAGAAAGTCTGCCTGGGACAGCCTGCATCTCTGAAATGAAACCGGCATCGCTTGTGCAGCCCTCTGCCATCCATGGCAGCTTGTCTCTGCCGAGGCTCAGAAATCTGATGAAACGCTGGGCTTGCCAGGCTGGCTGCTGTGTTTCCGATGCGGTGCTCCTCTGTCTTTCCCAGAGCTGTGCTGCTTTATCCCAGGGTCCGGCACACACATTTGCAAGGCACAGAGACGTAGCTTATCTCTGCTGTGCAGGAGCATCTGTCACAGGCTTTGCTTATTTTGTGCTTGACAGAAAGAATGGGCAAATTTGTAAATGAGACCATGGAAGGGAAAACCGTGGCCTCTGCACCTGTTTCAGGTTAGAGGGCTCCACGCAACGAGAGCTGGTCTTTGTATCAGCACACGTCTAGAGCTGGGGTGGGCGTAGGAAGACTACTTATCTGTTTAAGTAGACTTGATGGCTATTGTGTGGCTGCCATCTGTCCTCTTTCACATAGGATAACTTTGTTTTATTATTATCTTCAACCATATCTTACTAGGTCTCTAAACTGCTGGTCAGTTTGCATTCATTGTCGGATAAAGGAGCTGCTACTTTTCTTCACGGAAAATAATCTTACTACAATAGTGGTAAATGAGCCTTTCCCCCCCCCGCTTTTTGGCATGAGTGCCTTTCTGTGCAAGAAATGTGATTGATAGCAGGGGCCTTACCACAGCATTTATTATCCTGATTAATCACTGCACTTTAATAGGGCGCTTTGCTTTAAACAGAAGACAGTAGCCATATAAACAATAGCTGGAGCATTAAGCATTGAAAGCCAAAATACATTTTATGATTTAATATATTAGGAGGGAAATAAATGTAAGGTTTGGAGAAGAACAAGTGTGGGACATGGAAGATGCTTTAGGGAACTCTGTAAAAATTTTGCTAGCTAGAGTTGAAGGAGTTTTAAAGTGGGCTAACAGTAATAAAAATGTAATGGCAAATGTGTAACATTGTCGTGGTTTAGCCCCAGCTGGCAACTAAACACCATCCAGCCACTCACTCACTTCCCCCTGGTGGAATGCGGGAGAGAATCAGAAGGGTGAAAGTGCGAAAACTCGTGGGTTGAGATAAAGACAGTTTAATAGGTAAAGCAAAAGCCGCTCATGCAAGCAAAGCAAAACAAGGAATTCATTCACTGCTTCCCATGGGCAGGCAGGTGTTCAGCCATCTCCAGGAAAGCAGGGCTCCATCATGTGTAAACGTTACTTGGGAAGACAAATGCCATCACTCCGAACGTCCCCCCTTCCTTCTTCCCCCAGCTTTTATATGCCATATGGTATGGAATATCCCTTTGGTCAGTTGGGGTCAGCTGTCCCGGCAGTGTCCCCTCCCAGCTCCTTGTGCACCCCCAGCCTACTCGCTGGTGTGAGAAGCAGAAAAGGCCTTGACTCTGTGTGTCGGCACTTCAGCAGTAACTAAAACATCCCTGTGTTATCAACCCTGTTTCCAGCACAAATCCAACACATAGCCCCATACCAGCTACTATGAAGAAAATTAACTTTATCCCAGCCAAAACCAGCACAAACATTGTAGACACTGTTCATTGTGCCGGTTCGTATCCAAGTCAGTCTGCTTACCTGCTGTCAGGAGATAGTACTGATTCATAAGTTGGTGGCTGGTTCTGCTGTCTGCGTGGCAGTGTTGAGCAGACTGAAGGTCTTTGCATCTCTGGACCAAGTCCAAAGCTAGTTACGTGCAGCAGCTGCAGAAGGCCTGCAGCACTGCATGCGAGTGGGAATAGGAGTTGGTCTGCAGTTCATGTTATATTGATCTATTCTATCCAGGTGTTCTCAACATTAGCAATAAAGATTTTGAAGGGCTACAAACACTCAAGTGCCCAAGTGAAATTCTTCCCTTTGACAAACTGCCCAAGTCATGAGAATTTTAATAAGTGCAAGAAAGCAGGAATATTCTGGAAGATTTCTGAAAGTCTTTGTCATCCTGACAGAGGTTAAGCCTGTGTGAGTTCAGAGTCCCCCCACTGCTGTTGGAAGTGTCCTCCCATTGTTGTGCTCCTGAGAGCTGCAGGGTAGCCCCGTGGTTTTGCAGAGACCAGAGACTGTTAAATTGTCCTTAGGCACTTAACACAGCCTGTTGCTTGTTAGTGCATGTCTGTGAATTAAAAATTGAATAGTGTCTTAGCTCACTCTATAGCAAAATCCTGTACAGCTTTCTGTGCTGACAGGCTTATGGGAAGGGGTGAGTCCTCCAGCATGTGAAATGTGGCAACACTCTCAGGACCTTGCTTCCTTCACCAGAGGTAAAAGTTGGGAGGTGGTTGGTGCATGAGCGGGTTAATAAACAAATGAATTTTGAGGTCTTTGCTGTTATGTTATGAGCCGGCAGTGTGCCCAGGTGGCCAAGAAGGCCAATGGCATCCTGGCCTGTATCAGAACTAGTGTGGCCAGCAGGAGTAGGGAAGTGATCGTGCCCCTGTACTCGGCACTGGTGAGGCCGCACCTCGAATACTGTGTTCAGTTTTGGGCCCCTCACTACAAGAAAGACATTGAGGTGCTGGAGCATGTCCAGAGAAGGGCAACGAGGCTGGTGAGAGGTCTGGAGAACAAGTCTTATGAGGAACGGCTGAGGGAACTGGGGTTGTTTAGCCTGGAGAAAAGGAGGCTGAGGGGAGACCTCATCGC